>NC_086444.1:966146005-966502880 GCF_028390025.1 Pseudophryne corroboree
CCTTATTGAAGCAATAACTATATACAAGTATTGCAAAAGAAGTCCGCACTTGGGACGGGCACCCACCATCCTCTACGGACAACGAGAAATAGATTTACCGGTAAGTAAAATCTTATTTTCTCTAACGTCCTAGAGGATGCTGGGGACTCCGTAAGGACCATGGGGATTATACCAAAGCTCCCAAATGGGCGGGAGAGTGCGGATGACTCTGCAGCACCGATTGAGCAAACATGAGGTCCTCCTCAGCCAGGGTATCAAACTTGTAGAATTTAGCAAAAGTGTTTGAACCCGACCAAGTAGCAGCTCGACACAGCTGTAGTGCCGAGACCCCCCGGGCAGCCGCCCAAGAAGAGCCCACCTTCCTAGTGGAATGGGCCTTGACCGATTTTGGTAACGGCAAACCTGCCATAGACTGCGCTTGCTGAATCGTGTTACAAATCCAGCGAGCAATAGTTTGCTTTGAAGCAGGGGCACCAATCTTGTTGGATGCATACAGGACAAACAGCGCTTCAGTTTTCCTGACTCTAGCCGTTCTGGCTACGTAAATTTTCAAAGCCCTGACCACATCAAGTAACTCAGAATCCTCCAAGTCACGTGTAGCCACAGGCACCACAATAGGTTGGTTCATATGAAAAGATGAAACCACTTTTGGCAGAAATTGCGAACGGGTGCGCAATTCTGCTCTATCCAAATGGAAAACCAAATAGGGGCTTTTATGTGACAAAGCCGCTAACTCAGACACTCGCCTAGCCGAAGCCAAGGCTAATAACATGACCACCTTCCACGTGAGATATTTCAACTCCACCGTTTTAAGTGGTTCAAACCAGTGTTACTTTAGGAAACTTAACACCACGTTAAGATCCCAAGGTGCCACCGGAGGCACAAAAGGAGGCTGAATATGCAGCACTCCCTTTACAAAAGTCTGAACTTCTGGGAGAGAAGCCAATTTTTTTTGAAAGAAAATGGATAGGGCCGAAATCTGGACCTTAATGGAACCTAATTTAAGGCCCAAATTCACTCCAGTTTGTAGGAAGTGAAGGAAGCAGCCCAGATGGAATTCTTCCGTAGGAGCATTCTTGGTCTCACACCAAGAAACATATTTTCGCCATATACGGTGATAAAGTTTTGCTGTTACTTCCTTCATAGCCTTTATCAGCGTAGGGATAACCTCAACCGGAATGCCTTTTTCTGCTAGGATCCGGTGTTCAACCGCCATGCCGTCAAACGCAGCAGCGGTAAGTCTTGGAACAGACAGGGTCCCTGTTGCAACAGGTCCTGTCTTAGAGGAAGAGGCCACGGATCTTCTGTGAGCAGTTCCTGCAGATCTGGATACCAGGTCCGTCTTGGCCAATCTGGAACAATGAGGAGTGTTCTCACTCCTTTTCTTCTTATTATCCTCAACACCTTTGGTATGAGAGGAAGAGGAGGAAATACATAGACTGACCGGAACACCCACGGTGTCACTAGGGCGTCTACCGCTACTGCCTGAGGGTCTCTTGACCTGGCGCAATACCTCTATAGCTTTTTGTTGAGGCGGGACGCCATCATGTCTATCTGTGGCAGTTCCCACCGACTCACAATCTGTGCGAAGACTTCTGGATGAAGTCCCCACTCTCCCGGGTGTAGGTCGTGTCTGCTGAGGAAGTCTGCTTCCCAGTTGTCCACTCCCAGAATGAACACTGCTGACAGTGCGCTTACATGATTCTCCGCCCAGCGAAGAATTCTGGTGGCTTCCGCCACTGCCACTCTGCTCCTTGTGCCGCCTTGGCGGTTTACATGAACCACTGCGGTGATGTTGTCTGACTGGATCAGAACTGGTTGGTCGCGAAGTAAGGTCTCCGCTTGATGCAGGGCGTTGTATATGGCCCTTAGCTCCAGGATGTTGATGTGAAGACAAGTCTCTTGACTTGACGAAAGACCCTGGAAATTTCTTCCGTGTGTGACTGCTCCCCAACCTCGGAGGCTTGCGTCCGTGGTCACCAGGATCCAGTCCTGAATGCCGAATCTGTGGCCCTCGAGAAGGTGAGCACTCTGCAGCCACCACAGTAGTGACGCGCTGGCCCTGGGGGACAGGGTGATCAACCGATGCATCTGAAGATGTGACCCGGACCACTTGTCCAGTAGGTCCCATTGGAAAGTCCTCGCATGGAACCTGCCGAAGGGAATGGCCTCGTATGACGCCACCATCTTTCCCAGGACTCGAGTGCAATGATGCACTGACACCTGTTTTGGTTTCAATAGGTTCTTGACCAGAGTCATGAGTTCCTGGGCCTTCTCTATCGGGAGATAAACCCTCTTCTGGTCCATGTCCAGAATCATGCCCAAAAAGGGTAGACGAGTCGTAGGAACCAACTGCGACTTTGGAATATTGAGAATCCAGCCGTGTTGCTGTAACACTTTCAGTGAAAGAGATACGCTGTTCAGCAACTGCTCTCTTGCTCTCGCTTTTATGAGGAGATCGTCCAAGTACGGGATAATTGTGACACCTTGCTTCCGCAGGAGCACCATCATTTCCGCCATTACCTTGGTGAAAATCCTCGGGGCCGTTGAGAGACCAAACGGCAACGTCTGAAATTGGTAATGACAATCCTGTACTGCAAATCTTAGGTATGCCTGATGAGGTGGATAAATGGGGACATGAAGGTACGCATCCTTTATGTCCAGTGACACCATAAAATCCCCCCCTTCCAGGCTTGCGATGACCGCTCTTAGCGATTCCATCTTGAACTTGAACCTTTTCAAGTATAGGTTCAGAGATTTTAAATTCAATATGGGTCTGACCAAACCGTCCGGTTTCGGGACTACAAACATGGTCGAATAATAACCCCTTCCTTGTTGAAGGAGGGGAACCTTGACCACCACCTGCTGAAGATACAATTTTTGTATTGCGTTTAACACTATTTCCCTCTCTTGGGTGGAAGATGGTAGGGACGATTTGAAATACCGGCGAGGAGGCACCTCTTCGAATTCCATCTTGTAACCCTGAGACACAATTTCTATTGCCCAAGGATCCACCTGGGAGTGAACCCACATGTGGCTGAAATTCCGAAGATGTGCCCCCACCGGGCCCGACTCCGCCAGTGGAGCCCCAGCGTCATGCAGTGGATTTTGCAGAGGCTGGTGAGGACTTCTGTTCCTGGGAACTAGCTGTGTTGTGCAGCTTCTTTCCTCTGCCCCTACCTCTGGCAAGAAAGGACGCACCTCGGACTTTCTTGTTTCTTTGTGAACGAAAGGACTGCATTTGATAATGCAGTGCTCTCTTAGGCTGTGAGGGAACAGAAGGCAAAAAATTTGACTTTCCAGCTGTAGCTGTGGAGACCAGGTCCGAGAGACCTTCCCCGAGCAATTCCTCACCCCTGTAAGATAAAACCTCCATATGCCTTTTTGAGTCGGCATCACCTGTCCATTGCCGAGTCCACAGGACCCTTCTGGCAGAAATCGTTTATTCTAGAACCCAGTAGACTAATGTCTCTTTGAGCATCTCTCATATATAGGACAGCGTCTTTTATATGCCCCAGGGACAATAATACAGTATCCTTATCTAGGGTATCCAATTCCTCAGATAAGGTATACGTCCATGCCGCTACAGCACTACACACCCAGGCCGACGCAATTGCCGGTCTTAGTAAGGTACCTGAATGTGTATAAATGGACTTCAGGGTAACCTCCTGTTTGCGGTCAGCAGCATCTTTGAGGGTAGCCGTATCCTGGGACGGCAGGGCTACCTTTTTGGATAAGCGTGTTAAAGCTTTGTCCACCCTAGGGGAGGATTCCCATCGTAGCCTATCCGTTGGCGGGAAAGGATACGCCATAAGAATCCTGTTTTATGTCTATTTATAAAGCATAGTGTGCAGAGAAGGGGGACTAGCTGAAATGAAAATGTATTTTTTATTATTATGTATAAGCATTATCGAGTACGTGCTTCTGGCAGCAGACTAACTAGGAAATCTCTCAACGCAGGCATTTTAATTGTTTTATTTACATTTTGGAGTAAAGTGGGGAGGCACGTGTCCCACTCATTCATATTCAACAAAACAGAACAGCAGAATTTCTAAAGCTATCGTTTTTACTAAGTACGCACTTAGGGAAGGCGCTCTAGGATGTGTGTTGCTGCTACTTTGTCTCACTGTCAGTGTCTAATAATACCAGGTGCAGCTGCGGCTTGTTTATACTGTAAGTTTGTAGGTACACACAGTGGCGTAAGTTCGTCCCAGTTGACCGGAGGCAAGATAAATATTGGTGCCCCCCTATTTCCTATATTAAGATAAATATATGTGTGTATGTGTGCGTGTGTGTGTATGGAGTGTTCTGAAAAAAAATTATATACTGTATTTATACATTTAATTGTTTTTTATTTTAAATCACACATTTCTTAGCAGTCATACCCAGGATTAGAACCCATGACCTGTTACACTAACAGCAGACACTTTGCTGATGGAGTTATTTGCTCCTGTAGAGGAAGCATGAGAATTCTAACTAAATAAAGTTACGTGTAATTGTCAGAGAAGTATCTTCCTATAGTAAACATTCTCATATTTCCTTTACAGGAGCAACAGCTTAATCAGTAAGTTGTCTGCTACCAGTGTAATAGGTTGTGGTTTCTAATCCTGGGTGTGACACTTGTAAAATGTGTATATTCAGTATAATAAACAGGGTGTGATTTGCAGCTATCAATTAACTTAATTCAATTCAATGGTGTCACAGAATGGGAGGAGAGGTGCCCCCCTTCTGAGCAGGAGCCCGGCGGCAGATGACTCCGTTGCCTCCCAGAGTTCTGCCTCTGGGTACATATGACATGTCAGGAATTGCTTTATTGTTTAGCATATAATAATTAGCAATTTCCTTCATAATATACTTTTTTTTGGAGAGGAGCTTCAGAATAGGTGGAAAAAAGTACTAGTGAGATGCAAAGGGCAGACAATTGTTATTATGTGCCTGCTTAATATAACCTTGCAAGCAGGGCCATAACTAGGGGTGGGCAATCGGTTAGACGGCCCAGAGTGCATGGCACTGTTGTTCCCCCGCACTACCAACATTTGCTGCACTCTGCAGCATAGAAAACGTCTGCTGCCTGGTATTGGCAGAGTTACCAGAGAGGGTGAGTTGCCACATATAATAGCTAGCAATGGCAGTTAAGTTTTTTTTTTTTTAGCTAATGTGATTATTTTCTTATAAGCACAGTATGTTCTTTAGATAGATTCCATATGGAAGCTACGAGTTATCTACACCATGAGTAGTCAATAGGAAAGTAGTCAATAGGAATACAGGAGTTTAGCCCAGAGTTGAGTTCTGCAAGCGGAGCTAATGGCAATCAAGAATCAGCTATCCAAAGATACAGAGGGAAGTTATGAGCCACACTGAGTGTTAGCTCTTGAGTCAACTGAATTTGCTGTACGATGATAAATCTGATAATAGGTGGGATGATGCTTATTCTGCAAAATACAGCTGTGCATTTTATGCAGCAATGTGTTATCAGATGTGAAAATAAGAGGCTGTAACTAAATAAATACTCAATTTATTTCTTCATAGATAACCTGGTGCCAGTTATTTCATACCAGGGGGTAAATTTACTAAGATGGGAGTTCTATTTAAGATGGGATGTTGCCCATGGCAACCAATCAGATTCTACTTCTCATTTATCTAGCACCTTCTAGAAGGGTTCACTACGGTATGCCGGCGGTCGGGCTCCCGGCGACCAGCATACCGGCGCTGGGAGCCCGACCGCCGGCTCTCCGACAGTGTGGCAAACGCAAATGAGCCCCTTGCGCAAATGAGCCCCTTGCGGGCTCGCTGCGCTCGCCACGCTACGGGCACGGTGGCGCGCTATTTTATTCTCCCTCCAGGGTTGGTCGTGGACCCCCACGAGGGAGAATAAGTGTCGGTATGCCGGCTGTTGGGATCCCGCCGCCGGTATACTGTGCGCCGGAATCCCGTCAGTCGGCATAATGAAGACCACCCTTCTAGAAGATAATACCTGGAATCTGAGTGGTTGCTATTGGCAACATCCCATCTTAAATAGAACTCCCATCTTAGTAAATTTACCCCCAGTTGTGCCTGTGTCCTACTCCACTTGTTGAATCTGCAATATGTATTACCAAACACGCATATGGGAGACTTCTGCCACTTTAAGCCTCAGGATATTGAGATGAGAGTGACTCGGCCACAAGCTGGTGGTTGAACTAACACTGCCGCAACACATAAATACACCGATGCATACAGGAGCTACATTTATTACACTGATTACTCAGTAACCATAGGAAAACATATGCACTCAGCCATGCTTTTGACCCTTGTTAATTTAACACAGTTGTAACCGTACAAATGATACACTATTTGATGTATTCTATTGTTTGTAACACTTAAAGCAATATTTAATATTTGCACTGCATTATACATGACACTGCCTAATTGTTATATTACACAGTGCTTTGAAAATATTCAACCCCAACATATTTTATGCATCTTGTTGCAAATTTGAATTTAAAACAGATATTATGCTTGCCTATTTTTATCATGCTAATTCAAAATAATTATTCCTAAAACCTTTTATAAATGACTGAAAATGAAAAGAGAATGAACTGTAATATATGCCATACAGACTATAATATATGCCTTAATGAAAAGCCAGGGATGTGACATCAGCAAGGTCTCTAGGAAAGATAGAGGGGGACATATCTTACGCCAAGTATTGAAGTGAGGTGGAGCAAGTGTAAAAATAGGTGCCACAGGAAGGGGGGGGGGGGGATTTTGAGGGCATGGCGATATTATTCTGGGGGTGAGACAATGTCATGATAGGCATGGACATGCCCTCCAGTGACATTTAATTGCTTAATGCAGTGAAGGCACCTACATCTGCTGGGCCCCCACTATAATGCCCCCAGTAGATCACATCAGAATTTACTGCCCCCATGAGTTCACATTACGCCACTTTGTAGTTCCACCAGTTTACATTATGCCACACTGTAGTACCCCCAGTATGTCAGATTATGCCACAATTTAGTGCCCCCAATTATTCACAGTAATTCCCCTTTCAGACCCCCAGATCTTAACACGGGTTATTGCACATGAGCGTGCATTACCCATGTTGTTGTGTGGTCTGTAAGGGGCCAGTTGAAATAATCCGGGTCAAGCGACATGGTATATCAACTCAGGTAGCAAGCAGGGTTGAATGCGTGTTCACCCTGGCTCGTTGTGCTGTGTGAATAGATGGGTCGATGTGACCCATTTCCCGTTCACAGTATAGGAACAGGTGGGGCTTGGAGTTCATGTGATCTCCAAGCGCCGCCCCTGCCCGCGTCACAGCTGATGTCACCAACGCGGCAGGTTGGGGACAGCGGCAAATAGGGGCTCAAGTGGGGCACACACGGAAAGCACCTGTATACGGATTGCGTATACGGGTGCTTGCCTTACGCGGTCTGGAAGGGGTATATGTCACACTGTAATGCTCCTAGAACTTCACACTATTCCACAGTATCTCCAGAGTTGCTGTAGTAAGTAGCTGCTCAGAGGTGCTGGCGTTGGTCATTCATGTTCTGTGTGACTGTTAGCTCACAGGATGATGGGCGCTGGATGGGAAGTGTGGAGGAAGGAGAGCAGAACACAGCGTGCTCTGTGCTATGTGACTGAGCTGGAAAGTGTCACTGCACAGGGGGCAGGGAGCTGGTCTCCACCATCATGAAATGGCCAGTGGCACTTTAAGCAGAGTGAAATGTCGTGGTGTCGTCTGTGCAGAATGTTGCCCGTCTGCAAAACTTAATCTCTGCCAAGGACTAATTATGTCGCAAGGGCGTGCATTCACGCCTCATCTCTCATAACAGCCTGATGAAAAGACTATGACTGGAGAAACATCAGCAGAAGTACTGGCAAAATGGTTGGAAGTGCATACACACTTCCAGGTTTGCCTGACATTGTACCATCACATACATCTTAGGACTGCCATTAAACCAGATAGCAGACGTGACTGATTTTTTGTGAAATAAAACATGATTGTGTATACACTCTTACAACAAAGGGTATTGTATAGTTTAGGTGTGTACCCAGACTTACCATGCCGGATGCAAGAGCAGCCAGAACATGCAACTGTACTGCCTGATGCATGAAGACACCGCACAGCATATAGCGGGGTCTATGTACTAAGCTTTGGAGAGAGATAGAGTGGACAGAGATATTACACAGACCCCGCCATAACAAAATGGATACAATAAAATGGCAATTGGCACTACAGATGTGTCCTCTTACATCTTTGCTACAAGTCGTGTTACAGTAACGCGTGAGTGCCTTTTGACTTGTTTGTGCCACGCGTCTTTATTTGCTTTTTTGTCCGTGTCTTAGACGCACAGTAATGAAATTAGGATTCCGGCTGTCGGTATTGTCAGCAGCCGGGATTCCGGCATCGGTATCCTGACCGCCAGGATCACAGCTGCTGGCAAATTCACTGCATCCCGTCAAAACATGTTTTGCTGAACGAGCTTGCTGTAGTTTATACAGGATTGTCAGGTTTGTCAGGATGGCAGACAGCATCAGTTTTGGTTTTATCATCACACCGGCAAAAAGAATTCCTGTGGCCCTGTCACTGACTACACACTAAACTGGCATCGGACGGTTGCCCAGCTCCCAACACAAGACCAGAACGTATACCTCCTCCAAAGCGCTCACTAGCAAAATAATCACATCCATGTGTGGTGTACATGAGTAGCTGTGCTCTGTGTGCAGGGATATGTATGTGAGAAATTAACTCTGGGAGTAATTCAGAGTTGATTGCAGCAGCAAATTTGTTAGCAGTTGGGCAAAACCATGTGCACTGCAGGAGGGGCAGATATAACATTTGCAGAGAGAGTTAGATTTGGGTGGGTTATATTGTTTCTGTGCAGGGTAAATACTGGCTGCTTTATTTTTACACTGCAATTTAGATTGCAGATTGAACTCACCACACCCAAATTTATCTCTCTCTGCACATGTTATATCTGCCCCCCCTGCAGTGCACATGGCCCTCATTCCGAGTTGTTCGCTCGCTAGCCGCTTTTCGCAGCAGTGCACACGCTAAGCCGCCGCCCTCTGGGAGTGAATCTTAGCTTAGCAGAATTGCGAACGAAGTATTCGCAATATTGCGAAAAGATTTTTCTTTGCAATTTCTGAGTAGCTCGAGACTTACTCTACCAGTGCGATCAGTTCAGTGCTTGTCGTTCCTGGTTTGACGTCACAAACACACCCAGCGTTCACCCAGACACTCCCCCGTTTCTCCAGCCACTCGCGCGTTTTTCCCAGAAACGGCAGCGTTTTTTCACACACTCCCATGAAACGGCCAGTTTCCGCCCAGAAACACCCACTTCCTATCAATCACACTACGATCAGCAGAACTAAGAAAAAACCTTGTAATGCCGTGAGTAAAATACCTAACTTTTGAGTAAAATAACTAAGCGCATGCGCTCTGCGAACACTGCGCATGCGCAGTAAGCGACTAATCGCAATATAGAGAAAATCGGCAACGAGCGAACAACTCGGTATGACCACCATGGTTTTGGCCAACTGCTAAAAAATTTCCTGCTGCGATCAACTTGGAATTACCCCCCATGTGCACTGCAGGGGAGGCAGATATAACATGTGCAGAGAGAGTTAGATTTGGGTGTGGTGTGTTCAATCTGCAATCTAAATTGCAGTGTAAAATAAAGCAGCCAGTATTTACCCTGCAGAGAAACAAAATAACCCACCCAAATCTAACTCTCTCTGCAAATGTTATATCTGCCTCCCCTGCAGTGCACATGGGCCCTCATTCCGAGTTGATCGCTCGCAAGGCGAATTTAGCAGAGTTGCTCATGCTAAGCCTACGCCTACTGGGAGTGTATCTTAACTTCTTAAAATTGCGAACGATGTATTCGCAATATTGCGATTACAAACTACTTAGCAGTTTCAGAGTAGCTTCAGACTTACTCGGCATCTGCGATCAGTTCAGTGCTTGTCGTTCCTGGTTTGACGTCATAAACACACCCAGCGTTCGCCCAGACACTCCCCCGTTTCTCCAGCCACTCCCGCGTTTTTTCCGGAAACGGTAGCGTTTTTATCCACACGCCCATAAAACGCCGTGTTTCCGCCCAGTAACACCCATTTCCAGTCAATCACACTACGATCGCCGGAGCGAAGAAAAAGCCGTGAGTAAAAAAACTATCTTCATAGCAAAATTACTTGGCGCAGTCACAGTGCGAACATTGCGCATGCGCACTAAGCTGAAAAACGCTGCGATGCGAAGAAAATTACCGAGCGAACGACTCGGAATGAGGGCCATGGTTTTGCCCAACTGCTAACAAAAATCCTGCTGCGATCAACTCAGAATTACCCCATCTGGTGGTCATTCCGAGTTGTTCGCTCGCTAGCTGCTTTTAGCAGCATTGCACACGCTAAGCCGCCGCCCTCTGGGAGTGAATCTTAGCTTATCAAAATTGCGAACGAAAGATTCGCAATATTGCGAAAACACTTCTCTGTGCAGTTTCTGAGTAGCTCGAGACTTACTCTGCCAGTGCGATCAGTTCAGTGCTTGTCGTTCCTGGTTTGACGTCACAAACACACCCAGCGTTCGCCCAGACACTCCTCCGTTTCTCCAGCCACTCCCGCGTTTTTCCTAGAAACGGTAGCGTTTTTTCGCACACACCCGTAAAACGGCCAGTTTCCGCCCAGAAACACCCACTTCCTGTCAATCACACTACGATCACCAGAACGAAGAAAAAACCTTGTAATGCCGTGAGTAAAATACCTAACTGCATAGCAAATTTACTTGGCGCAGTCGCATGCGGACATTGCGCATACGCATTAGCGACTAATCGCACTGTTGCGAGAAAAAAATAACGAGCGAACAACTCGGAATGACCCCCTCTGTCTTTAACATGAATCTGCAGATTCCCACAGAAAACATCAGTCTCTTTCATAAGAGACTGGGACAAACTACCCTGTTTATCACATTATATAGAAAACTTCTTGCTTAAAGATTTGATTTATATTTCTTTCCAATTTTATCAGCGTTAATTCAAAACAACATGTGTCTAGGTATTAGACAGCCAGTGGCCACAAATTGTATTGTATATACAGTATCTGTCTCATCTACTGTACACAATCTATGGCAGTAGAGTAACCAATAAATCATTGAGACAAATTCTGGCAAGATATACTATTAAATAAGAAATCCATGTATCACAGACATTCATTAATGTCTGGCTAGATTTGCTATATAGTTGAATATAAATCAAGCAACAATAGCAGTCTGGACACTGGGCCATACTTTTGACACACGTTTAAGGGCTCATTCAGAGATGGAAAACACAAAGAAAAAAAATTTGCACCTTGGAAAGTTCATGTAAAGAAGGTGAGACTGATTTAAAATGTGCAGAGTGATTAAAACCAATACATTCTGTAGGCCTGATCACCCACCAGAGTGATTACCGGATGGCAGGGCTGCCATCAGAACTGTGGGGCCCGGTACAGAGGGAACAGACAGGGCCCCCTTTCACTCTCACACACTCTCCAACAGCAGCACACTGTACACACACACTCTCCAACAGCAGCACACTGTACACACACACACACTCTTCAACAGCAGCACACCGTACATACACACTCTCCAACAGCAGCACACTGTACATACACACTCTCCAACAGCAGCACAGTGTACATACACACTCTCCAACAGCAGCACAGTGTACATATACACTCTCCAACAGCAGCACAGTGTACATACACACTCTCCAACAGCAGCACACCGTACACACACACTCTCCAACAGCAGCACAGTGTACATACACACTCTCCAACAGCAGCACAGTGTACATACACACTCTCCAACAGCAGCACAGTGTACATACACACTCTCCAACAGCAGCACAGTGTACATACACACTCTCCAACAGCAGCACACCGTACACACACAGTCTCCAACAGGTGTAGTACTGCTGACCGGCGGTCAGGAGACCGCTGGTCTGCTTACCGACGCCGGGATTCCGGCAGCATACCGATGCCGGGATCCCGGCGGGGAGGGGCGAGTGCAGCAAGCCCCTTGCGGGCTCGCTGCGCTCGCCACGCTGTGGGCTCGGTGGCCACGGGTTTTATTCCCGTGGGCTGCGGTCGCCACGGGTTCTATTCTCACTCTATGGGTGTCGTGGACACCCACGAGTGGAAATATTCCCTGTTGGTCGGCATGCCGACCATCGGGATAGTGAGCCATCGGGCTGGTGTAGGAGGTCATGTGACTGTCGGTCAGCTGACGGCGGTCACATGAATACCACCCCTCTCCAACAGCAGCACACCGTACATACACTCTCCAACAGCAGCACACTGTACACACACACTTTCCAACAGCAGCACACCGTATACACACACTCTCCAACAGCAGCACACTGTACACACACACACTCTCCAACAGCAGCACACTGTACACACACACTCTCCAACAGCAGCACACTGTACATACACACTCTCCAACAGCAGCACACCGTACATACACACTCTCCAACAGCAGCACACTGTACATACACTCTCCAACAGCAGCACACTGTACATACACACTCTCCAACAGCAGCACACCGTATACACACACTCTCCAACAGCAGCACACTGTACACACACACTCTCCAACAGCAGCACACTGTACACACTCCAACAGCAGCACACTGTACACACACACACTCTTCAACAGCAGCACAATGTACATGCACAGTCTCCAACTGCAGCACACTGTACACACACACTCTCCAACAGCAGCACACTGTACATACACACTCTCCAACTGCAGCATACTGTACATACACACTCTCCAACTGCAGCATACTGTACATACACTCTCCAACAGCAGCACACTGTACACACACACACATTCTCCAACAGCAGCACACTGTACACACACACTCTCCAACAGCAGCACACTGTACATACACACTCTCCAACAGCAGCACACTGTACACACACACACACACACACACACACACACACACACACACACACACACACACACACACACACACTCTCCAACAGCAGCACACTGTACATACACAGTCTCCAACCTTAGCACACTGTACATACACACTCTCCAACTGCAGCACACTGTACATACACTGTCCAACAGCAGCACACTGTACACACACACTCTCCAACTGCAGCACACTGTACATATACACTCTCCAACTGCAGCACACTGTACATACACACTCTCCAACAGCAGCCCACTGTACATACACACTCCCCAACTGCAGCACACTATACACACTCCCCAACTGCAGCACACTATACACACTCTCCAACTGCAGCACACTGTACATACACACTCTCCAATAGCAGCACACTGTACACACACACTCTCCAACAACAGCACACTGTACATACACACTCTCCAACAGCAGCACACTGTACATACACACTCTCCAGTAGCAGCACACTGTACATACACACTCTCCAATAGCAGCACACTGTATACACTCTCCAACAGCAGCACACTGTACATACGCGCTCTCCAATAGCAGCACACTGTACACACGCACTCTCCAGCAACAGCACACTGTGCATACACACTCTCCAACAGCAGCACACTGTACATCATGCTTGCCTACTTTCAATTTCTCCTCTCTGAGAGAAGCCCGAAGAGGAGATGCTGCAGGAGACTTCGGGGGAGGGGCGGGGCTGTGACATCATCACAGTTTGCGTTATTTTCACTCCTTCCCCACCCCACGGACCCGCGAATACGGGGGATTATCTCTCCATCCTGCCCGCATCACTAGGGTGCGAGCAGGATGTGGGAGACCTGCCTACTCTTCCGGGGATGCGGGGAGCTACCCCAAAAAACGTGAGCCTCCCGCAGCTTCTGAGAGAGTAGGCAAGTATGCTGGACATACACACTCTCACACAGTAGCACACTGTACACACACACACTCTCCAACAGCAGCACACTGTACACACACACTCTCACACAGCTGCACACTGTACACACGCAGCACACAGATGTAGGAGAACATACAGTAGTGCCATTACCACAGTAGAGTGCTTGCCTTCTGTTGGGATAGTCAGAGAGCAAGAGCAGGATGTCTCTACACTCCTGGCTCCTCTGTCTTGCAGACCTGACCATGCTGTTTGTGCTGGCTGGAGCTGGGAGTGGATCGTGCTGCTGGAAGGACAGAGCCATGGTCGCTCTCTTCACCTAGATGCAAGTTCTCTACTGTCTAGCGTTCAGGAGGGTCCGTGAGGCTATTTGCGCCGGTCTGCTTTCAAACTACTGAAAAGGTCCCTCCCAAAATGGCCGCCACCTCAGAATAGACAGTTATTAAAGATACTAGAGGCTATCTTTAATAACTGCCTCCTTTGAGGCAGCGGACATCTTGGGAGGGAAATTTTCGATAGATCACTGCGGGTGGACGGTGCACGGCGTAGGAAGAATGTCCGGCAGTAATGGCAAGACAGCGGCATGAGCTACCCGGGCCCTCCTGTCTCTGTCAGGGAGGCCAGGCCTGGGACAGCTCTGCCCCCAGTGGTCCCTGATGGCGGCCCTGCTGGATGGGTGTGCACTTGTCCACACTGAGAAAGTATTAGCTTGATGTGTGATCTCTTTAGATGTTTTCCACAGGGTCAGGTGGTCGGGAACAAGATAGTGTGCAGCACACCAGATCCTGATCTCCCAATAGGATCACTGCAGGAGCGTTTCAGCTAATGCTGCTGCATATACACAATTATTGGGCCAAGCCTACAATTATCAGCCGATAGGCAAGGTAACCGTATAGTGTGTAACAGGCTTTAGTGCTGCGAGGGGCGTTCAATATCTGAACTATAGATGAATAGTTTCTCACCCTTGCAACAATGTGTAAGCACTTGTGTACGCATCGTGACTATTATTGCATTTTATTTATAGGGTGCCGCAAGTGGTTTGCAGAGCTGTACATATGGCACACATTAGAAGAATACAGGGTAAACACGACATCACATTACAGTAACCAAAACTAAAACGGAGAAGAAGAAATGACTAGCAAAACAATTCTCAGTTCACAATACAGCTGGGATATAAGGTAAGTGAAGGAGTAATAAACATACTACTAGGGGCGGGCAGCCGTTGGAAAAGATGAATTGTTATGATCGAGATGAGATGCGGGTTAGATGGCCACTGGCTAGGTGAGGGCCGTACTTGATATGTGTGAGAAGAGGGCTGTGGGCACAGGAGGGAAAGGGCCCTGCTCCCAGGAGCTTACAATCTACCGCTTACCCACAATCACACAATGCATTCTCTAAGGATTATAGGAGCCCAAATATAGAAAATGCACTATTTAGAATAAAAATGTGTTTTAAATTCTTTAAACCTTGTTTACTGTACTTTAAACATGTTAAGTGAGTCGTGTTGAGTACAATCTACAGGAACATATGTCTTCTCAGATCGCGGGCTTGGATAAAGGCAAGATCCTGGACTCTGACCAAAGACATTTGGCATCCTGAAAGGACAAGCACTATAACCTTCACTGACGTTCCTAGATGGATTGATAAAATTTACTTTGCACCAGTAAATGCAGCAATCCATGGACAGTAGGAGTTTAACACACTGTACCTGGTGCCAACATTGATAATTGTGGACTAAGGGCATGATTCAGAGATGTACATAAACTCGATGATTTACGTACATCTCTGATGGTATTTTTTTATTATTTGAAAAAAAAATTGTGAGACAAAAAAAAGAAAGATATACATATACAGAACATCGAACTGTACAATCAAACAGAAATAAATGAGCACATATCAGGAGCAATATCAAGACAAAACAGCATTGTATAACATGGCATGGCATGACTAGAACTTTTTAATGTGCAGGGAGGCTAGATGTGAGTGGACATATCTGTACTTCTTGCCAAAAAGCTGAATGTTTAACAGTACAGCAGGGAAGTCTACCTGTGGTATATCTGAGCACCAATTTTGAGTACAGCTATTCCATGAAACCTCCGCCCCTCCGCTACCTTTCTGCCCCAGCATAGGAGGTGCTAAACATTGCATAAAATGTCGACGTTGTATGAACAAAAAAAAATCTCTATTAGTATGAAAAAAATTGTATTCTATATCCTGAATGAGTATAATTGACTCCCAGGATCAAACACCTAACATGAGCGCTGGCCGTGTCCCCACTGTGATGGAAATTGGAGACGTGGCCGCGTTTGCGTCATCCATGTGAGGCCACACACCCTTTCCAATAGGCCACACCCCTTCACGGTACCGTGCGACTTTGCCGCGCCCCGGAGCCCCGCCTTCAAAGATCCAAATGTTGGGAGGTATGCACCCCACCCTAATCTAATTCTCTCTGCACATGTTATATCTGCCCCACATGCAGTGCATGGTTTTGCCCATTAGAGAAAAAAGTTTGCTGTTGCGATCTGGTCTAAATTAGGCTCCACGTACTTAGCATTTTCAAAACCAGGAACAAACATAGGATAATCAAAAACGTATTGTACTGAGATGGCTGTGGAACGTTTGGTTTATTTGTAACCACACTAAGTAGGTATCAAAAAATAAGATATTATTAATTATGCACTAATGGCAAAAGATATGCTCTGGGAGTATGTAGGAGAGCTGCTAAAGAATAAGGATAAAACATCTCTGATGTTTGTAGGTCTGCGTATGTGCAGAACGAGTCCTGCATGCTCACTTGTAGTATACACTGACAAGCTGCGGCATCTGGGTGTCGCCCCCGGTTTGTAGGCATTCCAAACCCAGGGTCCACATCTTCTGATTTAGACTTCCTGGTCCCAACAGAGGAGTTCCGAAAGCCAGCCTGAGTAAGTTTCGGCTTACTCAGATATCTGAGGGCCTGCAAACATCACAATTGTTGGTCAAGATGGTTATCCGAAGACGCAGTACTCAGATATATGATACATGCAGGAGGCAACTGCTTCCTACATATGTCTCCCGAAGCATTAGCATTGCATTAACATATTAGTTGTACGGTAGTGCATAGCCGCTTCCCTGCAATACCATACACCTCTGAATCAGGCTCTATGACTTTTAGCAACAGCTTGCAAATATAACCAGTGGAAGATTTTACCCCTCATTATGGCATTGAGCAGATGCCCCAAAATCAGCCATTTGCGAAATCGCTAAAAAGCGTTCAACTCTGAATAACCCCCTCTGTATATTACACTGACACCACACACAGGGGCATCAGAAAATGGGACATGCGGTGTATATTGTGTACAGTATAAATAACAAAAAGTGTGTTTTCACCTCTGGCATAATGTGGTGGCACACTACAGGTGTGTGGGTAATCGTAAATGAACTTGTTTGCATCGGGGGGTAGGTGAGGGGTAAGATGAAGTTTGTCAATTTTGCCTTTAAAGAGTTACACATAAAACAAAACAAATAAGATACTGGTATTTTAAAGCAATTTGGCACCTATGAACAGAGAATTAAATAATACTTACAGTGGGTAAAATAAGTATTGACTACATCAACATTTTTCTCAGTAAATATATTTGTAATGGGGCTATTGTAATGAAATGTTTACCAAATGTCAGCAACAACTCATGCAATCCACACGCAAAGAAATCAAACCATAGATGTCCATAAATAAGTTACAGATGTGTCCTCTTACATCTTTGCACTGTGTGCTCTGTGCGCTATAAGTCGTAGAACGCAGAACACATGACTCTGTAGCGCCGAGCACCATTTCTTGCGACTTTTTCCGCGAAAATGCATCTTATACTCAATGTAATGCAATAGGACACACAAGCAGCTTCTGCTGATTAAAATGATATGCAGAATGCCTATATTCTGGGTGTGACTGTGAATGTAATTGCATACAAAATGCTATGCTACAGTGTTTTCATGCAAAATACTGTAACATGGCATTTCGGATGCAGATACTGCCGCAATTATACAAAGAATATAGGTATGCTGCATATCATTTTAATTGAAGGGCTGTTTAGCATGGCTGCAGCAAGGATGTAAGAGGACACATCTGTATGTGTGATAATGTGAAATGATACAAGGAAAAAGTATTGAACACATGAAGAAAGGGAGGTGCAAAAAGGCATGGAAAGCCAAGAAACTAGCTGAAAACTATCAGTAATTAGAAAGCAATCCTGCCTCTTGTCAGTGTAAATGAATATAAACTGGTTTAGGTTCAACTGATGGCCTATAAAATGGTGTCTCATTACCAAGGTGTCACACAAAAAACATCTCATGATGTGTAAAAGCAAAGCCTTTGCAACCTTATTGTTGCAAAACATACTGATGATACTGGTAACAGAAGGATTTCTAAACTTCAGAATGTTCCAGTGAGCACTGTTGGGGCCATAATCCGGAAGTGGAAAGAACATCATTTCACCATAAACCGGCAACAACCAGGTGCTCCTCGCAAGATTTCTGACAGAGGAGTGAAAAGAATTATCAGAAGAGTTGTCCAAGGACCACTTGTGGAGAGCTTCAGAAAGACCTGGAATTACCAGGTACAATTGTTTCAAAGAAAACAATAGGTAATGCACTCAACATGGCCTGTATGCACACTCACCACGCAGGATCCCATTGCTGAAGAAAAAGCACGTTGAAGCTCATTTAAAGTTTGCTGCACAACATTTTGACAATGCTGTGAAACACTGGGAGAATATAGTCTGGCCAGATGAGACAAAAATTGAACTCTTTGGATACCATAATACGCACCATGTTTGGCGGAGAACTTCACATCACCCCAAAAACACCATACCAACAGTGAAGTTTGGAGGTGGGAACATCATGGTGTGGGGCTGTTTTTCAGCATACAGTAATGGCATACTGCATATAATTGAAGGAAAGATGAATGGAAAATTGTACAGAGACATTCTTGATAAAAATCTGCTGCCGTCTACCAAGATGCTGAAGATGAAACGAGGGTGGACAGTTCAGCAATACAATGATCCCAAAAACACAGCCAAGGACACTCCCAATTGGTTTCACAGAAAGAAAATAAAGCTGCTAGAATGGCCCAGCTAATCACCTGACTTGAATCCAATTGAAAATCCATGGAAAGAACTAAAGATCAGAGTTCATAGAAGAGGCCCACGGAACCTTCAAGATTTGAAGACTGTTTGTGTGGAAGAATGGGCCAAAATCACACCTGAGCAATGCATGGGACTGGTTTCTCCAACGTGTTCAATACATTTTCACTGTGTCATTTTACATTATTACACATAACTTAATTTATAGACATCTATGGTTTGATTTCTTTGCATTTGTGGATTGCATGGGTTGTTGCTGGCGGAATTCGTTATGTGGCAAGCGCACAGGATCCCAGCGGTCAGCATACCAACACCGGGATCCCGAAGACTGACAATGCCGCTAGCCACAATACAGGCTAACAGGGGCTACTGCCACTCATGGGTCTCCACAATACCCTGCCGGCATTCTGGCGGCCAGGATCCCGCCGTCGGTATGCTGACCGTCGGTATCCCATGCACTGGTCACATAGCCCCAATCCGTTGCTGACATTTGGTGAAAATTTCATTACAATAGCCCCATTACAAATTATTTACTGAGAAAAAATGCTGATGTGTTAATACTTATTTTACCCGCTGTATAATAGCAGATGTGGTCTAATGAGTTGTCTTACCATCTCTGGTAAAAGTGGTACAATATATACTAAATGAAAGGAAAAATCTCTCTGCAAGTCAGAGCTATTGTACAGAAAAATGCATTTGCTCTTTACTTTAGCAACCAATGTACAATCAAGTCAATACATTGATCATGCATTGATATTCATTCATCAGTGTTGCCTATTACAATCATCTCATCAATATCCCAAGCTGAAGAGGGCACAGGAAATTGTTCTTTCTAAGTGGTCATCTTACATTGATCAATCCTCCTTTGGATTATTGACTTTCTAAAGATACACGTCTAAACAATGAGCATTACAACATAAATACCATTCTAACAACCGGTCTAAACATATTTGTGAAGAAATGAAGCACACACATGTCAATAACAGTCTTTTGCATACACATTGTTAATTAAAAAATAGCTTGGTGATAAAAAATAACTAATTTATTTATTTATTACATTTAAATGTATTAAATAAAGTATCCATAAACATAAAATACAAGTTAATCCAGTAATAAATCCATATTTAAATCATTCACAAATATTGTCATGTAAATAAATGGCTCCATGAACACCATGCTATTCTGTCACTCACTAAACTGTCTCTCCTCACATTTTAGAATCCATCTCAAAGTACTCACACCTACAAAGACTCACCAACACCTCCCCATTATCAATCTCAAATCTTGTCTTTATATATTCTACCCCAGATAACACTCTCTCTAAAATGCTTTTTTCAAATGTAAGCAAGTATGCTTTAGACCAGTGGTTCTCAAACTCGGTCCTCAGGACCCCCCACAGTTCACGTTTTCCATGTCACCCAACAGGTGCACTGTGTATCATCAACTGTCACATTTTTAAAATCTACAGGTGACCTGCAAAACATGAACCGTGTGGGGGGGTGGTCTTCTGTATGCCAGCGGTCGGGCTCCCGGCGCTCAGTATACCGGCGCCGGGAGCCCGACAGCCGGCATACCGACACTTATTTTCCCTCGTGGGGGTCCACGACCCCCATAGAGGGAGAATAAAATAGTGTGGCGAGCGTAGCGCGCCACCGTGCCCGTAGCGTGGCGAGCGCAGCGAGCCCGCAAGGGGCTCATTTGCGCTCGCCACACTGTCGGTAAGCCGGCGGTCGGCCTCCCGGTGCCGGTATGCTGGTCGCCGGGAGCCCGACCGCCGGCCAGCCGTAGTGAACCCGAGTGGGGTCCTGAGGACCGAGTTTGAGAACCTGTGCTTTAGACCTTTTTAGTTCTGCCTTCAATATGCATCTTATCTCCTCTCTGATTGTCACCACTCACTCCAATATCCAGGACATTCCCTGTGCTGTTCCGTAGCTAAGGAACATCCTGACTCTCTCTAACCTTAAAACAGTCTCTCAAAACCTACCTCTTCACTAAAGCCTATCCCACCACCTATGATACCACTCTTATACCACTTTCAGACATAAAATCCCATCTCAAACTCAGGACATAGAGAACGGGTTGAAGCTGGGGCTACCCCTTTCATACATGGGTGATGACCCAAATTATTCCCGGGTCTTCACCCTTCACACCGGACCCATGTCTTCTAGTGACCCGAGTCTTCTGGCATTCAATGAGTGCTTGGAAATGATCTCATCTCCAAGTGCTACTGTCTCTGGACAATCATTATTTTTAGGCATTACCCGGATCATCAAGACCCAGGTTACACCTTTCAGACCTAAGCCAGGTTGTCTACCACGGTTGCAAGTCCCAGGAAAAACCCTGGGACTCTCAACCTGGGTAGACCCTTTCAGACATAAGCCGTATAGAGGTCAATGCGTGTTCAAGTGCAAAACCCTGGTTTTTATGCTTATGTCTGAAAGGGCTATTAGTATGTACTGTATACAGTATTGCCGATACCAATCTCCGCTCCAAGCTCCAAGTCATTCTAGTTCTCTTTCCTTCACATTGCCCTCTCATTGACTTTTTCCTTCTAGCAGGAACCTTTCTCTCATTTGTTCTCCCATCCACACTTTTCATGAACTTTGACTGTCCCATTGATCTTTATGTATGCTTTACGCCACTGTTAGCACTACGGACTGCTGTGCCACTCTACAAATAAACAATGCTGATGAGCATAGTCCAATAATTGGAATTAACTTGAGATATGTGAATTTGCATCTACACATGCATTTATAAGCTACTAGAAGTGTAATACTATTTTAAACATGCTGCACTTTACAATATAAACAGGTCATCAAAACAACAATATAATTTTATCATTTTGACAGCAAGAAGTCGATATGAATTAGATTTGAGTGGGTTATTTTTTTTCTGTGCAGGGTAAATACAGGCTGCTTTATTTTTACACTGCAATTTAGATTTCAGTTTAAATATACCCCACCCAAATCTAACTCTCTCTGCACATGTTATATCTGCCCCCCCCCCCCCCCCCCCCCTGCAGTGCACATGGTTTTGCCCAACTGCTAACAAAATTCCTGCTGCGATCAACTCACATGTGCACTGCAGGGGGGGCAGATATAACAAGTGCAGAGAGAGTCAAATTTGGGTGGGGTGTATTCAAACTGAAATGTAAATTGCAGTGTAAAAATAAAGCAGACAGTATTTACCCTGCACAGAGACAAAATAACCCACCCAAATCTAACTCACTCTGCACATGTTACATCTGCCACCCCTGCAGTGCACATGGGCCCTCATTCCGAGTTGTTCGCTCGGTATTTTTCATCGCATCGCAGTGAAAATCCGCTTAGTACGCATGCGCAATGTTCGCACTGCGACTGCGCCAAGTAACTTTACTATGATGAAAGTATTTTTACTCACGGCTTTTTCTTCGCTCCGGCGATCGTAATGTGATTGACAGGAAATGGGTGTTACTGGGCGGAAACACGGCGTTTCAGGGGCGTGTGGCTGAAAACGCTACCGTTTCCGGAAAAAACGCAGGAGTGGCCGGAGAAACGGTGGGAGTGCCTGGGCGAACGCTGGGTGTGTTTGTGACGTCAACCAGGAACGACAAGCACTGAAATGATCGCACAGGCAGAGTAAGTCTGGAGCTACTCTGAAACTGCTAACTCGTTTGTAATCGCAATATTGCGCGTACGTCGGTCGCAATTTTAAGAAGCTAAGATTCACTCCCAGTAGGCGGCGGCTTAGCGTGTGTAACTCTGCTACATTCGCCTTGCGAGCGAACAACTCGGAATGAGGGCCATGGTTTTGCCCAATTGCTAACAAACTTGCTGCTGCGATCAACTCAGAATTACCCCCAAGATGTGTCACCTAGCCTCAATACGCCATGCAGCGTGAGATGCCTGGCATGAGTGAGCTGTGCCAAGAGGCATGAACAAGATACTATGGGGTAAATTTACTAAGATGTGAGTTCAGCATCGCAGAAAGTGGCAAATAGAGATCGACCCCTGTATACGCAGCAAGGTTGAGTATACAGGGGCCCCGCAGCCATGTTTCCCAGCGCAGGAAATGCAGGCAACGTCCAGCCGCACCGAAAACGGCCATGACATGCCTGCATTTCCTGCACCACTCCCCCCCCCCCCCCAACTCCACATTGCCGCTCCCATCCTTCCAGGATGCAATCGCATAATGAAAGTCTGCGCATCTGCAATGCGGTCGCTACATAGCAGTTTGCTATTTCAGCAAATTAGCGTCCACCTCTGAACACACCCCTATAACAATAATTCTGTGGCTTGATGCTTTTACGTGGCACCAAAGTGCTATTGGAAAGCTCACACCAAGGGCCTAATTCAGACCTGATCGCAGCAGCAAATTTGTTCGCTAATTGGCAAAACCATGTGAACTGCAGGAGGGGCAGATATAACATTTGCAGAGAGAGTTAGATTTTGGTGGGTTACATTGTTTCTGTGCAGGGTAAATACCAGGGACGTGCAGTCAGGGGAGGCAGTGCCTCCCCTGTCTTTAATGATTAAAATAATATAAAGAAAATACTTATGACACATATTCTGTGTCATAAGTCATTTCTTTATATTACCCTAACCATTTCAGTAATGCAAGTAGTTTGGGAGGCACTGGTAGCAGTGCCTCCCGTGTACAATACGGACAGGTTAAAGCAGGGGGGTGGGAGCGGGGGCGGGGCAACACGCAGGGCTGAAAAAGCCCATTAAAAACTGAGCGGAAAGCGGCACTTTTGCAAGCGCCTCGTTGACAGGGGAAACCCGCCCCTGTCAGCGTGGCTGATGTGATTGGACAGCGGATCCAGTGCTGGATCCGCTGGTCCAATCACGCGGCATGGTGAAGCGGAGGCGGGGTCGGGGACCAGTTACCGTAGAGCTGTCACTACAGTAGCGGCAGCCCCGGAGCCAGCGGGGCCCGGCAACAAGGGGGTCAAAGGGGACACCTGTGCCGGGCCCCGACGTTCAGGGGGGGCCCAGTGATCACTGTGTGCCGGCATGATTCGTAGGACAGTACTCCTCATAGCGATCGCAAGTTGTGCAGGAGCACTCACCCCCTGCACGCGCTGCACATCACTACGCGGCTGGCGTAAAGCACAGGACCCAGAGGAGAGGAGATAAAAGGGTGATGCTGCCGCACACCATTTGAGAGAGTTCTGAGGTGCCGCTGAAGGAGATGGACTGCGTTACTGGAGTCCCGCCGATGGCTGCTGTGTAAAGCTGTGACTCAGAGACTCTGAGTCTGAGTGTCCGGGACTGATGGAGGCGGAACTATGTGCCAGACTGCGGCCTCTATGTGGTGCCCACAATTGGACAGAGGTGGGTCTGTGGTGCGGCTCCCTTATGTTAGATAGGCCGGGAGGTGGATTCGGACTCACAGTCACTGTGAGAGGAAAGCCAGGGGCTAGTGAAGATCTTTCCTCAGACTAATTGCCATTGAAAGCAATTAAACCTGCTAAAAGGGCAGGCAGTGGGCAGCTTGGACAGTCCCTCTGAGGGGAGCGAATGTGTGAAGGGAGGTGGTTTGTCCTCTGAAAGCCTCCCGGTGACTACTTAAGAGCTGGGGAAGGTGGCAGTAGTGGGGTGTACATGACCCTAGCTGTGACCCATTCCCTGATAAGTCACCCTGTAACTTGGTCTGATCCTAGCAGTCCGTGAACCGTTGCCAGCATGACGCTGTGCTGGCTCTGTATGTATGTATGTATATATATATATATACATACAGTAATTTGTGTTTGTAAATACTTGTATATGTATGTGTACATATATGTATGAATATACGTACTGTATGCATGTCTGTGTACCTTTACTGTGTGTACCGTACAGTATATATATATATATATATGTATATATTTATTTTATTTGAAAAGCCATGCTATAAAAGTGTGTGTGTGTGTGTGTTGGGGGGGGGGGGTCATGGAGAGTTGAGGGGGCCCCAGAGATGTTAGTGTACCGGGCCCCAATAATTCTGTTGCCGGCTGTCACTGTCGTCACTCTCTCTCTCCCCCTGCTGTCACTGTCGTCACTCTCTCTCTCTCTCCCTGCTGTCACTGTCGTCACTCTCTCTCCATGTCGTCACTCTCTCCCTGTCGTTACTCTCTCTCCCTGTTGTCACTCTCTCTCTCCTGCTCTCCCTGTTGTTACTCTCTCTCCCTGTTGTTACTCTCTCTCCCTGTCGTCACTCTCTCCCTGCTGTCACTGTCATTACTCTCTCCCTGTCGTCACTCTCTCTCTGTCGTCACTCTGGCTGTCTCTGCTGTCACAATTTCAGCTCATTCAGTGTGCTACAATGTGAATTTCGACTCATTCAGTGTGCTACAATGTGAATTTCGGCCCATTCAGTGTGCTACAATGTGAATTCCGGCTCATTCACTGTGCTATAATGTGAATTTCGGCTCATTCAGTGTGCTACAATGTGAATTTCGGCTCATTCAGTGTGCTATAATGTGAATTTCGGCTCATTCACTGTGCTATAATGTGAATATCGGCTCATTCAGTGTGCTACAATGTGAATTTCGGCTCAGTCAGTGTGCTATAATGTGAATTTCAGCTTGTACCGTCTGCTATAAGGTGAAAGGGGCACCAGTACTAGATACTATGAGGGGTTCTACTACACTGGACACTCCCCCTTTTGGGTGACCACGCCCCATTTCTGGAGCGCGCGCATAATTGCAGCCTTAACTTTTGCATACCCCCACTTCAAAATTTCCACCTCCACCACTGTGTGTGTGTGTATATATATATATATATATATATCTCAGTGCCTCCCCAGCCAATGACCTCACCGCACGTCACTGGTAAATACTGGCTGCTTTAATATTACACTGCAATTTAGATTTCAATTTTTCACACACCCCACCCAATTCTAACTCTCTCTGCACATGTTATATCTGCCACCCTGAGGTGCACATGGTTTTGCCCATTAGCTAACAAATTTGCTGCTGTGATCAGGTCTGAATTTGGCCCCATGTCTGAGCAGGTGGTAAAGTCCCTTGTGCAGGGAGGTAAAGTGTAGTTACCCTAGCAACAAAGCTGAGAGAACATCTATATATCCACCTTCACCATTCTAGCCAACTGATTGAAATATTCCCATTCAGCAAAAATAAATCATGATTCCCTATTTAACAAAACACAATCTACTCTGCCATTTATTCGCATCAGCAGTATTTAGATTTTGAGCTAAATATCAGCTTGGATTCCAGTAACATAGGTTGTATTGCAAAAATAGGTATGCGATGTCACAAAAGAGCATTAATTCTTTATATTTTCATTTTGATTTGGTTGTAAACTAGTTTTTTTTTTAAACAATACATTAAAATGATACCTACCAGATTTGCTATGATATAATGGTATCCTTTTACATGTTTACCAATGGTGATTACCTGGGAACAAAGACAGAAATAAAAGTTATACATAAATCTATAATTGTCCCTTATTGTCATTTTCCCCATTTACCGATCATAAGAATTAATTGTGCTGGATTGTAGGTAGACAGTTCCTTATAACACCTTTTATCTACATAATTGTCTAGGAAGAGTATTCTAAAAAATAGATTATTAAAACATCATATGATATATATATATATATACATATACACTGCTCTAAAAAATAAAGGGAACACTAAAATAACACATCCTAGATCTGAATTAATGAAATATTCTTATTAAATACTTTGTTTTTTACATAGTTGAATGTGCTGACAACAAAATCACACAAAAATTATCAATGGAAATCAAATTTATTAACCCATGGAGGTCTGGATTTGGAGTCACCCTTAAAATTAAAGTGGAAAAACACACTACAGGCTGATCCAACTTTGATGTAATGTCCTTAAAACAAGTCAAAATGAGGCTCAGTAGTGTGTGTGGCCTCTGCGTGCCTGTATGACCTCCCTACAACGCCTGGGCATGCTCCTGATGAGGTGGCGGATGGTCTCCTGAGAGATTTCCTCCCAGACCTGGACTAAAGCATCCGTCAACTCCGGGACAGTCTGTGGTGCAACGTAGCATTGGTGGAAGGAGCGAGACATGATGTCCCAGATGTGCTCAATTGGATTCAGGTCTGGGGAACGGGCGGGCCAGTCCATAGCATCAATGCCTTCGTCTTGCAGGAACTTTTGAGCAGTATATATATATATATATATATATATAGTGGCAGTGAAAGCAGTTTTCCATGTGAAAGCAATGTGGAGGATCCAGACCAGGTTTTAGAAGCAGTAGCAGACTCCCAGGTGTGTGATCAGTAGCACCTGGGATTTTCTCATATAAGGGTTTCCTGGATAGAGTCATCTTGCTCTTGATGGTGGAATAGCTACCCGAGTGATAGACCGTGTTGTGTGGGTTAGACTACGGACCACGGGAGCCTATCAATAGTCTGCTATGCTGCGAGTACCTGTATGCTACTGCCTGTAATACCGACTGTATGGAATCAACTTGCTATGTGGTGACCGGCTGTGCAACATAAACACTGAAAGTGTTCATCTAAGTCCCCGTGTGTGTGATCCTTGCCACAATATATATAAGTCCAAAAATAAAAAGCATCAAATGCGCAGAAGTTTTACAACTTATGAACATATATATATATATAGGTAGTGAAGAAAACAAGCGCTAATGAGTGTAGTGACAATTACAACGGGAATACTCAGGTGGGTTAAAAAATTATGCAAAAATTAACCAGGCGCTAATATACCACAACCCAACTAAAATGGTTGTGTTAATACAATGTTTAATATCAATATTTAAACCAATACAATATATGTTCAAGCTGCAAGAAAAAATTGACTTGGGGTAAATCAAGTCAAACAGAGAGAAACCGGCACTTTAAAGTCCCTGGTAACTTGGAAACAACAGACACATAGATTCCTGCGCTAATTAACTCTACAGAATGATATGGCTCAGAGTTTGCTTGACTCAATAAAAACAAAACAAAAAGGATAATTAAATATACTTTATATGATTCTTTTTTATTTTTATCACACATACATACATGTATGTTTAAAAATTAATTTAAGAATAAATTGATTAGACCGGTCTAAATAAAACATAAATCAAAAAAGCAAAAATCAGAACATAGTAATAAGCTAATAATAAGCTAAAGGAGGTGGATCATAAGTAAACTCCTGTGCACAGAAAAATCAATAAAAATACTAAAAATAAGTCCTTTGTATAGGATCGTGCAAATAGTTTGACCAGCTATAAATTGCAACAGTGTCTCGTTATGTTTTGTAGTGTTAGACACTCTTCATCAAATTGCCACTCAGCCAAAAAGTGCAACAGGTAAGTGTGACAAACGCTCCACAACGGAACTTTACATATGGTTCGCACCTGAAGCTGACATGCGGAACAGGAAAATAATGTGAGACGGTCTCGGGCTGCGGGAAGGCGCTTCGCTGGCGCCTGGTATGTTATTGTTAATTACCCCGACTTCCAGGCTCTGTGAGTCCGCGTCTTCGGGTGCCGTATGCAGACACCTGCGTCCCGTTAATAGGCACACCTTCACCGTTGATTCTCCTGATAATGCCTCTGGAGCCCGGCTTCCAGGCTCTGTGAGTCTCCGGGTGCCGTATGCAGACACCTGCGTTTTAGTGTTACTCACACGTTCACCATCAATTCTCCAGATAATGTCACTGGAAAAGATAAGCTGTAAAAGTGCAATATAGCTGGTGCACAAAGGTCCAAATAGGCTGCTCCTCTGACGCGTTTCGCTCCTCTTATGGGGGCTTCCTCATAGAATAAACTCTCAATACTCCAGGACCCTTATAAAGGGGAGATCCTAGCTCCTATTGGTGTTTCAATTATTGAATGAAAAACACCTGGTGTATCGTTTACCTGATTCCACCTCCTGATCCAACCTCCTTATAAACATCACTTAACCTAGAACCAACACTAATATGTTTATAAAAATAGTATGCTATAGATATAGACAAATATAAGTATCAATAGATTATACTATATAAATTCATAAATAATTTTCAGACACTAATGCACATTAAATCCAATATAATATAATATAATATACACAGGCCCGCTTGTCCTTCCAATATCTTTTGTGTATGGTATATATTCTAACCATTCTTTAATCAATAATTCAAAATAAAAATAACAAATTAAACAGATTAATTTATAAGTACATAAAAAATAAAATCATAATAAAAAAAATAAAAAATAAATAAAATATAAATTAACAATCCCACATGTGAATTGAACCGAGTACCCTATCTCTCATAGTCCGATACTCTACCATTACTCTATCCTCAGTTTCCATGTGTATGTCTAATTCCAATGGTATAGATAATTCAAAACTCCATATTATTCATAGGAGTAAATTTGAGCACAAAGCATGTGATTCCCATATAGATGGATATTTATCAAATTGGATCTCATATACTAAATATTTTTAAGAAGTAAAATAGAATAATATGATGCATTAAATTTATTACTATAATGTCCAATATTATTAGTCTAGAAAAAAACAATATTGGACTCCAATTAACAATCCTTGTATTGAACTTATGATCATATCTATCCCAAACGGTTAATCTACCACTACCCTACCTGACCCTTCTATATCCCAAATTGTTAATATTTTACATATGGATATTATATATGCGATATGTTCAACTTCCCCCGTATAAATCTAACATTTGACATGATCAAAACTGTTTAGTTATTAATTATTTTAAATCCATTTGAATCAATTAAAATTCTTTAAGCAAATGAAAGATCCACAGTGATTCCTTTCTGCAAAGTTTCCGAAAACGGTCTCCCCCTCTAATAGTTCCCTTCACATGATGGACCCCTACAACCCTGAGACCTGTTGGATTTGATTGATGTACCAGACCAAAATGACGGGAGACACTGTGCTTGTTGAAATCTCACTCGATTTATTAACCACCTCTTTATCATGGCTGGGGAAACCGATTGTGGGTTGCTTCAGGTGTGGAAAAGGCAAATGTTTGACATGCAGTCACATAGTTAATAAATCGAGTGAGATAGAATCATTTATCACAAAAGAGAGATTTAGTATACAGGAATTTATTAACTGCGACACCACTTATTGCATTTACGTACTGCAGTGCCCATGCGGCCTGCAGTACGTAGGTAGGACCACTCGTTCTTTAAAAACGAGGTTTAGGGAACATCGTCTTAATATTATGAAGGGTTTCAACAAGCACAGTGTCTCCCGTCATTTTGGTCTGGTACATCAATCAAATCCAACAGGTCTCAGGGTTGTAGGGGTCCATCATGTGAAGGGAACTATTAGAGGGGGAGACCGTTTTCGGAAACTTTGCAGAAAGGAATCACTGTGGATCTTTCAGTTGAGAACCATATCGCCACAAGGACTCAACGAAAGTATTGAGTTCGAATCATTTGCTTAAAGAATTTTAATTGATTCAAATGGATTTAAAATAATTAATAACTAAACAGTTTTGATCATGTCAAATGTTAGATTTATACGGGGGAAGTTGAACATATCGCATATATAATATCCATATGTAAAATATTAACAATTTGGGATATAGAAGGGTCAGGTAGGGTAGTGGTAGATTAACCGTTTGGGATAGATATGATCATAAGTTCAATACAAGGATTGTTAATTGGAGTCCAATATTGTTTTTTTCTAGACTAATAATATTGGACATTATAGTAATAAATTTAATGCATCATATTATTCTATTTTACTTCTTAAAAATATTTAGTATATGAGATCCAATTTGATAAATATCCATCTATATGGGAATCACATGCTTTGTGCTCAAATTTACTCCTATGAATAATATGGAGTTTTGAATTATCTATACCATTGGAATTAGACATACACATGGAAACTGAGGATAGAGTAATGGTAGAGTATCGGACTATGAGAGATAGGGTACTCGGTTCAATTCACATGTGGGATTGTTAATTTATATTTTATTTATTTTTTATTTTTTTTATTATGATTTTATTTTTTATGTACTTATAAATTAATCTGTTTAATTTGTTATTTTTATTTTGAATTATTGATTAAAGAATGGTTAGAATATATACCATACACAAAAGATATTGGAAGGACAAGCGGGCCTGTGTATATTATATTATATTATATTGGATTTAATGTGCATTAGTGTCTGAAAATTATTTATGAATTTATATAGTATAATCTATTGATACTTATATTTGTCTATATCTATAGCATACTATTTTTATAAACATATTAGTGTTGGTTCTAGGTTAAGTGATGTTTATAAGGAGGTTGGATCAGGAGGTGGAATCAGGTAAACGATACACCAGGTGTTTTTCATTCAATAATTGAAACACCAATAGGAGCTAGGATCTCCCCTTTATAAGGGTCCTGGAGTATTGAGAGTTTATTCTATGAGGAAGCCCCCATAAGAGGAGCGAAACGCGTCAGAGGAGCAGCCTATTTGGACCTTTGTGCACCAGCTATATTGCACTTTTACAGCTTATCTTTTCCAGTGACATTATCTGGAGAATTGATGGTGAACGTGTGAGTAACACTAAAACGCAGGTGTCTGCATACGGCACCCGGAGACTCACAGAGCCTGGAAGCCGGGCTCCAGAGGCATTATCAGGAGAATCAACGGTGAAGGTGTGCCTATTAACGGGACGCAGGTGTCTGCATACGGCACCCGAAGACGCGGACTCACAGAGCCTGGAAGTCGGGGTAATTAACAATAACATACCAGGCGCCAGCGAAGCGCCTTCCCGCAGCCCGAGACCGTCTCACATTATTTTCCTGTTCCGCATGTCAGCTTCAGGTGCGAACCATATGTAAAGTTCCGTTGTGGAGCGTTTGTCACACTTACCTGTTGCACTTTTTGGCTGAGTGGCAATTTGATGAAGAGTGTCTAACACTACAAAACATAACGAGACACTGTTGCAATTTATAGCTGGTCAAACTATTTGCACGATCCTATACAAAGGACTTATTTTTAGTATTTTTATTGATTTTTCTGTGCACAGGAGTTTACTTATGATCCACCTCCTTTAGCTTATTATTAGCTTATTACTATGTTCTGATTTTTGCTTTTTTGATTTATGTTTTATTTAGACCGGTCTAATCAATTTATTCTTAAATTAATTTTTAAACATACATGTATGTATGTGTGATAAAAATAAAAAAGAATCATATAAAGTATATTTAATTATCCTTTTTGTTTTGTTTTTATTGAGTCAAGCAAACTCTGAGCCATATCATTCTGTAGAGTTAATTAGCGCAGGAATCTATGTGTCTGGGGTTAAAAAATTAGTATGGCCTTGGGCACTTATCTGGTGAACAAGAACTTCCAGCCGATGTTCATCATTTTAGGATTAACATGTAAGAAGAAGAAACAGCAAACATAGTGTGTATCGTTCATAGATAAAAATAATGCCTTTCGCAATATAGGGACATGAATTTAGGGAACTAGCTTATTCCCAATAAAATGTAATCTGTAACTTCACAACATAAAATACAGATTTAATGAACAATCATATACAAAACGTATACAAAACGGCTAGACAACACACGTACAAGATTTAAAATCATAAAAGCTTATCTGTCCATTATGAGGATAGGGGAGTCAGCAACAGACTGTCCCAGGGACACGAGATAGCCAAAGTTTATGCGTACAGGATAAAAAAAGTTCAAACGCTTATCTGTCCATCAAGGGGAGTTTCAGCAGCAAACAGTCCCAACGCGTTTCGTCCTTCAAGGTGTGGACTTCTTCAAGGGGATCAAGAAAGTGAGCTCACACAGCTCTATTTATACCGTCCAACAGGAAGCTGCACTTGTCAGTTCTTAATGACATCACTTCCTGTGTTGTTACTGATGTCAGATTTTTAAACAGAGAGAAAGACTACTATAATACCTAATTAGTTTAAAGAGAGAGAGTGAGATAACTGGCCTATAGTGATAGAAACGTGAAAATGACTATGAATGATATTGAGTGATGTAGACGGCGGTGGAACACTGTGTGGAACGCACCGCCGTCTGTTGGAACGCACCGCCATCTTGCGGACGTCATTTCCGCTTATCAAGTGATTGGGTGATGTGGAGTGATAAGAAGTGTAGACGGCGGCGGAGCGCTACGTGGAACGCACCGCCGTCTATAAAGAAAGTGGTATGCACCGCCATCTTGCGGACGTCACTTGTGCTGATGTAGACGGCGGTGGAACGCATCGCCGTCATGGTAACTGTGGAACGCACCGCCATCTTAAAATCGTTACTTCCGCAACTAGTACCATGGTTAGGTGAAACGCACCGCCATTTTAAGTGTCTCGGTTAGGAATGGAGCGCACCGCCATTTTGGGTGCCATATCTAAAAGGAGGGTTATGTTAATATTAAAACAACTTAACAACATATAATTATAATAATTAATGTGGGGATTGAGGTTGGTGTTTAGTTATAGTGCAAGTGACAACCTCATAATGTGAAGCGTGCCGCCATTTTAGAAAACGGGCTGTGAAACGCACCTCCAATGTTTTAAGTGATTAATTAAGGAAATAGATTCAAGTAAATATATATATATATATATATATATATCTAACGGATATTAAACAGTGCAATTGGTGTGATAACCACAAATGGTGATATAGTGTGTGAGAAAATTGAGATGAGTAAAAATTGAAATTGAGCTGTAAAAATGAACGCTCTTTTTGTCGTATCGAAACAGCCAAATGAATCTTTAGGTATATCCAGAGAATCCCATTTTTTTGGGAGAGATGATTCTTGTTTACATTTTTGAAGGTAGAAAGAAGCTGAAATGGGAACAAACAAAAACAAAAAATGGGCGAAATGGAACTTTCATATTCATAACATAAAAAGTTATATAATACAGTGCTATGCGTGAAGGAATGAGTGTAAAGTACAGATCGCTATTGAAGGAAGGGGGCAATTTCGAAGGCTTCATTTAGTCCTTGTGGTGATAATGTTTGGAGCTCGTATATCCAAAACATTTCACGTTTGGAGAGTTTGTTTAATATATCTCCACCTCTGTCTCCGAGTTTTACACATTCAATGGCTTTAAATGTGATCTCTTCTGGATTCGATCTGTGTTTATCTATAAAGTGTTTGGATACTGTGTGATTATCAACTTTATTTTTGATATTTCTGATGTGTTCCTGTATCCGAAGTTTTAAAATTCTCTTTGTTTTGCCCACATATTTTAGTCCGCAAGTACACTCCAGTAGGTATATGGTCATTGTGGAATTGCAGTTGAGAAAGTCTTTGATAAAATATTCCTTTGTGTTATTGTAGTTGAAGAATTTTTTTCTATTGGGGTGAAGAAATTTACTAATATTGCAGTTGCCGCATTTGTAGCAACCCTTGCAGGTTCCAATGGTGTTTCTTGTGTTGGTAGTTTTGGTTGGCAAATGGCTGGGGGCCAAAATATCCTTTAGATTACTTGTTTTGCGAAAGACTATGTCTGGTTTGGAAGGGAGTATCTCCTTGAGGATGGGATCTAGCAAAAGGAGATTCCAGTGTTTTTTGATGGATTGCCTGATTCGATGTTCTTGATTGCAAAAAGTGGTGATAAAAGGGGTGAAGTTTTTGTCCTTTTCTTTGATATTCTTGCTGAATAGATCTTGTCTAGATGTGCTGGCTGTTTTCTCTAGTGCTTTAGTGATTACGGTATCAGGATAATTTCTCTCCTTGAATCTATTAGCATATGTAATTAGTTGATTCTCACAGTCTTGTTTGTCGCTGCAGTTACGCTTGATGCGGTAAAATTGGGAATAGGGGATGTTTGTTTTCCAGTTTTTTGCATGACAACTTTTAAAGTGGTGGTAACTGTTAGTGTCGACATTTTTAATGTGATTGCTGGTGACGATCTGTGTTCCACTATTTGACAGGGTTAGATCCAGGAAATTAATTTGTTTTTCATTGATTTCATGTGTGAATTTTAGGTTGTAGTTGTTGGATTCCAATGTGCCTAAAAATGCTTTAAACAGGTCAAGGTCTCCTTTCCAAATGATCAAGATATCGTCTATATATCTCTTATAGATGATCAAATTATCAAGGTATGGATTGTTGTTATAGATGCATTCTTCCTCCCATGCTCCCATCAGCAGATTGGCAAAACTGGGCGCAAAGGTAGTGCCCATTGCAGTTCCGCAAGTTTGTAGAAAAAATGTTTTCTGAAATATGAAATAGTTGTGGCTAAGAGTGAATCTCATAAAATCACAGATTGCATTTTTGTGAGTAGTTGTAATCTCCAGGTCTTTATCCATGAATTTTCTACAGGATTCTATACCTTTTTCATGTTTGATGCAAGTATATAGACTTTGTACATCAATAGTAATCCAGATGTAGTCTTCTTTCCATTCGATTTCAGATAGAAAATTAATCACATTTCCTGTGTCTTTCAGATAAGATGGTAGGGACGTAACATATTTTTGTAAAAATATATCGATATATTCTGATAGATGACTTGTCAGGGAGTCAATACCAGAGATTATAGGTCTCCCTGGTGGATTTGTTAAAGACTTATGAATCTTAGGTAAATAGTAGAAGGTAGGTATCACCGGGGTTGTCATCATTAGGAACTGGAATTCATTCTTATCCAATGTGTTTTTGTGGAAATAATGGAGTAGTATTGGTCGCAATTCTTCAATAAAGAGATTTGTGGGGTCTTGTAAGAGTTTTTTGTATGATGTAGTATCATTCAGTAGTCGATATGCTTCTTGTTCATATGCTTCTCTGTCCAAGAGGACTATACCACCTCCCTTATCTGCCTGCTTTATCACGATATTTTTATTATCCTGTAGAGCTTTGAGTGCTTCTTTTTCCTTGTTTTTTAAATTTGAATAGGGATACGATGTCAAATTCATGTCGCATAAATCCTTTTTCACCAATTCCTGAAAGGCATTGATGTAATTACCTTTGGACTCCGGGGGATAAAATTTTGATTTTCGTTTGAGGCCTGATTTGGATGGCTCTGTGTGTACCGTATCCTGCTCTTTCTTGGCAAAATGTCTTTTAAGGATCAGTGATCTCGCGAATTTATTGATGTCAATGTAAGTATCAAATTTATTCATCTGTTTGGATGGAGCAAATTTTAGTCCCTTACTTAAAATAATAATATAATAAAAGCATATCGACTACTGAATGATACTACATCATACAAAAAACTCTTACAAGAACCCACAAATCTCTTTATTGAAGAATTGCGACCAATACTACTCCATTATTTCCACAAAAACACATTGGATAAGAATGAATTCCAGTTCCTAATGATGACAACCCCGGTGATACCTACCTTCTACTATTTACCTAAGATACATAAGTCTTTAACAAATCCACCAGGGAGACATATAATCTCTGGTATTGACTCCCTGACAAGTCATCTATCAGAATATATCGATATATTTTTACAAAAATATGTTATGTCCCTACCATCTTATCTGAAAGACACAGGAAATGTGATTAATTTTCTATCTGAAATCGAATGGAAAGAAGACTACATCTGGATTACTATTGATGTACAAAGTCTATATACTTGCATCAAACATGAAAAAGGTATAGAATCCTGTAGAAAATTCATGGATAAAGACCTGGAGATTACAACTACTCACAAAAATGCAATCTGTGATTTTATGAGATTCACTCTTAGCCACAACTATTTCATATTTCAGAAAACATTTTTTCTACAAACTTGCGGAACCGCAATGGGCACTACCTTTGCGCCCAGTTTTGCCAATCTGCTGATGGGAGCATGGGAGGAAGAATGCATCTATAACAACAATCCATACCTTGATAATTTGATCATCTATAAGAGATACATAGACGATATCTTGATCATTTGGAAAGGAGACCTTGACCTGTTTAAAGCATTTTTAGGCACATTGGAATCCAACAACTACAACCTAAAATTCACACATGAAATCAATGAAAAACAAATTAATTTCCTGGATCTAACCCTGTCAAATAGTGGAATACAGATCGTCACCAGCAATCACATTAAAAATGTCGACACTAACAGTTACCTCCACTTTAAAAGTTGTCATGCAAAAAACTGGAAAACAAACATCCCCTATTCCCAATTTTACCGCATCAAGCGTAACTGCAGCGACAAACAAGACTGTGAGAATCAACTAATTACATATGCTAATAGATTCAAGGAGAGAAATTATCCTGATACCGTAATCACTAAAGCACTAGAGAAAACAGCCAGCACATCTAGACAAGATCTATTCAGCAAGAATATCAAAGAAAAGGACAAAAACTTCACCCCTTTTATCACCACTTTTTGCAATCAAGAACATCGAATCAGGCAATCCATCAAAAAACACTGGAATCTCCTTATGCTAGATCCCATCCTCAAGGAGATACTCCCTTCCAAACCAGACATAGTCTTTCGCAAAACAAGTAATCTAAAGGATATTTTGGCCCCCAGCCATTTGCCAACCAAAACTACCAACACAAGAAACACCATTGGAACCTGCAAGGGTTGCTACAAATGCGGCAACTGCAATATTTGTAAATTTCTTCACCCCAATAGAAAAAAATTCTTCAACTACAAAAACACAAAGGAATATTTTATCAAAGACTTTCTCAACTGCAATTCCACAATGACCATATACCTACTGGAGTGTACTTGCGGACTAAAATATGTGGGCAAAACAAAGAGAATTTTAAAACTTCGGATACAGGAACACATCAGAAATATCAACAATAAAGTTGATAATCACACAGTATCCAAACACTTTATAGATAAACACAGATCGAATCCAGAAGAGATCACATTTAAAGCCATTGAATGTGTAAAACTCGGAGACAGAGGTGGAGATATATTAAACAAACTCTCCAAACGTGAAATGTTTTGGATATACGAGCTCCAAACATTATCACCACAAGGACTAAATGAAGCCTTCGAAATTGCCCCCTTCCTTCAATAGCGATCTGTACTTTACACTCATTCCTTCACGCATAGCACTGTATTATATAACTTTTTATGTTATGAATATGAAAGTTCCATTTCGCCCATTTTTTGTTTTTGTTTGTTCCTATTTCAGCTTCTTTCTACCTTCAAAAATGTAAACAAGAATCATCTCTCCCAAAAAAATGGGATTCTCTGGATATACCTAAAGATTCATTTGGCTGTTTCGATACGACAAAAAGAGCGTTCATTTTTACAGCTCAATTTCAATTTTTACTTATCTCAATTTTCTCACACACTATATCACCATTTGTGGTTATCACACCAATTGCACTGTTTAATATCCGTTAGAGATAGATATATATATATATATATATATATTTACTTGAATCTATTTCCTTAATTAATCACTTAAAACATTGGAGGTGCGTTTCACAGCCCGTTTTCTAAAATGGCGGCACGCTTCACATTATGAGGTTGTCACTTGCACTATAACTAAACACCAACCTCAATCCCCACATTAATTATTATAATTATATGTTGTTAAGTTGTTTTAATATTAACATAACCCTCCTTTTAGATATGGCACCCAAAATGGCATTGCGCTCCATTCCTAACCGAGACACTTAAAATGGCGGTGCGTTTCACCTAACCATGGTACTAGTTGCGGAAGTAACGGTTTTAAGATGGCGGTGCGTTCCACAGTTACCTTGACGGCGATGCGTTCCACCGCCGTCTACATCAGCACAAGTGACGTCCGCAAGATGGCGGTGCGTCCCACTTTCTTTATAGACGGCGGTGCGTTCCACGTAGCGCTCCGCCGCCGTCTACACTTCTTATCACTCCACATCACCCAATCACTTGATAAGCGGAAATGACGTCCGCAAGATGGCGGTGCGTTCCAACAGACGGCGGTGCGTTCCACACAGTGTTCCACCGCCGTCTACATCACTCAATATCATTCATAGTCATTTTCACGTTTCTATCACTATAGGCCAGTTATCTCACTCTCTCTCTTTAAACTAATTAGGTATTATAGTAGTCTTTCTCTCTGTTTAAAAATCTGACATCAGTAACAACACAGGAAGTGATGTCATTAAGAACTGACAAGTGCAGCTTCCTGTTGGACGGTATAAATAGAGCTGTGTGAGCTCACTTTCTTGATCCCCTTGAAGAAGTCCACACCTTGAAGGACGAAACGCGTTGGGACTGTTTGCTGCTGAAACTCCCCTTGATGGACAGATAAGCGTTTGAACTTTTTTTATCCTGTACGCATAAACTTTGGCTATCTCGTGTCCCTGGGACAGTCTGTTGCTGACTCCCCTATCCTCATAATGGACAGATAAGCTTTTATGATTTTAAATCTTGTACGTGTGTTGTCTAGCCGTTTTGTATACGTTTTGTATATGATTGTTCATTAAATCTGTATTTTATGTTGTGAAGTTACAGATTACATTTTATTGGGAATAAGCTAGTTCCCTAAATTCGTGCCCTATATTGCGAAAGGCATTATTTTTATCTATGAACGATACACACTATGTTTGCTGTTTCTTCTTCTTACATGTTAATCCTAAAATGATGAACATCGGCTGGAAGTTCTTGTTCACCAGATAAGTGCCCATGGCCATACTCATTTTTTAACCCACCTGAGTATTCCCGTTGTAATTGTCACTACACTCATTAGCGCTTGTTTTCTTCAGTACCTATTTTTATTTACGTGTACACCATACACTAATCTTGCATTACGAGCTGCTACTCTTAAAAGGGTTAAAACGAGTGTTTTTATATTACTGGTTTTTTTTATTACTGTTTCCACCGCACGTCTGTACTTTAGCGCCTAGGTCTCTATTTCTTTATATATATATATATATATATATATATACACACACACACACACACACACACACACACACATATCCACAGGTTCGCCACTCACAATATCCAAGGCCAAATAGCTTGGCCTCGTGCCAGCACAAACAATGCTCAAAGGTCCTCCCAGGGTGCAGCACTCAGGGCACATTGGAATAATTAGCATACACCTTGTTATATCAATGTTTCAGTCTTTATCCCAACTCTTTTCAAGATACCAACTTGAAAACAATTGGCATAAAGGCTGAAACATTGATATAATAGGGTGTATGCTAATTCTTTCAGTGTGCCCTGAGAGGGCCTACAGTATATATACTGTATTGAAAACTGTAAAAATATTATCTAACTTTTACTTTAGCATAATAGTCTTATTTCTAAAACTAAAAAATATTAATACAATCTTAATACAGCAGATTTCTTAAATCTCATTCTAAAACTGATCCAAAGTGAGCTTTAGAGGTTAATTTACTAATCTGTGTCATCAGAGCTGGCTCTAGGCATAGGCAGTATAGGCAAATACTAGGGGCATCTGAAAAGCCTAGGGGCATCGAAATTCTAATTTTGGACTGTAGCTTTATTATAGCCGTTGTAGCTTTATTGCACTGGTGCAATTATGTTTTTGTTTTTTGTTCATTGTGGTGCAGTGTGTGTGATGTCATGGGGGAGGGTGTCATAATTTACTGTATACCTGCTGAAATATACATTCAAAAATCTGATTATTTAAGTTACATGTTGGCGTTGCTAGTATGTTAGGAATTTTTTATACACTCCCCATTTGGGATGCAGTTGTATATTATTACATGTTTTCTAAAAGGTTATGCTGCTCCACTAATACCAGCATAAACTGCATTTGTTAATACTTCCAACATAAACATAGAAACATGTTGAAGTTAAAGTGATCCCAGTTATTGTGCATATTGCGCCCATAGTAATCAGGTTTAGCTGAGTAAAGGGTTGGGAACCCTCGCTACCCCGGGGGTAGCGAACGGAAATGATTACACCACGCCCGTCAGCAGTAATAGAACGGGTGTGGAAGGGGGTGAAAATAAATGAATAACGCCCATAGGGGGTCATTCCGAGTTGTTCGCTCGCAAGCTGCTTTTAGCAGCTTTGCACACGCTAAGCCGCCGCCTACTGGGAGTGAATTTTAGCTTATCAAAATTGCGAATGAAAGATTAGCAGAATTGCGAATAGACACTTCTCAGCAGTTTCTGAGTAGCACCACACTTACTCGGCATCTGCGATCAGTTCAGTGCTTGTCGTTCCTGGTTTGACGTCACAAACACACCCAGCGTTCGCCCAGACACTCCTCCGATTCTCCAGCCACTCCCGCGTTTTTCCCAGAACGGTAGCGTTTTTTCGCACACACCCATAAAAAGGCCTGTTTCCGCCCAGAAACACCCACTTCCTGTCAATCACATTACGATCACCAGAACGAAGAAAAAACCTTGTAATGCCGCGAGTAAAATACCTAACTGCTTATCAAATTTACTTGGCGCAGTCGCACTGCGGACATTGCGCATGCGCATTAGCGACTAATCGCTCCGATGCGAGAAAAAAATAACGAGCGAACAACTCGGAATGACCCCCATAGTGTTGCATCTTTGCTAAGAAAACTGTGATAAAGCTTTCTTCATTTTAGAATGTATTACCTTTACATACAGTGTAAAGGTAACAATGTTAACAATGTGGTATTTTTCCTGAGAAATTAACAATAGGATCTGAGTGTTTATTAGCACAAAATAGCAGTGAAGGCAATTTGGCAAGTGTGGGAATAGAGATTTGCCAAGTGTGGCTCCCATGAACTGGGCAGCAGTTACTTTGCAGCTTTTGTAGCAGGTGGGAATAGTAGATATCTTATTACCATAAACAGTACAGTAGACAAATCAATGGGAGGTTAGCTAGAAAAGCTGTCTACTGTTACGGATTGCCTTTATAAACTGTGGGGGAGGTGTATCAAACATTCTAAATAGGACAAATTGAGATGTTGCCTATAGCAACCAATCAGATTCTAACTATCATCTAGTAAAACATACTAGGTTGGCTGCTATGGGCAACCAGTGGCTGCAACAGAGGTGGGGTTACAGCGCAGTCCAAAATTCAAATAGGGGACCCACACTAACTGCCACATCAATCACTGCTGAACATCACTGGCCGGGACTCACTGGCAGTTGGTGTGGAGCCACCACTGTGGTTAACATCTCCATTTGCTCTCTTTAAAAAGTTAGATCCCCCACAAGTATCTTTTAAGGTAAATATGAAGGAAAGGTGGGAATATGATGCTCATTTCTCATAGATAGACAGGCAGATATATGAGAAGGGCAGGTGTACCTAATAATGTGGCCACTCAGGGAAAAGTAACGGTTCAACTCAATGTCTATAATGTGTTTTTGTTATATTTGTAGTTATTATCCTTCCTTATACTTCCATCTATAGCTGAAACATACTTCACAATAAATGAGATCGCTTATTACAAACAATTATAACAAGTCACTGCATTAATAGTTAAAAATATATATTAAAGTGTTGTTTTTTCAGTATGCCCAACTTTTAATGTACACCGAGTCCAACCAATGACAGACCTGATCCACAATGTCGTTTACTTTGTCCCTCTCACAGTCAAGAATCACTCTCCTTTCCTTTTTGATTTCCAGATCCAGGAAGAGGGAACGGTATGTCTCATCTTTCCTGTCATTGTTAATGTTGCCTACATTGATTGCTGTCACTTGCCATTTCTTCTCAGCTGCAGAATCCAGCACAGCTTGCAGTGTTGATAAACCTTTAGAGACAAAATATTGTACATACAGAATAGTCAAGATCAGCAGTAACCTGGGGTATAAGCAGTTTTTTTTATACCTTAAAGGGCACTGTAACCATTTTTTACTTTGCCTAAATATTTATCTAGTGTGGTTTTGGAAATATATATATATTGGAAGGGTGATGGGAAACAAGCGGCTACATTCAACCCTCCAAGCTTTCAGCTGCGGCCCCCAGCCCATTCCTGCTTTACTGTCAGATGTGTTTGTCATATCTTGTTTAAAATGCATGCTGATATGTTATTACAGATAGGTGTCTGTCTCTTTGATCAATTGCATTGTTTTAAATTATTACTGAGATTAAGGATAATATACAGCACATCTGAGGGTTAGAGGACCACTCAATGTGGACCCTGAAGTGTTGTAGGTTGCCTTTCACTGTCATAGGATATTTCTACATATAGATTTTTATTGCATTTGTGACTCTTTAGCCAAGTGGTTCCAAAATTGGTTGCTGTGGCACCCTCGGAACCACAGGGCAGATTGGTGGCCCAGTATAAAATAAAATTAATTATGGTCAACAACAAAACCAGAGCTTGTGGTTGTCAATCATAAAATATGAGGAGAATCAGAAGCACAGCCCTGTACACCACCACATAACTGATTTATGATGACAGGTAAGCACAATATACTTAATTTAATCATTTTTGTTAGCTTTCCCATTAACAAACTGTTGACCTAGGGGTGTAGTGAAAACCTCCCACTTCCTTCTAATTCTCTCTCCCACTGATGGGTAGAAAACACAATAGTTCTAAGATCGAATTCCACCAAAAGAGGCCAAAGAAATATCTAACAGTATAGTGTGAAACTAAAGAGGGCATCAGCTCACTGGGCTGAATTGTGCCCCAAATCACAGGTGCAATTTGTGCTCATTAAAATAGCCATAATTGCAACCATATGCAAAGTGGCACCTAATAATGCATTGCAGTTGGCAACAGAAGTACAGTATATGCACCTGTTTTATGTCTAGAATATGTTACACACACATATATTCCAATTATATCCAACTTCCACCTATGTTTTTACCACTTTAATACACAACAAACATACCCAATGTTTGTTGTGAAAAACTCTAAAGCAGCAGAAACATCTCCCAGACTAGTGTGGATAACATGTACCCAAAACCTTAATATATGCCTGAGCAATGAAGAAATCACCAATCAGTGGAGCACTGGCAAACAGCCAATCACATGCTGTACACTGGTGCTGGTGAACGTCATCATTATCAGCTATATGTACCTGCCCTTGATCATCTCAGGCACATATGTGTCTTTTACGCTCTGCATGTGTTTGCTATTGCACAAAATCGCCACTACTGTACTCAGCCTATGTTAGAGGCAGGAGCACATTGTAGAATCATGCCAATCTGCATGGGTGAGGACACTTTTCTGGGCATAGTAACATTACACAATTTATACCACGCAAGTGATGTAGTACTCACTCCGCATCAGCCCACTATATTTGTTTTCTAGACAAAGACCAAATAAATAGATCCTCATGCCCGTATTTTTAAATCAGCCGTAATTTAAAAGTCAACAATAGGATTTTAATTACCTGCCGGTAAATCCTTTTCTCGTAGTCCGTAGAGGATGCTGGGATCCACATTAGTACCATAGGGTACAGACGGGTCCACTAGGAGCCACTGGCACTTTCAAAATTTAATAGTGTGGGCTGGCTCCTATCTCTATGCCCCTCCTTCCAGACTCAGTCTAGAAACTGTGCCCGAGGAGACGGACATACTTCGAGAGAAGGAAATACACAGATAGTGGCGAGATTCATACCAGCTCACACAAACAAGGCAAACCAGGCTAACTAGCCTGAAAACTCAGCAACAGCTGTAACATTACTGAACCCAGTAAAGAAACGCAGTACTTAACTATGAACAAAGCAGTACTGAACCAAAGAACGACTGCAGGATAACGAAGCACTGGGTGGGCGCCCAGCATCCTCTACGGACTACGAGAAAAGGATTTACCGGTAGGTAATTAAAATCCTATTTTCTCTTACGTCCTAGAGGATGCTGGGGTGCACATTAGTACCATGGGGATGTACCAAAGCTCCGAGTATGGGAGGGAGAGCGCGGAGACTCCTGCAGAACTGATTGACCAAACTTTAGGTCCTCAGAGGCCAAAGTATCGAACTTGTAGAACTTAGCAAACGTGTTCAACCCAGACCAAGTAGCCGCTCGGCAAAGCTGCTAAGCTGCGACACACCGGGCAGCTGCCCAGGAAGACCCCACTTTACGAGTAGAGTGGGCCTTAACAGATGTTGGACACGACAATCCTGCCGTAGAATATGCATGCTGGATAATGAACCTGATCCAGCGAGAAATCGACTGCTTAGAAGCAGGACAACCAATTTTCTTGGGATCATATAGGACAGAGTGCGATTTTCTGTGACGAGCAGTCCTCTTCACATAGATCTTCAAAGCCCTCACAACATCCAAGGACTTCGATGCAATTGAGGAGTCAGGAGCCACTGGCACCACAATAGGTTGGTTGATATGAAAAGCCGACACAACCTTTGGAAGAAACTGCTGACACGTCCTGAGCTCAGCTCTATCTTCATGGAAGATTAAGTAGGGACTTTTACAGGACAAAGACCCCAATTCCGACACACGTCGAGCAGAAGCTAAGGCCAACAAAGTGACAGCCTTCCACGTGAGAAACCTGACCTCAACTTCCTGTAAGGGCTCAAACCAATCCGATTGCAGGAACTGCAACACCACGTTAAGATCCCAGGGTGCTGTTGGTGCCACAAAGGGAGGCTGGATGTGCAGAACCCCTTTCAAAAAGGTCTAAAACTCAGGGAGGGCAGCCAATTGTTTCTGGAAGAAAATGGATAAAGCCGAAATATGGACCTTTATGGATCTCAAACGCAGGCCCATATCCACACCTGCTTGCAGGAAGAGGAGAAACCGACCAAGTTGAAACTCCACTACAGGAAACTTCTTGGATTCACACCAAGACACATACTTTTTCCAAATGCGATGGTAGTGTTTAGACGTAACTCCTTTCCTAGCCTGTATCAGGGTAGGAATAACTTTGTTCGGAATGCCCTTCCGAGCTAATATCTGGCGTTCAACCTCCATGCAGTCAAACGTAGCCGTGGTAAGTCTTGATAAGCGAATAGCCCCTGTTGTAGAAAATCCTCCCGAAGAGGAAGAGGCCATGGATCTTCCATTAAGAGATCCAGCAGATCCGCGTACCAAGCCCTCCTTAGCCAGTCAGGAGCAATGAGGATCGCCTGAACTTTTGTTTTTTTTACAAGCTTTAGAATTCTTGGAATAAGTGAAAGTGGAGGGAACACATACACTGACTTGAACACCCATGGCGTTACCAGGACATCCACTGCCACTGTTTGTGGGTCTCTTGACCTGGAACAGTATCTCCGAAGTTTCTTGTTGAGACGCGAGGCCATCATGTCTATTTGAGGTACGCCCCAACGACTGGTCACCTCCGAGAACACCTCCAGATGGAGGCCCCATTCTCCTGGATGGAGATTGTGCCTGCTGAGGAAGTCTGCTTCCCAGTTGTCCACTCCCGGAATGAAGATTGCTGACAGCGCCACTGCGTACCTTTCTGCCCAGAGGAGGATTTTTGTTACCTCTGACATTGCATCTCTGCTCTTCGTTCCGCCCTGTCGGTTTATGTAGGCTACCGTCGGTATATTGTCTGACTGCACTTGAATGGCCTGATCTTGCAGAAGTGGTGCTGCTTGTAGAAGACCGCTGTACACGGCTCTTAGCTCCAGGATGTTCATTGGAAGAAGGGATTCCTGACTTGACCACCTTCATTGAAAGATTTCCCCTTGGGTGACTGCGCCCCAACCTCTGAGACTTGCATCCGTGGTTAGAAGGATCCAGTTCTGAACCCCAAACCTGCGGCCCTCCAGAAGGTGAGGCAGTTGCAGCCACCAGAGGAGTGAAATCATTGCTTTCTGCGACAGACATATCCTCTGGTGTATGTGTAGGTGAGATCCCGACCACTTGTCTAGGAGATCTAGTTGGAATGACCGAGCATGAAATCTTCCATACTGTAGAGCATCGTAAGAGGCAACTATCTTTCCCAGAAGGCGAATGCACTGATAAACCGATACCCAGGCTGGTTTCAGGACATCGCGGACCATTGTTTAAATCACCAACGCTTTCTCCTCCGGTAGAAACACCCTCTGCACCCCTGTGTGTCGAGGATCATTCCCAGGAACGACAATCTCCTTGTCAGCTCCAACTGTGACTTCGGAAGGTTCAGGATCCAACTGTGCTCCCTGAGTAGATGAGTCGTGAGAGCAATGGACTGTAACAACTTCTCCCTGGACGATGCCTTTATCAGAAGGAATTATGTTCACCCCCTGTCTGAGGAGGAGAACCATCATCTCTACCATCACCTTGGTGAACACCCTCGGTGCTGTGGAGAGGCCGAATGGCAGCGCCTGGAACTGATAGTGACAGTTCAACAGTGCAAACCTGAGATAAGCCTGGTGTGGTGGCCAAATCGGAATGTGGAGGTACGCATCCTTGATATCCAGGGATACCAGAAACTCTCCCTCCTCCAGACCTGAAATCGCAGAGACTCCATTTTGAAATTGAACTCTCTCAGATAAGGGTTTAACGATTTCAAGTTCAAAATCTGTCTGACTGAACCATCCGGTTTCGGTACCACAAAAAGTTTTGAATAATACCACTTGGTTTGCATATGAGGTGGAACAGGGACAATGACCTGTAACTTTTCCAAGTTTTGGATGGCGTCCTGTAGGATAGCCCTGTCTGCCAGCAAAACTGGCAAGCCTGATTTGAAGAATCGGTGCAGCGGAAGTTCTTGAAACCCCAGTCTGTACCCCTGGGACACAATATCCTGTACCCAGGGATCCAGGCCGGACGACACCCAGACGTGGCTGAAACGTCTGAGCCTCGCACCCACTAGCCCATCTTCCAGGCTTCGCGGACCACCATCATGCTGAGGATTTTGAGGAATCAGAAGATGGTTTCTGGTCCTGGGAGCCTGCGGGTGCAGGCTTCTTGGATTTTGCATGACCACCTCTAAAGAAGGTGGTAGGAGGCTTGGACTTTTTTGTCTTAGCGGTCCAAAAGGACTGCGATGCAGATGAAGAAAAGGGTTTCTTTGTAGAAGGCGTAGCTGAGGGAAGAAAAGGTGACTTACCCGTGGTTGCCGTGGAAATCCATGCATCCAATGCTTCCCAAAATAACGCCTGACTTGTGTAGGGTAGGTTCTCCACACTTCCCCTGGATTCCGCGTATGTCATCCATTGGCGTAGCCAGAGACCCCTGCTAGCTGAGACAGACATGGAAGATACCCTTGCAGTCAGCGTACCCAGGTCCTTCATGGATTCCACCATGAACCCCGCAGAATCCTGTACGTTACGTAAAAATAATTAAATGTCACTTCTATCCATTGAATTCAAATCCTCTAGTAACGTGCCTGACCACTTTACTATAGCTTTAGAAATCCATGAACAGGCAATAGTGGGTCTCAACGCCACCCCTGAAGCAGTGTATATGGATTTGAGCGTAGTGTTAATCTTACGATCAGCCGGTTCTTTTAACGTGGTAGACCCAGGGACAGGTAAAACCACCTTCTTTGACAGTCTGGAAACAGATGCGTCAACTATGGGTGGATTTTCCCATTTTTTTCTATCCTCCTCAGGGAAAGGAAAGGCAACCAAAACCCTTTTGGGGATATGGAATTTTTTCTCCGGGTTCTCCCCGTATTTTTCAAATAAAGCGTTTAATTCTTTAGACACAGGGAAGGTTAGTGAGGCTTTCTTATTATCTGTGAAGTAAGCCTCCTCAACCTGCTCAGGTGTTGTGTCAGAAATGTTTAACACATCTCTAATAGCCTCAATCATGAGCTGCACTCCCTTAGCACATCCCCTTCACCGTCAGCAGTGTCAGAGTCGGTATCCGTGTCATCTTGCATAATCTGGGCAAGTGCACGTTTTTGTGGGTACATGCTAGGGGATTTTGAAGGAATAGGGACAGAACCCGACCAAACTGCCATAGACTTCTTTAATACCTGAGTTTCAGTCTCAGTATGAGCTACCCTAGTAGAGAGAGATCATTCCCTTAATAGAGGTCAACCCCTCAGGCTCAGTAATAGGGATCTGAGACAAAACATTACATTCCTGTGTACATGGAAGGGATTCCTCCTGAGAGGAAATGTCCTCTGCAGCATAAGACACAGAGTCCCTAGACATGGCTATGTGAGAAACAAACACCCACACACACACAGGAAAATGTCAGACACAGTTTCTCCCCAAGTCTGCCACAGAGAAATACAGAGTTTGGAGCCAACTCACACACAGCGCTTCCCTAAGTAGATATAATACAACTACCTGGTGCTGTGTACCTCAATAGACTACACAGTATTTACACAGCCACCCCCCCCCCTTCTACAACCCCCTGGTACCGCACAGGATAGCTGGAGTTGCGTGGAGGGACAGCTCTCCCTGTCAGTGTCTCTGTAATGGATCTGCAGGCAGGAAAATGGCGCTGAACGCTGCTGGGTCCGCTCTGAGAAGCTCCGCCCCCTGAACATGGCGCTCCTTCCCGCTCTTCAATTCTTTATACTGGCCTGAGGAATGGTGCTGACAGCCATGGTGACCAGTGTAGGGTATAGGCGCTGGCTCAGGGCGCCCCTCAAAGCGCCGCACTGTGTACCGCTGAGCCTCCGGAGCGCAGTTAGTACTACGCTCCCTGCCTGTTGCCGCCATCTTTACACTGGCTCCCCGCTTGCTGTGGGGGCCGGTGACTCACTCGCCACTGGAATCTTCTGGCTCTGTTAGGGGGTGGCGGCATGCTGCAGGGGTGAGTGGTCGCCTGGGGCGGCTAACAACCATCCCTCTGAGGAGCTCAGTGTCCTGTCAGCAGAGATAGTGGCTCAAACCCCTCAGGGTGGACCCTACTCCCCCCCAAGTCCCATGAAGCAGGGAGGCTGTTGCAAGCAGCCCCCTGGTGCCCAACTAACTCTTAGAAAAAAATAATACTAAAGAAGCTCTAGGAGCTCCCCTAGCTGTGACCGGCTCCTCCGGGCACATTTTCTAAACTGAGTCTGGTAGGAGGGGCATAGAGGAGCCAGTATACACTATTAAACCCTTAAAGTGCCAATGGCTCCTATTGGACCCGTCTATACCCCATGGTACTAATGTGGACCCCAGCATCCTCTAGGACGTAAGAGAAATCAGGCTTGTTTTGCCTTTTAAATTATGGTTGCTTGAAAAAATACAGGAAGACTCCCGCGGATCGCTCCTGTGCCTGTATTTCACAGGCCATTACATAAGGGTGTGGATTAATAGATAGACAGTTAAAAAGTCTATAGTCAATAGGTCGGCACTATACAGTCAATAGGTCATCAGGTTAAAAAGGTCGTCAGGATGAAAAGGTCGACAGTAAAAAAGGTTGACAGGGCCAAAGGTCGACATGGAAAAGGTTGACAGAAAAATAGTTGACAATTTATTTGGTGTTATTTTATGATTTCAAACATATTTGACTGAAACTTGTTGAAATGCGTCCACTTGCGGGCTTACTTCGCAAGCCACGCCAGATTACTAAAGGTAATAGTATGTGACATGGATAGCAAATGCAGCAAAAGTTGTAAAAACATGAAAAAACCCTAAGAAACACGTGTTGACCATATGTGTATCGACCTTTTTCATGTTGACCTTTTGAACTTGTCAACCTAATGTACCTGTCAACCTGTTATATGTTGACCTTTTGATACTGTTGACTTTTTGACCCTATCAACCTAGTGACTGTTGATCCTATGGTGTTGACCTACTGACTGTCGACCTTTTAACTGCCTATCATCAACCACCCTTACATAAGGCTTATAGAGTTTTCATACACACTGACATGCAACACCAGCTACAATTCACTTTGGAATAACCAAACCCCACTAACTTGATTTAAGGGAGAAAATGCCAGTGCTGTCCATGGTCAGTTATCTCTGTTTGAACACCCCAGGTGAAGAGTGATTGATGTTTGATAAACATATAGCAAACATACAGAATCATTGGCGTACATGTAAAATTTTACTATGGGGTCAGACTAGAGATGCCCTAGGCATAGACAACCTAGACAAATACCAAGCTGAGGGCCGGTGGAAGTTTGGGGCACCTGGATGGCGGCTCTGGCTACTGCGATTGGAGCTCAGCACCGATTAGACAGCTCAGAATGCAGCCAGCAGCAAGGAGCAGACAGTGAGCAGCTGTTTGGGGCACTAGCTCCAAACTCAGCTCCGAACGGGATGATCTGCTCTTGCCCAGACACAGCAGCTGCCCTTCCCGTGGGCCTTTGCAATCTGCCAGCGGCCAAGCACAGGAAGGACTGGGAGCTGCAAAACAACTGCAGGGGTAGACGCACGACAGCTGCATTATTATATTGTGCTTCAGCAATCAGTTTCACAGGCAGCTCTTAAGTGAGTTTTTCACTAAGTAGGCTCAGCATGTATGAGTGAGGGGTGCTCAGCTGAGTGATGTAAGCAGGTCCGGACTGGCTCACAGGGGTACAAGGGGAATCCCCGGTCGGCCCCATTCCCTGGTGGCTGATCCCTTCCTCTAGGAATCAGGGTCCAGATTGTGCACTTAAATTATACATTATACATATGTTACATTATACTGCACAAGAGATACGCTGCGCTGAGATACGCACTGGATTGAATCCTCTGCATACCTCCACTGAGAAGTCCTTCAGTTTGGCAGCTGCTGTGCTCTGCATTGGACATCTCAGATATGGTACTGTGGACTACAACCTATCTTTGGCTCCATCCAGCCCCTCACTTACACATCATCCACCTCTGTTCTCTGAGCAACAAATAATTGACTTATTGCATTAATCTACTAATATCAGTATATTCAGGCTCTGAATTGCTGAAGGCTCACTGTTTCAAATCAGGATCCATTCCCCAGTACATGTTATCACTACCCCCACAAGAAATCTACTTCAAAGGCCTCTCACGCTGAGACTTTTCATACCTACATAGTAGGAATTGGCTTCTAACACCTTTGCACAAGACTGCCTATCCTAGGAAACTTGACTAAATCAGCAGATATTTTATTTATCACTTGCTTCAAATATACCCAATAGGTTATAGCAATAACTTTGTTCATAAACCCATTATAATTTTGGATCACATACCGAATTGGGGGAAAGCAAAACACACAAAAAAAAACAACAACAACAAAAAAAAAAACACTGCTTTCTCTCCCTCTCTCATCATCATATGCAGCTCTGTCACTGATGACCAAATGTATACGTATTCCTCCAGCTTCATTCTTTCACTCCGCCCACCACGTTCCGCAGTTCCTATCACACCATCACAGGCTTCTGTTCTCCAATCCCTTGGCATTTTAAAAAGAAAACACAGGTGCATTCGTGGGAAGCGAGCAGGCTGGAAATGTATTTCCCCCGGTAACCACTTAAGTCCTTTGCCCCCCTGCTCACCCCCATATTCAAAGAACAATCAAATAGAAGTGATACCCAAAAGACGGCCCTGTGTTTGGAAGATTAGAACTGTCAACTCTCGCTTTGTGACCCCCATACCCAGAGCTCCTGCACTTAACACAAAGAAAACTGAAGGCCCTCTGGTATGCCCAATCAGGTCAGTCCTTTGTAATGCCAGATCTATAATAAACAAGACTGCAGCAATTGCTGACCTTATTGAATCTGCAGATCTAACCTGTATTACAGAGACCTGGCTAGATGAAAACGCAGCACCTATATTGGAGGCTGCGATCCCAACAAACTACTCTGTCATCCACAACCCAAGACTGGACCGCAGGGGTGACGGGGTGGCTATCTTCTTCAAAAAAGAACTTAAACTTAGGGTCCACCCTACTGAAATTACTTGCTCATTCGAGTGCATTGCTGCCCGGAGTTCGACAGGATTAGGTTCCAGAGTACTTCTCATTTACCGGCCCCCTGGAGATGGAAAGATATTTCTACAAGAAATTGCAGACACTGTTGCTGGCCTGGTTCTGGAACATCAAAGATGGCTCATCCTCAGGGATTTCAGTGCATGGGTGGATGATGAGCTCTCACGCCTTGGCCAAGACCTCCTGTGCACAATGAATGGTCATTCCTTCTGCCACACATAAAAGTGGTCACACTCTCTTGTCTTTCAGATTGGATTAGAAGTCACTGACCTAAAAATAAACCCCGTCATCTGGTCAGACCACTATTCCATTTGGTTCTCACTGGCAACCCCTCAAATAAAATCTCTGCCCGTGGAGTTGACCAGGTATCATCCAAGGAGGGGTATGGCTCCCCAGGCTCTTGCAGCAAATCTGGATCTCTCTGCTATACTGGGTGCCTGTGAAGATCCCTGTTCCCTAGTCCGTTATTATAATAGGGATGTTATGGCTGCAATTGATATTATCGCCCCTGTACGTATAAGACCTCGTAAACCACAACGTCAAACTCCATGGTTCGACAACAGTGTTAGTGAGCTCAAGAAAAGGGGGCGTAGACTGGAAAGACGATGGAGGAGACTAACCTAGTGGATGACAAAATAAAACTAGTAAAGCATAACGAAGAATATCAATCGACAATCACTCGTAAGAAATCACAGTTCCTGTCAAATGAGATCACAGCAGCAAACAATAGGCCAGCTCAACTTTTCTGCACAGTGGAGATGCTTTGCAAGCCAGCATGCCTGCAGACTGATGAAACCCTCTCCCAGGCAAGATGCAACGAGTTTGCAAACTTCTTTGCAGATAAAATATCCACCATCCAGGCTGGAATCTCCACAGTGCCATCAAAGGAGTGCCAAACTACAAAGCCTGCCCATATAAGCTACTTGCCTTCATGGACCAGCTTTGACCCAGTGGATGTAAAGGACACTGCTGACATTGCTTGGATTTTGCGTCCCACCACCTGTGATCTGGACCCGGCCTCAACCAAGCTTCTAATAGGTTGTATGGATATAATTGGTCCTGTCTTTGCAAAAATTGTTCAATGCTCTTTGCAGACAGGCATCTTTCCTGGACCCTAAAGGAAGCAATTGTTAGACCGCTTCTTAAAAAACCTAATTTAGATCCCGACTGCATGACCAACTACAGACCGGTATCAAATCTTCCTTTCTTAGGAAAGGTTATTGAGAAAGTGGTTGCAAAACAACTGGAAACCCGCCTGACAACCCATGATATTTATGATCCATTCCAATCAGGATTCAGGAGAAGACATAGCACTGAAACAGCCCTGGTGTGTGTGTTAAATGATCTTCTGATGGCAAAAGACAGAGGTGACTGTTCAATATTAATCCTTCTGGATCTCTCGGCAGCATTTGATACCGTGGACCATGGGCTTCAGATTGAGCGACTGATACATTTCTGTGGTCTGGATGGCACAGTCCTAAGCTGGTTCAAATCATTTCTCACAGGCAGGTCACAGAGAGTATCGTCTGGATTATACTCATCACCCCCAGTGCCATTGCCATGTGGTGTCCCACAAGGTTCTATACTATCCCCCATGCTTTTTGCAGTATACATGCTCCCATTGGGCGAAATAATCAGGCGCCATGGCCTGGTCTACCACTGCTATGCAGATGATACACAACTGTACTTGTCCTTTGCTCCGGGCACTGATAACCCAATAGCAACCCTAAATGGCTGTCTAGCTGAGCTACAGGAGTGGATGAGTGCCAGTTGGCTGCGACTGAACCCGGATAAAACAGAGGTCCTTATGATACAACCGCAACATCAAAGGACAAGACCGCAGCATAGCCAATCAACTGGACTTACACTCGGGGATTCAGAATTACAGACCAGTGATAGTGTGCGGAATCTTGGTGTTGTCCTGGATGGTGGCTTGACACTTAAACATCATATATCAGCCACAATGAAATCCTCATTCTTTCACCTGAGGAACATAGCCAGAATCAAGCACTTAATTCCCTCTGATGATCTGCCAAAAGTCATACATGCATTTGTATCATCTCGATTAGACTACTATAATGCCCTCTACCTTGGTCTCCCAGCAAAAGAATTGCACCGCTTACAGCTGGTGCAAAACACAGCTGCCAGGCTGTTAACCAACCAGCCCCATTCTAGCCACATAACACCCATCCTTTACTCCCTTCACTGGCGAATCATCTTCAAGATTGGCTTACTGAGTTTCAAAGCATTACATGACCAGGGCCCAAGGTACCTGAAGCAGCTTCTGACCCCATACTGCCCCACTCGATTACTGCGATCTGTAGATGAAGGACTTTTAGCAGTACCTAGAATCTCCCGTAATTCAGCTGGGGGTCGAGCTTTTAGTCATGTGGCTCCGACTCTATGGAACTCACTTCCCGCACAGTGCGAGAGGCCCCAACTATAGAATCCTTCAAAAGTAGACTCAAGACTTCCTGTTTACTCAAGCATTTCCATAATGTCCCTTTTAGTATCTTCATGCTTCTGTATTTTATGAAAATGTACTTCATTATTTTCTGTACTATATTATGCTATGTATCTGTTAAGTGCCTTGAGTCCTATTGGAGAAAGAGCGCTATATAAATAAAATTATTATTATTATTATTATTATTATTATTATTATTATTATTACAAGACTATAGTATATTTTCTGGGTGTGGTTCATCAAATCGACAGTGTCTAGGTCGACAATGTTTAGGTCGACCACTATAGGTCGACAGTCACTAGGTTGACATGGATGGAAGGTCAACAGGGTTTATAGGTCGACATGTGCTAGGTCGACAGGTCTAAATGTCGACATGAGGATTTTTTTTTTTTTGTGTGTCGTTTTCTTCGTAGAGTGACCGGGATCCCAAATTAGTGCACCGCTTCGCTCGCCATGCTTCGGGCATGGTGCCTTCGCTCCGCTACCGCTTCACTCGGCACACTTTACCGTTCCAATCGTAGTCCACGTGGATCGTTAAGTATGAAAAAATTCAAAAAAAGAAAAAAATTTGAAAAACTCATGTCGACCTTTAGACCTGTCGACCTAGCACATGTCGACCTAGAAACCCTGTCGACCTTCCATCCATGTTGACCTAGAGACTGTCGACCTATAGTGGTCGACCTAAACATTGTCGACCTAGACACTGTCGATATTCAGACCGGATCCCATATTTTCTAGTGTGCATTGCTGTTATTAATCTGCTACATTATCATACATGCACTAGCAGTATTTACTTAATATATATTTAGCAAGGGGCCCAGACCATGCACTCGTTAATGTTTAGCCAAGCCTCTAAGCAAGGGCCCTTACCACTGCATTCCCCTGGTGAGCCCTTCATGCCCCAGTCCGACACTGGCTGTGAGGGGTGCTATGTGCTGGCTGGGTGAGGGATGATGGGTGATTGTAGTTACTGGCTGCTGCTGCTGCTGCTGCTGGGTGAGAGGCACTGTGCTGGGAGAGGGAATCTGTATGAGGGGTGCTGTGCTGTGTGAGGGGAGCTGGATGAGGAATGCTGTGGGTGAGAGGTGATGGGTATTGCTGGCTGCTATTGTAATCTGTGCTGCTAGGTGAGAGATGCTGTGCTGGGAGAGGGGTTCTGTATGAGGGGTGCTGGTTGGGTGGGGGGTGTTGGAAGAAAATAGTTGGGGGTTGATGGGTGTTGCTGGCGGCTGTAGTTATCTGTTCCACTGGGTGAAGTTTACTGTGCTGGGAGAGGAGTTCTGAATGAGGGGAGCTGTTCCTGGGTCGGGGGTGCTGGATGAGGAATGCTGTGGGTGATGGGTGTTGCTAACTGATGCTGCAATCTGTGCTGCTGGGTGAGGGGTGCCGTGTTGGGAGAGGGGTTCTGTCTGACGGTGCAGTGCTGGATGAGGGGTGCTATATGAGGAATATTGTGAGTGAGGGGTGATGGGTGTTGCTGGCTGCTGGGTGAGGGGCGCTGTGCTGGGTGAGGGGAGCTGGATGAGGAAAGCTGTGGATGAAGAGTGATGGGTGTTGCTGGTTGCTGCTGTGATCTCTGCTGCTGTATGTGCTGGGAGGGGGGTTATGTATGAGAGGTACTGTGCTGGGTTATGGGTGCTGTGTTAGGAGAGGGATAATGTATGAGGGGTGCAGTGCTGGGTGAGGGGTGCTGGATGAGGAATGCTGTGACTGTGGGGTGATGGGTATTGCTGGCTGCTGGGTGAGGGGCGCTGTGCTTGGTGAGGGGAGCTGAATGAGGAAAGCTGTGGGTGAAGGGTGATGGCAGGGCCGTAACTAGGTGAGTGCGGAGGGGGCACCGCACATAGCGCTGCAGGGTAGGGGGCGCTGTTTTAAGTACTTTCACTTGCAGCTTCCCCACCCTTTTGAAGCCCAGCATCTCCTGACCACCCCTGTCTCCTACCCTGACCCCTTCTGTCGCTGATACCTATACAACGTTCATAAACTCAACTTGAGATTTCTTTGATATTCAGTCACACTGTCCTTTATTACACTTCAATATGCTGACAGACCCAGGATTCGAACCCATTGCCTGTGGCATTGCAGTCAGATACTCTATTCATTGAGCTATCTGCCCTTGCATAGAAAGGTAGATAATTGTAAGCTAGAGAATTCTAACTATTTGATGCTTACCTTATACTTTGTGAAATAATGATCAGCATTGCGGCTGAGCAGTTCTATGTAGTGTGTGGCTGCAAGAGATTGGATGTGTGGCTGCACCCTACATAGATCTGCTCAAGCTCAATGCTGATTATTTTGTTTTGTCTCTATTGGAAGAATGGGGGGCACCAGTTTTCTCTTTTGGCACAGGGCACCAAAAAGTCTAGTTACGGCTCTGGGTGATGGTTGTTGCTGGTTGCTGCTGTGATCTCTGCTGCTGTATGTGCTGGGAGAGGGGTTATGTATGAAAGGTGCTGTGCTGGGTGAGGGGTGCTGTGTTGGGAGAGGGGTAATATATGAGGGGTACTGTGCTGGGTGAGGGGTGCTGGATGAGGAATGCTGTGAGTGAGGGATGGGAGAGAGGTGCTGGGTAAGAGGTGGAACAACCATTGGTGCTAGGGGGCACTGGCCTAAATCTATCCTAGGGCATGAAATTGGTTTGGGTTGGCTCTGTATGGGGTCTGCAATTTTCTGGCTGTGCCCCTAGATAGGAGGTAATAACAAAATCTTAATTTCATTTTTTAAACGCTATATAGTACTTTATCAAAAAAACATTTCAGTGATATATGCAGTAATATTTTAAACACTTTTAATTAGGATACTTGCCAGTTTGTTAAAGAAGATTTACAAGCAGGTTGCAATGTACAGTTTTCTATATGTTAATTAGCTTTTGTTGTTTTTACTAAAAATATATATTGCTGTCTGCGGCTGACATATTTTCTAGCCTTATTTACACCCTCGGTGTAAAAAACAGGTTTGAAAAATAATTTATTTAATTGCAATGAGTAATACCTGCATTCAGAATGCTGTCATATAAAGTATGCAATAAAAATAAAAATAGCACTGGTTGTTCACACACAATACATTTACAGTATTTTTTTAAAGAGTATTAGTGCGATATTTTGCAACCTGACGTAGATGATTAAAGAATAACTTTTATGTTAAACCCATTCTAGTTATTCTACTGTACTTCACGGTGGCATTGCATCCACTCACTTACAACCACAGTAACAATATGCTGAAAGGATATCCTTTCTAAACCAAATATGCCTTATTAAAAAGCATTACTTGTTATTGTAAGAAATTATTTTTCGTTTTTCAAATTATTAGTGTGCATGTGTATATTTACTTACTTATTAACAATTTCTTATATAATGCAGCATATTGCATATACTGTATGTATATATATATATATATATATATATAAAATATAGCTATATACTGTAGTATATAGCTGAGCGAGTTCCCCTGCAACTAGATATAACACATAACTTTACAGAGAATATTAATTTGTCTACATAGTTTGTCAGAAAATACCAGCACTTGGAGGATACCCATAAAAGCAGAGGAAAACAACACAGAGAGTGTCCTAGTCATAACTAAACCTATGGGTAATGTGTGGTAGCAGAGCTTGTACTGAGTACAAGACAGAAGTGCAGATTAACTAATCTTTGAGAGAATTGGATGCTGAGTGGCAGAGGTTAAAGTGAGCCAGAACAGGGCGAAACTGCATTCCGTCAGTTCCATTTGGAGCCAGAATGCAGTTCCGCCTCCTGCGGCTCACCTAATCCAGGGAGAAGTCAGGCGCCCGCTGAAATTTGGTTACCAGCGGGCGCTTGGCATCTTCCGCTCAGTGGCTGCCGGATGCCGGAGCTCACTCCTGAGCTCCGGCTTCCGGCTCAGGCAGTCTGCGTGTGCAGTGCTATGGGAAAGACGTCACGATGTCTCTCCCATTGGGGGTAATTCCAAGTTGATCGCAGCAGGATTTTTTTTTAGCAGTTGGGCAAAACCATGTTTACTGCAGGGGAGGCAGATGTAACTAGTGATGAGCGCCTGAAATTTTTCGGGTTTTGTGTTTTGGTTTTGGGTTCGGTTCCGCGGCCGTGTTTTGGGTTCGACCGCGTTTTGGCAAAACCTCACCGAATTTTTTTTGTCGGATTCGGGTGTGTTTTGGATTCGGGTGTTTTTTTCAAAAAACCCTAAAAAACAGCTTAAATCATAGAATTTGGGGGTCATTTTGATCCCAAAGTATTATTAACCTCAAAAACCATAATTTCCACTCATTTTCAGTCTATTCTGAATACCTCACACCTCACAATATTATTTTTAGTCCTAAAATTTGCACCGAGGTCGCTGTGTGAGTAAGATAAGCGACCCTAGTGGCCGACACAAACACCGGGCCCATCTAGGAGTGGCACTGCAGTGTCACGCAGGATGTCCCTTCCAAAAAACCCTCCCCAAACAGCACATGACGCAAAGAAAAAAAGAGGCGCAATGAGGTAGCTGTGTGAGTAAGATTAGCGACCCTAGTGGCCGACACAAACACCGGGCCCATCTAGGAGTGGCACTGCAGTGTCACGCAGGATGTCCCTTCCAAAAAACCCTCCCCAAACAGCACATGACGCAAAGAAAAAAAGAGGCGCAATGAGGTAGCTGACTGTGTGAGTAAGATAAGCGACCCTAGTGGCCGACACAAACACCGGGCCCATCTAGGAGTGGCACTGCAGTGTCACGCAGGATGTCCCTTCCAAAAAACCCTCCCCAAACAGCACATGACGCAAAGAAAAAAAGAGGCGCAATGAGGTAGCTGTGTGAGTAAGATTAGCGACCCTAGTGGCCGACACAAACACCGGGCCCATCTAGGAGTGGCACTGCAGTGTCACGCAGGATGTCCCTTCCAAAAAACCCTCCCCAAACAGCACATGACGCAAAGAAAAAAAGAGGCGCAATGAGGTAGCTGACTGTGTGAGTAAGATAAGCGACCCTAGTGGCCGACACAAACACCGGGCCCATCTAGGAGTGGCACTGCAGTGTCACGCAGGATGGCCCTTCCAAAAAACCCTCCCCAAACAGCACATGACGCAAAGAAAAAAAGAGGCGCAATGAGGTAGCTGACTGTGTGAGTAAGATAAGCGACCCTAGTGGCCGACACAAACACCGGGCCCATCTAGGAGTGGCACTGCAGTGTCACGCAGGATGGCCCTTCCAAAAAACCCTCCCCAAACAGCACATGATGCAAAGAAAAAAGAGGCGCAATGAGGTAGCTGACTGTGTGAGTAAGATAAGCGACCCTAGTGGCCGACACAAACACCGGGCCCATCTAGGAGTGGCACTGCAGTGTCACGCAGGATGTCCCTTCCAAAAAACCCTCCCCAAACAGCACATGACGCAAAGAAAAAAAGAGGCGCAATGAGGTAGCTGACTGTGTGAGTAAGATAAGCGACCCTAGTGGCCGACACAAACACCGGGCCCAACTAGGAGTGGCACTGCAGTGTCACGCAGGATGGCCCTTCCAAAAAACCCTCCCCAAACAGCACATGACGCAAAGAAAAAAAGAGGCACAATGAGGTAGCTGTGTGAGTAAGATTAGCGACCCTAGTGGCCGACACAAACACCGGGCCCATCTAGGAGTGGCACTGCAGTGTCACGCAGGATGTCCCTTCCAAAAAACCCTCCCCAAACAGCACATGACGCAAAGAAAAAAAGAGGCGCAATGAGGTAGCTGACTGTGTGAGTAAGATAAGCAACCCTAGTGGCCGACACAAACACCGGGCCCATCTAGGAGTGGTACTGCAGTGTCACGTAGGATGGCCCTTCCAAAAAACCCTCCCCAAACAGCACATGACGCAAAGAAAAAGAAAAGAAAAAAGAGGTGCAAGATGGAATTGTCCTTGGGCCCTCCCACCCACCCTTATGTTGTATAAACAAAACAGGACATGCACACTTTAACCAACCCATCATTTCAGTGACAGGGTCTGCCACACGACTGTGACTGACATGACGGGTTGGTTTGGACCCCCCCCAAAAAAGAAGCAATTAATCTCTCCTTGCACAAACTGGCTCTACAGAGGCAAGATGTCCACCTCATCATCATCCTCCGATATATCACCGTGTACATCCCCCTCCTCACAGATTATCAATTCGTCCCCACTGGAATCCACCATCTCAGCTCCCTGTGTACTTTGTGGAGGCAATTGCTGCTGGTCAATGTCTCCGCGGAGGAATTGATTATAATTCATTTTAATGAACATCATCTTCTCCACATTTTCTGGATGTAACCTCGTACGCCGATTGCTGACAAGGTGAGCGGCGGCACTAAACACTCTTTCGGAGTACACACTTGTGGGAGGGCAACTTAGGTAGAATAAAGCCAGTTTGTGCAAGGGCCTCCAAATTGCCTCTTTTTCCTGCCAGTATAAGTACGGACTGTGTGACGTGCCTACTTGGATGCGGTCACTCATATAATCCTCCACCATTCTTTCAATGGGGAGAGAATCATATGCAGTGACAGTAGACGACATGTCCGTAATCGTTGTCAGGTCCTTCAGTCCGGACCAGATGTCAGCATCAGCAGTCGCTCCAGACTGCCCTGCATCACCGCCAGCGGGTGGGCTCGGAATTCTGAGCCTTTTCCTCGCACCCCCAGTTGCGGGAGAATGTGAAGGAGGAGATGTTGACAGGTCGCGTTCCGCTTGACTTGACAATTTTCTCACCAGCAGGTCTTTCAACCCAAGCAGACTTGTGTCTGCCGGAAAGAGAGATCCAAGGTAGGCTTTAAATCTAGGATCGAGCATGGTGGCCAAAATGTAGTGCTCTGATTTCAACAGATTGACCACCCGTGAATCCTTGTTAAGCGAATTAAGGGCTCCATCCACAAGTCCCACATGCCTAGCGGAATGGCTCCGTGTTAGCTCCTCCTTCAATGTCTCCAGCTTCTTCTGCAAAAGCCTGATGAGGGGAATGACCTGACTCAGGCTGGCAGTGTCTGAACTGACTTCACGTGTGGCAAGTTCAAAGGGCATCAGAACCTTGCACAACGTTGAAATCATTCTCCACTGCGCTTGAGACAGGTGCATTCCACCTCCTATATCGTGCTCAATTGTATAGGCTTGAATGGCCTTTTGCTGCTCCTCCAACCTCTGAAGCATATAGAGGGTTGAATTCCACCTCGTTACCACTTCTTGCTTCAGATGATGGCAGGGCAGGTTCAGTAGTTTTTGGTGGTGCTCCAGTCTTCTGTACGTGGTGCCTGTACGCCGAAAGTGTCCCGCAATTCTTCTGGCCACCGACAGCATCTCTTGCACGCCCCTGTCGTTTTTTAAATAATTCTGCACCACCAAATTCAAGGTATGTGCAAAACATGGGACGTGCTGGAATTTGCCCATATTTAATGCACACACAATATTGCTGGCGTTGTCCGATGCCACAAATCCACAGGAGAGTCCAATTGGGGTAAGCCATTCCGCGATGATCTTCCTCAGTTGCCGTAAGAGGTTTTCAGCTGTGTGCGTATTCTGGAAACCGGTGATACAAAGCGTAGCCTGCCTAGGAAAGAGTTGGCGTTTGCGAGATGCTGCTACTGGTGCCGCCGCTGCTGTTCTTGCGGCGGGAGTCCATACATCTACCCAGTGGGCTGTCACAGTCATATAGTCCTGACCCTGCCCTGCTCCACTTGTCCACATGTCCGTGGTTAAGTGGACATTGGGTACAGCTGCATTTTTTAGGACACTGGTGACTCTTTTTCTGAGGTCTGTGTACATTTTCGGTATCGCCTGCCTAGAGAAATGGAACCTAGATGGTATTTGGTACCGGGGACACAGTACCTCCAACAAGTCTCTAGTTGGCTCTGCAGTAATGATGGATACCGGAACCACGTTTCTCACCACCCAGGATGCCAAGGCCTCAGTTATCCGCTTTGCAGTAGGATGACTGCTGTGATATTTCATCTTCCTCGCAAAGGACTGTTGGACAGTCAATTGCTTGGTGGAAGTAGTAAAAGTGGTCTTACGACTTCCCCTCTGGGATGACCATCGACTCCCAGCAGCAACAACAGCAGCGCCAGCAGCAGTAGGCGTTACACGCAAGGATGCATCGGAGGAATCCCAGGCAGGAGAGGAATCGTCAGAATTGCCAGTGACATGGCCTGCAGGACTATTGGCATTCCTGGGGAAGGAGGAAATTGACACTGAGGGAGTTGGTGGGGTGGTTTGCGTGAGCTTGGTTACAAGAGGAAGGGATTTACTGGTCAGTGGACTGCTTCCGCTGTCACCCAAAGTTTTTGAACTTGTCACTGACTTATTATGAATGCGCTGCAGGTGACGTATAAGGGAGGATGTTCCGAGGTGGTTAACGTCCTTACCCCTACTTATTACAGCTTGACAAAGGGAACACACGGCTTGACACCTGTTGTCCGCATTTCTGTTGAAATAGTTCCACACCGAAGAGCTGATTTTTTTGGTATTTTCACCAGGCATGTCAACGGCCATATTCCTCCCACGGACAACAGGTGTCTCCCCGGGTGCCTGACTTAAACAAACCACCTCACCATCAGAATCCTCCTGGTCAATTTCCTCCCCAGCGCCAGCAACACCCATATCCTCCTCATCCTGGTGTACTTCAACACTGACATCTTCAATCTGACTATCAGGAACTGGACTGCGGGTGCTCCTTCCAGCACTTGCAGGGGGCGTGCAAATGGTGGAAGGCGCATGCTCTTCACGTCCAGTGTTGGGAAGGTCAGGCATCGCAACCGACACAATTGGACTCTCCTTGTGGATTTGGGATTTCGAAGAACGCACAGTTCTTTGCGGTGCTACTGCTTTTGCCAGCTTGAGTCTTTTCATTTTTCTAGCGAGAGGCTGAGTGCCTCCATCCTCATGTGAAGCTGAACCACTAGCCATGAACATAGGCCAGGGCCTCAGCCGTTCCTTGCCACTCCGTGTGGTAAATGGCATATTGGCAAGTTTACGCTTCTCCTCCGACAATTTTATTTTAGGTTTTGGAGTCCTTTTTTTACTGATATTTGGTGTTTTGGATTTGACATGCTATGTACTATGACATTGGGCATCGGCCTTGGCAGACGACGTTGCTGGCATTTCATCGTCTCGGCCATGACTAGTGGCAGCAGCTTCAGCACGAGGTGGAAGTGGATCTTGATCTTTCCCTAATTTTGGAACCTCAACATTTTTGTTCTCCATATTTTAATAGGCACAACTAAAAGGCACCTCAGGTAAACAATGGAGATGGATGGATACTAGTATACAATTATGGACGGACTGCCGAGTGCCGACACAGAGGTAGCTACAGCCGTGGACTACCGTACTGTGTCTGCTGCTAATATAGACTGGTTGATAAAGAGATGTAGTATGTATGTATAAAGAAGAAAAAAAAACCACGGGTAGGTGGTATACAATTATGGACGGACTGCCGAGTGCCGACACAGAGGTAGCTACAGCCGTGGACTACCGTACTGTACTGTGTCTGCTGCTAATATAGACTGGTTGATAAAGAGATGTAGTATGTATGTATAAAGAAGAAAGAAAAAAAAACCACGGGTAGGTGGTATACAATTATGGACGGACTGCCGAGTGCCGACACAGAGGTAGCTACAGCCGTGGACTACCGTACTGTACTGTGTCTGCTGCTAATATAGACTGGTTGATAAAGAGATGTAGTATGTATGTATAAAGAAGAAAGAAAAAAAAACCACGGGTAGGTGGTATACAATTATGGACGGACTGCCGAGTGCCGACACAGAGGTAGCTACAGCCGTGGACTACCGTACTGTACTGTGTCTGCTGCTAATATAGACTGGTTGATAAAGAGATGTAGTATGTATGTATAAAGAAGAAAGAAAAAAAAACCACGGGTAGGTGGTATACAATTATGGATGGACTGCCGAGTGCCGACACAGAGGTAGCTACAGCCGTGGACTACTGTACTGTGTCTGCTGCTAATATAGACTGGTTGATAAAGAGATGTAGTATGTATGTATAAAGAAGAAAGAAAAAAAAACCACGGGAAGGTGGTATACAATTATGGACGGACTGCCGAGTGCCGACACAGAGGTAGCTACAGCCGTGGACTACCGTACTGTACTGTGTCTGCTGCTAATATAGACTGGATGATAATGAGATGTAGTATGTATAAAGAAGAAAGAAAAAAAAACCACGGGTAGGTGGTATACAATTATGGATGGACTGCCGAGTGCCGACACAGAGGTAGCTACAGCCGTGGACTACCGTACTGTACTGTGTCTGCTGCTAATATAGACTGGATGATAATGAGATGTAGTATGTATAAAGAAGAAAGAAAAAAAAACCACGGGTAGGTGGTATACAATTATGGATGGACTGCCGAGTGCCGACACAGAGGTAGCTACAGCCGTGGACTACCGTACTGTACTGTGTCTGCTGCTAATATAGACTGGTTGATAATGAGATGTAGTATGTATGTATAAAGAAGAAAAAAAAACCACGGGTAGGTGGTATACAATTATGGACGGACTGCCGAGTGCCGACACAGAGGTAGCTACAGCCGTGGACTACCGTACTGTACTGTGTCTGCTGCTAATATAGACTGGTTGATAATGAGATGTAGTATGTATGTATAAAGAAGAAAGAAAAAAAAAACCACGGGTAGGTGGTATACAATTATGGACGGACTGCCGAGTGCCGACACAGAGGTAGCTACAGCCGTGGACTACCGTACTGTACTGTGTCTGCTGCTAATATAGACTGGATGATAATGAGATGTAGTATGTATAAAGAAGAAAGAAAAAAAAACCACGGGTAGGTGGTATACAATTATGGATGGACTGCCGAGTGCCGACACAGAGGTAGCTACAGCCGTGGACTACCGTACTGTACTGTGTCTGCTGCTAATATAGACTGGATGATAATGAGATGTAGTATGTATAAAGAAGAAAGAAAAAAAAACCACGGGTAGGTGGTATACAATTATGGATGGACTGCCGAGTGCCGACACAGAGGTAGCTACAGCCGTGGACTACCGTACTGTACTGTGTCTGCTGCTAATATAGACTGGTTGATAATGAGATGTAGTATGTATGTATAAAGAAGAAAGAAAAAAAAACCACGGGTAGGTGGTATACAATTATGGACGGACTGCCGAGTGCCGACACAGAGGTAGCTACAGCCGTGGACTACCGTACTGTACTGTGTCTGCTGCTAATATAGACTGGTTGATAATGAGATGTAGTATGTATGTATAAAGAAGAAAGAAAAAAAAAACCACGGGTAGGTGGTATACAATTATGGACGGACTGCCGAGTGCCGACACAGAGGTAGCTACAGCCGTGGACTACCGTACTGTACTGTGTCTGCTGCTAATATAGACTGGATGATAATGAGATGTAGTATGTATAAAGAAGAAAGAAAAAAAAACCACGGGTAGGTGGTATACAATTATGGATGGACTGCCGAGTGCCGACACAGAGGTAGCTACAGCCGTGAACTACCGTACTGTGTCTGCTGCGACTGGATGATAAATAATGATATAAAAAATATATATTTATCACTACTGCAGCCGGACAGGTATATATTATATAATGACGGACCTGCTGGACACTGTCTGTCAGCAGAATGAGTTTTTTATAGAATAAAAAAAAAAACACCACACAAGTCACACGACGAGTGTTTAACTTTTTCAGGCAATCACAATATAGTATACTACTAACTATACTGGTGATCAGTGTGGTCAGGTCACTGGTCAGTCACACTGGCAGTGGCACTCCTGCAGCAAAAGTGTGCACTGTTTAATTTTAATAATATGTACTCCTGGCTCCTGCTATAACCTATAACTGGCACTGCTCCCCAGTCTCCCCCACAATTATAAGCTGTGTGAGCACAGTCAGATATATACAGAGATGATGCAGCACACTGGGCTGAGCAGTGCACACAGATATGGTATGTGACTGAGTCACTGTGTATCGTTTTTTTCAGGCAGAGAACGGATTATATTAAATAAAACTGCACTGTCTGGTGGTCACTGTGGTCAGTCACTAGTAAACTCTGCACTCTTTACAGTACTCCTAAGCTCCAGTAAATCAAGTGTCTCTGTCTCAAATCAATCTCACTCTCTCTCTTCTAATCTAAATGGAGAGGACGCCAGCCACGTCCTCTCCCTATCAATCTCAATGCACGTGTGAAAATGGCGGCGACGCGCGGCTCCTTATATAGAATCCGAGTCTCGCGATAGAATCCGAGCCTCGCGAGAATCCGACAGCGTCATGATGACGTTCGGGCGCGCTCGGGTTAACCGAGCAAGGCGGGAAGATCCGAGTCGCTCGGACCCGTGAGAAAAAACATGAAGTTCGGGCGGGTTCGGATTCAGAGGAACCGAACCCGCTCATCTCTAGATGTAACATGTGCAGACAGAGTTAGATTTGCGTGGGGTGTGTTCAATCTGCAATCTAATTTGCAGTGTAAAAATAAAGCAGCCAGTATTTACCCAGCACAGAAATAAAATAACCCACCCAAATCTCTTTCTGCACGTTATATCTGCCTCCCTGCAGTGCACATGGTTTTACCCAACTGCTAAAAAAATCCTGCTGCGATCAACTTGGAATTACCCCCATAGATCCGAAGAGCGGGCGGCCAGGCTGAGGGCAGCAGTGGTCCGGAAAAAGGTGCAGGGCTTGGGAGTATTGTCTTTTTTTCTTCTTTTTTGTGTATGTGTGTAAGCGGCGCTACTAGGGGGCACAATGGCTGGGGGCACAATTGCTGTAGGCACAATTGCTGGGGTCACAACTACTGCGGTCACATCTGCTGGGGGTATAACTTCTGACTGGGGGCACAACTACTGGGGACACATCTACTGGGTGCACAACTGCTGGAAGCACATCTGCTGGGGGCATACCTTCTGACTGGGGCACAACTGCTGGGGGCATGTCTACTGGGGGCACGTCTACTGGGGCACAACTACAGGGGGCATAACGTCTGACTGGGAGCATATCTAGTGGGTGCGTAACTACAGGGGGCATAACTACTAGGGGCATATCTACTGACTGGGTGCATAACTACTGACTGGGGCATAACTACGAGGGACATAACTACTGGGGACATAACTACTAGGGGCATATCTACTGACTGGGTGCATAACTACTGACTGGGGCATAACTACGAGGGACATAACTACTGGGGGCATAACTACTGACTGGGGATATAACTACTGGGGGTGTAACTGCGGTGGCATTACTACTGGGGGCAACACTACATGGAACATCACCACTGGGGGCATTAATAATGGGGGCACTACGAATGAGGGCATTGCATAGGGGGCACTTTATAAAGGGCATCACTCCTGTGTACATAAGGGGCACTACTACTGGGGACATTGTATAAGGGGCACTATTGCTGTGGGAATTATGTGTATTTGGGGTGCTACAACTGTGGGCTTTGTGTATAAGAGGCACTAATGAGTGTCATAACAAGAATAAGGGACACTACTATGTGGTGTAATGTTAATAAGATTGTGCTACTGTGTGGCATAATTTGAACTGGGGATACTATTGTGTGACCACGCCCCTTTTTAGACCATGCCCCTTTTCCTTTATTTCATGGGCGTGGGGGAGGGGGTGAGTTCCACCACCTCTCTAGGACCACTTTAAGCACTGCTGAGGGGTAAATTTACTAAAATACGTGTTGCTGCCGAATTCAGCCGAGATTAATCTTTGCTGACATCGGCAGTTTGGGATTGCAAATTTTTAAAAAACAAAGTAATTTAGTAAACTACCATGTTTTTTCAATGCGACTTTACAGATGTCGATGTCCCTCGTATTGTCGGGCAGGGTTTTAGAGAGATTAGTAAAACACTGCCGGACATGACACAATGAAGCCTGGCCGGATCAGTGAGATCCATGCAGAGCTTAAATGTGTAAAGTATTTAAATAGTTAAATACATATATATATATATATTTATGGGTATATATTTATGGGGTCCCCCCTCCTGAACTTAACCAGCCCCGGGCTCTTTGAGCTGGTCCTGGTGCTTAAAATATCAGGAAAAGATTGTGCAGGGTCCCCCTGTATTTTAAACACCAACACCGGGCTCTTGGACTGGTCCTGGGTTCCAAAAATACAGGGGGAAAAGGATGTAGGGGTCCCCCGTATTTTGGAAACCAGCACCGAGCTCCACTAGTCAAGGAAATAATGCCACAGCCAGGGGACCCATTTATACTGGTCCCTGCAGCTGTGACATTACTCCCTCCCTCCCTTCAACTAGTCACCCCTCGCCAGGGTGCCCTGGGGGTCCTCCCCTCCAGGCATCCAAGGGCCGAGGATAAAGCCCAGGGCCATCACCCCTGAGCTGTGGGTGATGACTTCATAGCTTTAGTGTAAAAAATGTAAATAAATATTGTATTTTGCTGTGGCACTACAAGTCCTAGCAAGCCTCCCCCGCATACTGGTACTTGGAGAACCACAAGTACCAGCATGTGGGGCATTAAAGGGCTCGCTGGTACCTGTAATTCCACAGTAAAATAAATATTTAAAAAAAATGCAATGCACACCATGAAAGTACATTTTTAATTAAACATAGATGCACACTTACACACTCACATATACTTACCTAGTGTCCCACGGAGCCCCAAGGTCCCCTTGTCAAGTAGAATCCACGGGGTACCTATAAATTAAAAAATGAAACTCACCTAATCTGGTGTAGATCAGTCCTCTTCAGTCCATGTAGGCATCCAGGGGTTAAAAAACAACAACCTGGTCCATTGCATTAAAGGGGATACATGTGTACACATGGATCCCCTTTCCCCGAATTTTAGTAAAAATAACAATTAAAATTATGCCCAGAAATGTCACATGGACACACGCACACGCACACACAGACATGCCACCAATTATAATACCAGTATGTTTCGGAGTATGGGAGGAGACCAGAACACCCAGGGAGAACATACCAATTCCACACAGAAACAGTAGTGTTTGGTCAGGAATTGAACTCATGACCGCGGGGCTGTGAGATGACAATGCTATTCGCTGCACCAGCCATGCTGCAATCAAAGTAAACTAAATCCCTTTTTTCACCCAAAATGATATAAGTTGGTTCAGAAGATATACATAGGTGTTCATTTAAGGCATATGATGATGTAAATTTAAAAACATGCATGTCAGAAAAATTGCAATTACAGATGTGTCCAATTACATCTAGCCTCCTTGCGTGTTACACAGCCCGTCTAGCCAGGGGTGTAGCTAGAACTTTGTGGGCCTCATAGCAACATATTGTAGGAGCCCTCTGCACAGCAGATATTCATTTTATGCCTCATAACAGTACCCTAGTTCATGTTCATTTTCTGAACCATAGTTCAGTTATAGCCCTAGTTCACATTACATTATGTCACATTGTAGGGCTGCCAGTACACACTATGCAAAAAAGTACCCCCAATTCACATACAGTGCCCCCGAGCTTATAATATGCCACATTATAGTGCCTCCATTTCATATTTGACACATTACAATGAGCAGGTCCAGGGCATACCAAGATATATTGCAGACCCCAAGGCAAAAGATTGTAAGGCACCTATGTATCACCCAATGGCGAAAAATGTATATAACACATGTAACTTTGGCAGGGAACATGGGCCCTCTCAGCTCTGGGCCCCATAACAGCTGCTCTTCTTGGGCATATTCTAGCTATGCCCATGCTTCTAGTCACGCCATGCCATGGTGTGACGGTAGCAACAAGTATCTTTTCATGTGACTTTTTCCCATTAAAATGATGTGAATATGACATACAAACAGCCTTTGCTAATTAAAATGATATGCAGCATGCCTATATTCTGTGTGCCACCATGGATGTATCTGCATGCTACATGCTAAGCTGTAGCATTTCATATGCAGACACAGGCGCGGTCGCACACAGAATATAGGCATGCAGCATATTTTAATCAACAAAAGCTGTTTGTGCATCCTATTCCCACAGCAATGTGAACAAGACCCATTTTCGGCATGAAAAGACGCCCATCGCTAACGGAGTTGCACAGGACCTGTCAGCTCACTCACGATAGGCATCTCCCACTGCATGGCGTATTGAGGCAACATGTATATTGAGGCAACACATCTGTATGTGCATAAAAGACCTCACAGAGTGTAGTACTTATGGCTGGTCTACAGTATGTACAGTGTGTGTATTTATGTCTGTCGGAAGTATAGGATATGCCTGTCTTAGGTGTGTGTGTTAATAATGCATGCAGAAGTGGCACTACCTTATTTGTACACAATTTAATAATGTAATAAAACATCACTATGGGGCAGATTTATTAAGCCTGGTGAAGTGATAAAATGGAAAGTGATAACGCACCAGCTAGTCAGCTCCTAACTTTCATGTTACAGGCTGGGTTTGAAAAATGACAGTTAGGAGCTGATTGGCTGGTGCGTTATCACCTTCCACTTTATCACTTCACCAGGCTTAATAAATCTGCCCCTATGTTATATATTTACTGTAATGCTAAGTTTTGTCTCCCTGTACTGTCCTTTGTACGGCGCTGCGAAACACTTGTGGCACACTATAAATAAACTGTAATTATAATTATAATAATAATACAAATGAAATTATGCAAATACACCAGAAAGAATGTTTTATTAATTAATGCAACATTTGCATTTACAATATTAACCAGTTTCACATCAGTTGTTTATCTCTTTAAAAAAAAATGGAATAGTCTTTCCTGCAGCAGTCGGCATGGAAATGACACTTAAGTAATGAGAGAACATGGCTGTGACTTTATATCAAATAGCTGCTACTGTAGTGTTTTTATTTGTATAAAATGGAGAGGTTAATCGCTCATCTGCCAATTAGAAACAACTGCACAGCACTGTAGACAGTAATCATTATAGCGTGTATTTGTAGCAGCACTGCAAAAAATATTGGGGGTAATTCCAAGTTGATCGCAGCAGGATTTTTGATAGCAAATGGGCAAAACCATGTCTACTGCAGGGGAGGCAGATATAACATGTGCAGAGAGAGTTAGATTTGGGTGGGTTATATTGTTTCTGTGCAGGGTAAATACTGGCTGCTTTATTTTTACACTGCAGATTAGATTGCAGATTGAACACACCACACCCACATCTAACTCTCTCTGCACATGTTATATCTGCCTCCCCTGCAGTGCACATGGTTTTGCTCAGTTGCTATCAAAAAGCCTGCTGCGATCAACTTGGAATTACCCCCATTGTTCCTAACGAGTGATTGTGCATTTACATCTACTTCAGTTGCAATTACTTAAGCAAGCCTGTGCTGTATTCACCATTCAAATGCCCGCATACCACTGTGATTTTTTAGATTTCTACGTTTCAGATTACTAAAGTCTTGACATTTACTAATGTATGCTTTTTTTTTTTTTTTTTGCTGCAAAACACCTAAATTAAAAGGCCAAAATGTGATGATTTATAAACCCATGCACAGCATGTCTGTAACCTTGCACATAAAAGTAAGAAAGCTTAGAACCCCTGAATATGTCATTTTCTTTACCCTTGTCTTTTCACTGTGTGAGACAGGAAGGGCTTTTTGAAGCATGCTTACTGTTGACATGACATTCACATATTTGTCAACTGCATTAATAATAATTTCCCCCATAGCTTTGGCTAAAGCATAAATGGGGAATATGTCCTATCTTATGACAGATGTCTGCTTTAGCTATGAACCACTCAGGCTATCAGGATTTATAGATGGTAAAGGAATGCTCTTTCCCTGACCAGAATTCCCAAATCTATGTTTACAACAGTTGCATGTAACTTAAAATCAGGTTTTTCCGTTCCAGTTCTTTTTCATTTACAACCACTAAATATATTAAATGTTGTTTATTTGCATAATTTTATAATGTTGCTTAATATTCAGCCAATGTGGTCTATATTATTGCTATTACTTTATAATGAATATTATATAACGGATTGTATATATTTCTTAAACCTATCCAAGACTTGTACGTACAGTGTACTTGGAGAAATGATACGCATATTTACACTTCCTCCCAAAACTACATAGCCTGCAATTCCACTGACTTCTCCTCACGGAATTTTGCCAAAGTGAGAACAACCCCTTGCAGCTTAGTTATGCCTCTAGGTTACAAGTGGAGAGTTAATTAAAGTACATACATCGCCCATAGTGCTAAAACACGATCCACAACCAGGTGTTCATTAAGTCAGCATAAGGTGCTACATTATTTAGAGAGCTCATTGCCGTAACTGCAGGATAAAACTGTTGATGATCATGTCTCTGTTCAGTGGCGGATCCAGGGGAGGGGCACACAGGCACGTGCTCCCCCTGTCATTTCTAGCACTTTTATTTCTCCAAACGTGAGCAGCAGCAGCACTCCACTGCTGTCTCCGTCAGGAATATTAGAGCCGGCGGGCACTAGGACCCGCCGCAGCACTAAACAGCAGAACTTCAGAGAGCTCTGATTAAGAGCTCTCTGTGCAGTGTAATGACTGAAGGTGACTGAGGGGGAGCTGTTGCGCACATCCTACTGCAGCAGCCAGCTCCTCTCCTGCTACTGTAAAGCGGAGCGTGGTGTCTCCTCTGCCCCTACTTCTACGTGTACTGTATGTACACTACAGTAGCAGTCTGGAGGAGTCTCTCACAGCCACAGTCGGTGCTGTGTCGAGCAGTGAGTCATCAGCTCTAATTTAAGGTCAGTCTAGTGAGAGAGTGAGGGTGAATCCTGTGGTTGGGCAGGAAGTGTGTGTCTGAGTGAAAAATGTGACAGTCTGCAGTTATTGTGTGTCTGTGGGGGAAGTGACAGTCTGGAGTTATTGTGTGTCTGTGTGGGGGAAGTGACAGTCTGCAATTATTGTGTGTCTGTGTGGGGGAAGTGACAGTCTGGAGTTATTGTGTGTCTGTGTGGGGGAAGTGATAGTCTTGAGTTAGTGTGTGTCTGGGTTGTGGGGGAGTCAGTTTTTAGTCTGAGTGTGTGTGGAGGAAAGGGCAGTCCTACAGAGTGCATGGGAGGGGGTAGTTAGCAGTATGTGTGTTTGGGGGTGGGGGGTTGCCACATTGGGAATACACCTCTACTTATTCACCACATTGTGTAAGATGCATATGGGTGGTCTGCATATATATATATATATATATATATATATCCCCCATCCAGGAATGGCACTTGGAGACAAATACTAGCCAACATGAAGTATATTTGACTAATATTTGTCTCCGAGCGTCGTTCTTGGATATACATGTTATATGCTCGAGCAGGGCCGTAACTACCTGTGTGCCTGTGGTGCATTGCCCACAGCGCAACTGCACTGTGAGCGCACCATCTGGTAGCACCACCCGCCACCCGAACGGCCGCTCTCTCTCTAGCCACTCACGATCTGTCCCCGGAGACCGCCACTGCAGCGCTGCCCTGTATGTAGTGTGCGCTCAGCTCCTGCTGATGAGCGCACCCACTATACATATACCGCAGCTAGGTTGCCGCCGCCAGTTTTATCTTCTCCCAGTCCCCGGATCAGATGCTCCGCCCCCTATGCAGCGACTCATAGGGACTCGGCCAGCGCCAGCTGACTCGCACAGCCCTCCCTCATGCTGGCAGCGGGCAGCGGAGGAGCCTGAAGACGGAGTAGCGGACAGGAGGATTCGGTGGACGGTGGCCAGGAGCGGGGACAGGTGAGGAGACCAGCGGGGATTGGGAGGACATGAGCGGAGGAGCAAAGACAGGAGCCGGCAAGTGAGGAGCAGGCTGTCTACATATGTGCACGCACGTAAAACCCCCCTGCCGCCTGCTGGCACAGATGACAGTTTTTTGGGTTTTTTTTACACGGAGGGGCTAGGCTGCTCTCCACTGACTGCACTGGATTAGTGTCCCACATGCGGGGTGGGGGGGGGTGGGGGGTTTGCAGATCATGCAGAGTGCATATTTAATAATATGTTGGCCAGGTCACCACTCGCTGTTTTCCCCAGGGCCGTAACTAGGCTGCCTGGGGAAGACAGCGAGTGGTCACCTGGCTAGCATGTTATTAAATATGCACTCTGCATGATCTGCAAAACACCCCCCACCCCGCATGTGGGACACTAACCCAGTGCAGTCAGTGGAGAGCAGCCTAGCCCCTCCGTGTTAAGGACAACTGCAGCTGCTGCATTCCAGTCAGTGGGGTCACTGCATAAAAAAGTGTCTCTGCTGCCTAATGTGTAGAAAGGGGAATTCTCCTGCTGTAATGTGTAAAAAAGGGGGACTCTCCTGCTGTAATGTGTAAAAAAGGGGGACTCTCCTGCTGTAATGTGTAAAAAAGGGGGACTCTCCTGCTGTAATGTGTAAGAAAGGGGGACTGTGCCTGCCGTTATGTGTAAACAGGGGACTCTGCCTGCCATAATGTATAAAAAACGGGGACTCTCCTGCTGTAATGTGTAAAAAAGCGGGACTCTCCTGCTGTAATGTGTAAAAAAAGGGGGACTCTCCTGCTGTAATGTGTAAAAAAGGGGGACTTTCCTGCTGTCATTGTAAAAAAGGGGGACTTTCCTGGTGTAATGTCTAAAAAAAGGGGACTCTCCTGCTGTAATGTGCAAAAAAGTGGGACTCTGCATGCCTTAATGTATAAAAAAAGGGGGACTGTGCCTGCCGTTATGTGTAAAAAGGGGACTGTACGTGCCATAATGTGTAAAAAACGGGGACTCTCCAGCTGTAATGTGTAAAAAAGCGGGACTCTCCTGCTTAATGTGTAAAAAACGGGGACTCTCCAGCTGTGATGTGTAAAAAAGTGGGACTCTCCTGCTTAATGTGTAAAAAAGGGGACTCTTCTGCTGTAATGTGTAAAAAAGGGGGACATTGCATGCCATAATGTGTGATAGGGACTCTACCTGCTGTACTGTGTAAAAGGGTCTCTACCTGGCGTAATGTGTGTAAGTGGTGCTACTGTGCGGCGTAATTTTAACAATGGACACTTTTTTACAGCGTAATATGAATTGGTATTATTTTGTGGCCATGCCCCTTCCCCATGAAGCCATGCCCCTATATTTTTGGCGCACTGGCCCTGTTTTATATATGTAAGGGGGAAGGGGGGGGCGCCGATGCTGTGTCTTGCGCACAGCGCTAAAATGTCTAGTTACGACACTGTGTTCGAGTACCGAAGCAGATTGGATTATTGGAGAGTGCCAGCAGTTTTTGGATTGTTTTATACAGTAGAAATATATACTGTAATTGGAAAAGTCCTTTAATTTGGATAAGAACTATGTTATGAGAGTATGAGAGTCTGGTGAGTGATGCCCTTCCAGGCAATCTTGTTTGGAGTGTGTTCACTCAGGGAAGGCACGCGGCAAGTATCTAAGTATACAAGTTAATTAAGTGTTGCTGGGCCGCTCAAACTGTAATATATATATATATATATATATTAAAAACTTAAAAATCCTGTGTTTGACCTTGGAAGGTGCCGCGGGTCTGGAGAGTGCTGTGCTGTGGAGTGGACACTGAAGGCGCCGTGGTTGGGGGTGTATTGTACTGAAGACATTGAAGGAGCCGTGAGAGTGCTGTGATGTGGACATTGAAGGGACTGGTGGGGGGAGGAGTGTTGTGGTTATTGAAGGGAGAGTGCTGTGAGCTGGACATCTCCATTTTATTTTTACAACTGATGCACAGGCTGTGGAGAGGAGCCAGACCGCCATCACTTGGAACAGTCATCCAGAAGGATCGGTCATCGACTAGGAGACAAAAGACCCACAGCATAGCAAACAGGTAAGTGGAATGGCCTTGTTTTTTGTGTGTACCTCCCAGTGTGACTATAATGAAGGGTGTAGTTCATGGGGATGGCATATCTTGTGAGGCCATGCCCCTTGTAGTGATACCACCCCCCTTTTCTGTGAGCACGCGCGCCGAAGGTGCGTGCAAATACAACTGGTACCACAGACATTCTCCCCTTCCCCTATCATGGTGCCCCCCCTGTCATTTTTTTCTGGATCCGCCCCTGTCTCTGTTTATAACAAAATCATCAAAAAATTCAACAATAATTAGCTTTTTTTTTTAGCACACTTCACAACTTTTTAGAAAACGGACTTTGGAATAGTACTGCAAAAACCTGCAGTTATTAAGTTATACAATGAATAAAAATCGTATTTTCATACCTACCGGTAAATCCTTTTCTCTTAGTCCATAGAGGATGCTGGGGTCACATTAAGAACCATGGGGTATAGACGGGATCCGCAGTAGACATGGGCACTTTAAGACTTTCAAATGGTGTGACCTGGCTCCTCCCTCTATGCACCTCCTCCAGACCTCAGTTTAAGGAACTGTGCGCAGGGAGACGGATATTTCGAGGAAAGGATTTATTGTTAAACCAAGGTGAGCATCTTACCAGCTCACACCTCCAGCATGCCGCAGAACGTGGCATTCAACAGAACACAAGCCAACGGCATGAACAATTGCAGCAACATGCTGACCAGAACCGTAACACAACCTGTGGGTAATCACAATTTTTCAACTGCAGTAACAGAACGCACTGGGACTGGGACGGGCGCCAAGCATTCTCTACGGACTAAGAGAAAAGGATTTACCGGTAGGTATTAAAATCCTATTTTCTCATACGTCCTAGAGGATGCTGGGGTCACATTAAGAACCATGGGGTTATACCAAAGCTCTAGAACGGGCGGGAGAGTGCGGACGACACTGCAGCCCCAATTGACCAGACTTGAGGTCAACATCAGCCAAGGTATCAAACTTGTAAAACATAGCAAAAGTGTTTGCTAAATAGCTGCTCGGCAAAGTTGCAAAGCCGAGACCCCCCTGGCAATCACCCAGGACGAGCCCACCATTCTAGTAGAATGGGCCTTCACCTATTTCGGTAATGGCAATCCTGCCGTGGAATGAGCATGCTGAATCGTACCACAGATCCAGTGCACAACGGTCTGCCTGGAAGCAGGACACCCAATCATGTTGGGAGCAAACAGGACAACCAGAGCCTGTTTTCCTAATCTGAGCCGTAGAGACTTTGACTCAGCGAAAGGGTCAGAAGCCACAGGCACCACAAAAGGTTGGTTCATGTGGAAGGAAGAAACCACCTTCGGCAGGAATTGTTGACGTGACCACAAGTCTGCTCTATCCTCATGGAAGATCAAATAAGGGCTCTTGTGAGACAAGGCCGCCAACCTAGACACCCGCCTTGCAGATGCCAAGGCCAACCGGATGACCACTTTCCAAGTGAGGAACTTCAACTCCACCTTCTGCAAAGGTTCAAACCAATGTCATCGAAGGAACTGCAACACTACATGAAGATCCCCTGGTGCCACTGGAGGCACAAATGGAGGTTGGATGAGCAACACGCCTTTCACAAAAGTCTGAACTTCTGGAAAGGAAGGCAATTGTGTCTGAAAGAAAACCGATAAGGCTGAAAACTGCACCTTAATTGAGACCAACTTTAGGCCCGCATCCACACCTGCTTGTGGAAATTGGAGAAAACGACCTAGCTGAAACCTCCTCCGTAGGAGCCTTCTTGAATTCACACCAAGAAACATATTTTCTCCAAATACGGTGGTAATGTTTTAGACGTTACCCCATATCTAGCCTGAATAAGTGTGGGAATGACTTCACTGGAAATATCCCTACTGGCTAGGATTCTGTGTTTAACCGCCCTGCTGTAAACCGGAGCCGCGGTAAATCTTGATACATGCACGGCCCCTTCTGTAACAGGTCTTCGCGCAGAGGAAGAGGCCAGGGATCTCCTATGAGTAATTCCTGAAGATCTGGATACCAAGCCCTCTTTGACCCATCTGGGACAATAAGAACCGCTCAAAACTTTGTTCTTCTTATGAGCTTTAGAATTTTAGGTATGAGAGGAGAGTGGATGGAATACATACACCGACTGAAACACCCACGGTGTCACTAGTGCATCCACTGCTATTGCTTGAGGGTCCCTTGACCTGGAACAATATCTCTGAAGCTTCTTGTTGAGACGAGATGCCATCATGTCTACTTGAGGAACTCCTCAACAACTTGTCACCTCTGCAAAGTCTTCTCGGTGGAGGCCCCACTCTCCTGGATGGAGATCGTGTCTGCTGAGGAAGTCTGTTTCCCAGTCGTCCACTCCTGGAATGAAGATTGCTGACAGAGCGCTTGTATGCTTTTCCGCCCAGCGGAGAATTTCGTACCACCCTGACAGTTTATGTACGCTACTGCTGGTACACTGTCCTACTGTATCAGCACGGACAGATCTCGAAGATGATGTTCCGCTTGTAGAATGCCATTGTAAATGGCCCTTAACTCCAGAACGTTTTTGTGGAGACAAGTTCCCTGACTTGACCATCTTCCTTGGAAGTTCTCCCCCCTGTGTGACTGCTCCCCAGCCTCGTAGGCTTGTATCTGTGGTCACTAGGATCCAGTCCTGGATCCCAAACCTGCGCCCCTCTAAAAAGTGAGAGTTGCGCAGCTACCACAGGAGTGCGTTTCTGGTCTTGGAAGACAAGATTATCTTCCGGTGCCTATGTAGGTGGGATCCGGACCACATGTCCAACAGGTCCCACTGGAACACTCTGGCATGGGACTACCAACTGAATGGCCTCATAGGCCGCAACCAACTTCCCCAGCAACCAAATGCATTGTATTAACACTCTTGCTGGTTTCAGAACTTGCTTGACCAGAGTCTGGAATCTCCAGAGCCTTCTTTCACTTGAAGAAAAACCCTCTGTAGTTCTGTGTCCATTATCATTCCCAAAAACGACAACCACGTCATTGGGACCAATTGTTATGTTGGCAGGTTCAGGAGCCAACCATGTTGGTGAAGAACTGTCAAGGAGAGTGCAAAGTTTTGCACCAACTGGTCCCTGGATCTCGCCTTTATCAGGATATCGTCCAAGTACGGGATAATTATGACTCCTTGGTTGCTAAGGAGAACATCAACTCCACCATCCAACTAGTGAAAAACCTCGGGACCGTGGACAGACCAAACGGCAACATCTGAAATTGGTAATGACAATCCGAAATTGCAAATTTCAGGTAAGCTTGATGCGGAAGAAATGGGAACAAGTAAGTAGGCATCCTTTATGTTACCGAAACCATGAAATCTCCTTCCTCCAGACTGGAGATTACTGCCTTGAGAGATTCCATCATGGATTTTAATTTCTTTAGGTAGAAATTGAGGGATTTCAGATTTAGGATTGGCCTAACCGAGCCGTCCGGCTTCGAGACCACGAAGAGGCTTGAATAAAAGCCTTCTCCCTGTTGTGACGGGGGACTTAAACACTAGTTCGTACCCTTGGGACACTATCTGTAAAACCCAAGGGTTCAGGTCCGGACGAATCCAGGACTGACTGAAGAGTGTTAGACGTGCCCCCACCAATGCGGGCTCTCGCAAGAAAGCTCCAGTGTCATGCGGTGGATTTGGCAGAAGCAGAGGATGAGTTCTGATGCTGAAGAGGCTTGGACCTCTTCTCTCTACTCCTTCCCCTACCTGCAAAGAAAGGGGAATCCTAACTTCTCGTGTATCTATTGGGACGAAATGACGGTATCCAATAACGATGCGTCTTCCTCCGATGTGAGGGAACATAAGCCAAGAAGGTTGACTTACCTGCGGCAGCTGCCGAAATCAAATTAACTAGGCCGTCACCAAAACAGGCTTCATCATAGGGAAGAGACTCCATTTCTTTGGTGAATCCATAACGCCCTCCTAGCCGAGACCGCTATGGAATTGGCTTGATATGACCCAACGTAAGGAGTATCTCTCTCCAGTGTAACCATATCGGATGACATGGTATCCGACCATTTCCTTTTGAATATTAGTACTCACCCATGTGCTTGTACAGGTAGGTCTAAGTAACGTACCCGTGGTTACATAACTAGAATATAACGTAGCTTCCTGCATACAATCCGCTGGAATTGACAGGGCCCAGTGCAGAACAGGGGGTGACTCTCACTTTATTCTGTCCGCGGCGGGAAACCATCTTATCCGGGCTGACCCAGACTTTCTCAAACAGAGCGTTCAGCACATGAGACGGGGAACATTACCTCAGCTTTTAATTTAAATCTATACACATATATATATATATATATATATATATCCATAGGAATGTCCGCACTCACGTCCAATAAATCATCACCATGGGGTGCTGCTCATGATAACCCCGACAGGGTATCACATATACCAGGTGTGTTGGAAAAACCAACAGAGGGCACTCACCAGTCCATAAGAGTATAAAGGTTTATTGATACATCATAATCACCAATCGTGTGTCGACGTTTCGGCCCCTAGGGCCTTTCTCAAGACAGTCAGTGAAGACATCCAAACAGCATGCCAGTTACACACGTGTGTAACTGGCATGCTGTTTGGATGTCTTCACTGACTGTCTTGAGAAAGGCCCTAGGGGCCGAAATGTCGACACACGATTGGTGATTATGATGTATCAATAAACCTTTATACTCTTATGGACTGGTGAGTGCCCTCTGTTGGTTTTTCCAACACACCTGGTATATATATATATATATATATATATCAATACATAAATACACATATATAAATACATGTCAAAAAATGGAGAGCGCACTCTTGATTATATAAGAAGTAACAGGGCGTACAGGGCGTGGCTAAGTGACGTAGACGCCGTGACGTCATCCCCCGGATTCAGAGCCGGAGATCAGACGAGCAGTGGTTCGGGAGATATACCGGCTAAGTTGCGGTGGAAACACCATGCTGATGAATTTTAACCTTAATGTATGTAATCAAATGCTACAAAGTAAAAAGTTGTTACTTCTTATATAATCAAGAGTGCGCTCTCCATTTTTTGACAGTCTCTACTTTTACTCCAGTGGCTTGGAGGGGATTTGAAGCTGCACTCATTGTGGTATTATAAACTCTGATTCACAACAGCTCCTGTTGCGCAACACCTGAACACTTTGAAATATATAAATACATATACACATACAGACCCCTTTTGCAGGACAGCAGGGTCCTCAGTGACGTTAATACGTCCTTAATATTTATAATCATGTACTGAATGCTCTTTGCCAATATTGGATCTAATCAGGAAACATTATGGTCGACATAGGGATGGGTATCCGTGTCGGTATCAGTGTGTAGTAACCGGGCAAAAACATTTTTGCGACCCCGAGGGCCCTGAGGGAAAGGAAGTATAGTCATGAACATCCCATCCTCCATAGATTTTCTCTACGTCTGTGTCTGGGACACAGAGTTATCCAACCTTACTTTATTACTTTATATCACAATATTATTCAAATTTTCACCCAGTCAGTTATTGGTGGTGACGACAGGGTCACCCCATCACATGTCTGCGTCCCTAATATAGTTTCCTCTTGGGGAAAATACTCAGCCACCTATATGATGACATACATGTACCAATTACCTCCAGACACCCGGCCTATGGGGGACAGACCCACAGTAAATCTGTTATAGGAACACAGAGGATTTGTCAGCTCACAATCCAGCACTAAAAATACACAGTCACGGAATAATAACTTTATAGCGCTTTATATATACATATAATAAGCACCCATATCGCTGCGCCCCCCCCCCCCTGTTTTGCACCCTGATCCTGTCAGTAGTAAAAAGGAAGGACCAGCGTCTCTCTGGGGAGATAATATGGCGCCAAGCAGTGTGCTGGTGAGGTGTGGAAGAAGCCCCGCCGCCGTAATGGTGCGCTTCAGTCCCACGGGAAATAAATAATAAGATTTTACTCACCGGTAAATCTATTTCTCGTAGTCCGTAGTGGATGCTGGGAACTCCGTAAGGACCATGGGGAATAGACGGGCTCCGCAGGAGACTGGGCACTCTAAAAGAAAGATTAGGTACTATCTGGTGTGCACTGGCTCCTCCCTCTATGCCCCTCCTCCAGACCTCAGTTAGGATACTGTGCCCGGAAGAGCTGACACAATAAGGAAGGATTTTGAATCCCGGGTAAGACTCATACCAGCCACACCAATCACACCGTATAACTCGTGATACTATACCCAGTTAACAGTATGAAATATAACTGAGCCTCTCAACAGATGGCTCAACAATAACCCTTTAGTTAGGCAATAACTATATACAAGTATTGCAGACAATCCGCACTTGGGATGGGCGCCCAGCATCCACTACGGACTACGAGAAATAGATTTACCGGTGAGTAAAATCTTATTTTCTCTGACGTCCTAGTGGATGCTGGGAACTCCGTAAGGACCATGGGGATTATACCAAAGCTCCCAAACGGGCGGGAGAGTGCGGATGACTCTGCAGCACCGAATGAGAGAACTCAAGGTCCTCCTCAGCCAGGGTATCAAATTTGTAGAATTTAGCAAACGTGTTTGCCCCTGACCAAGTTGCAGCTCGGCAAAGTTGTAAAGCCGAGACCCCTCGGGCAGCCGCCCAAGATGAGCCCACTTTCCTCGTGGAATGGGCTGTTACTGATTTAGGATGCGGCAATCCAGCCGCAGAATGCTCCAGCTGAATTGTGCTACAAATTCAGCGAGCAATAGTCTGCTTAGAAGCAGGAGCACCTATTTTGTTGGGTGCCTACAGGATAAAAAACGAGTCAGTTTTCCTGACTCCAGCCGTCCTGGAAATATAAATTTTTAAGGCCCTGACTACGTCCAGTAACTTGGAATCTTCCAAGTCCCTAGTAGCCGCAGGCACTACAATAGGTTGGTTCAAGTGAAAAGCTGATACCACCTTAGGGAGAAACTGGGGACGAGTCCTCAATTCTGCCCTATCAATATGGAAAATCAGATAAGGGCTTTTACATGACAAAGCCGCCAATTCTGACACACGCCTGGCCGAAGCCAAGGCCAATAACATGACCACTTTCCACGTGAGATATTTCAAATCCACAGTTTTAAGTGGCTCAAACCAATGTGATTTTAAGAAACTCAACACCACGTTGAGATCCCAAGGTGCCACAGAAGGCACAAAAAAGGGGCTGAATATGTAGCACTCCCTTTACAAATGTCTGAACTCCAGGCAGTGAAGCCAGTTCTTTCTGGAAGAAAATCGACAGAGCCGAAATCTGGACCTTAATGGAACCCAAATTTAGGCCCATAGTCACTCCTGACTGTAGGAAGTGCAGAAAACGACCCAGCTGAAATTCCTCTGTTGGGGCCTTCCTGGCCTCACACCACGCAACATATTTTCGCCAAATACGGTGATAATGGTTTGCGGTTACTTCTTTCCTGGCTTTTATCAGCGTAGGAATGACTTCCTCCAGAATGCCCTTTTGCTTTAGGATCCGGAATTCAACCGCCATGCCATCCAACGCAGCCGCGGTAAGTCTTGGAACAGACAGGGCCCCTGCTGTAGCAGATCCTGTCTGAGCGTTAGAGGCCATGGGTCCTCTGATATTATTTCTTGAAGTTCTTGGTACCAAGCTCTTCTTGGCCCATCCGGAACCACGAGTATCGTTCTTACTCCTCGTTTTCTTATTATTCTCAGTACCTTTGGTATGAGAGGCAGAGGAGGGAATACATAAACCGACTGGTACACCCACGGTGTCACTAGAGCGTCCACAGCTATTGCCTGAGGGTCCCTTTACCTGGCGCAATATCTAGTTTTTTGTTTAGGCGGGACGCCATCATGTCCACCTGTGGCCTTTCCCCAACGGTTTACCAACAGTTGGAAGACTTCTGGATGAAGTCCCCACTCTCCCGGGTGTCGGTCGTGTCTGCTGAGGAAGTCTGCTTCCCAGTTGTCCACTCCCGGAATGAACACTGCTGACAGTGCTAAGACGTGATTTTCCGCCCATCGGAGAATCCTTGTGGCTTCTGCCATCGCCATCCTGCTTCTTGTGCCGCCCTGTCGGTTTACATGGGCGACTGCCGTGATGTTGTCTGATTGGATCAGTACCGGCTGGTTTTGAAGCAGAGGCCTTGCCAGACTTAGGGCATTGTAAATGGCCCTCAGTTCCAGAATATTTATGTGTAGGGACGACTCCTGACTTGACCAAAGTCCTTGGAAATTTCTTCCCTGTGTGACTGCCCCCCCAGCCTCGAAGGCTGGCATCCGTGGTTACCAGGACCCAGTCCTGTATGCCGAATCTACGGCCCTCTTGAAGATGAGCACTCTGCAGCCACCACAGTAGAGATACCCTGGTCCTTGGAGACAGGGTTATCAGCCGATGCATCTGAAGATGCGATTCCGACCACTTGTCCAAGAGGTCCCACTGAAAGGTTCTTGCATGGAACCTGCCGAATGGAATTTTGCTTCGTAAGAAGCTACTATTTTTCCCAGTACTCGTGTGCAGTGATGCACCGATACCTGTTTTGGTTTCAGGAGGTCTCTGACTAGAGATGACAGCTCCTTGGCTTTCTCCTGCGGGAGAAACACTTTTTTCTGTTCTGTGTCCAGAACCATCCCCAGGAACAGCAGGCGTGTGGTAGGAACCAGCTGTGACTTTGGAATGTATAGAATCCATCCGTGCTGTTGTAGCACTTCCCGAGATAGTGCTACTCCGACCAACAACTGCTCCATGGACCTCGCCTTTATAAGGAGATCGTCCAAGTACGGGATAATTAAAAACTCCCTTTTTTCGAAGGAGTATCATCATTTCTGCCATTACCTTGGTAAAGACCCTCGGTGCCGTGGACAGTCCAAACGGCAGTGTTTGGAATTGGTAATGGCAATCCTGTACCACAAATCTGAGGTACTCCTGGTGAGGATGGTAAATGGGGACATGTAGGTAAGCATCCTTGATGTCCAGGGATACCATGTAATCCCCCTCCTCCAGGCTTGCAATAACCGCCCTGAGCGATTCCATCTTGAACTTGAATTTTTTTATGTATGTGTTCAAGGACTTCAAATTTAAAATGGGTCTCACCGAACCGTCCGGTTTCGGTACCTCAAACAGTGTGGAATAGTAACCCCGTCCTTGTTGAAGTAGGGGCACCTTGACTATCACCTGCTGGGAATACAGCTTGTGAATTGCCTCTAGCACAGCCTCCCTGCCTGAGGGAGTAGTCGGCAAGGCAGATTTGAGGAAACGGCGGGGGGGAGACGCCTCGAATTCCAGCCTGTACCCCTGAGATACTACTTGAAGGATCCAGGGATCCACCTGTGAGTGAGCCCACTGATCGCTGAAATTTTTGAGGCGGCCCCAGACCGTACCTGGCTACGCCTGTGGAGCCCCAGCGTCATGCGGTGGACTCAGAGGAAGCGGGGGAAGAATTTTGATTCTGGGAACTGGCTGACTGGTGCAGCTTTTTCCCTCTTCCCTCGTCTCTGTGCAGAAAGGAAGCGCCTTTGACCCGCTTGCTTTTCTGAAGCCGAAAGGACTGTAACTGATAATACAGTGCTTTCTTAGGCTGTGAGGAAACCTGAGGTAAAAAAATTTCTTCCCAGCTGTTGCTGTGGATACGAGGTCCCAGAGACCATCCCCAAACAATTCCTCACCCTTATAAGGCTCTATGGGCCTTTTAAAGTCAGCATCACCTGTCCAGTGTTGGGTCTCTAATACCCTCCTGACAGAATGGACATTGCATTAATTCTGGATGCCAGCCGGCAAAATATCCCTCTGTGCATCCCTCATATATAAGACGACGTCTTATGTTCGCAAAATAGTATCCCTGTTTGACAGGGTTACAGACCACGCTGCAGCAGCACTATCTGCAGGTCTCAGTCTAATACCTGAGTGTGTAAATACAGACTTCAGGATAGCCTACTGCTTTTTATCAGCAGGTACCTTCAAAGTGGCCGTATCCTAAGACGGCAGTGCCACCTTTTTTGACAAACGTGTGAGCGCCTTATCCACCCTAGGGGATATCTCCCAGCGTAACTTATCCTCTGGCGGGAAAAGGTACGCCATCAGTAACTTTTTAGAAATTACCAGTTTCTTATCGGGGGAACCCACGCTTTTTCACACTTCATTCACTCATTAGATGGGGGAACAAAACACTGCCTGCTTTTTCTCCCCAAACATAAAACCCTTTTTTAGTGGTACTTGGGTTAATGTCAGAATGTGTAACACATTTTTTATTGCCGGGATCATGTAACGGATGTTCCTAGTGGATTGTGTATATGTCTCAACCTCGTCGACACTGGAGTCAGACTCCGTGTCGACATCTGTGTCTGCCATCTGAGGGAGCGGGCGTTTTTGAGCCCCTGATGGCCTTTGAGACGCCTGGGCAGGCGCGGGCTGAGAAGCCGGCTGTCCCATAGCTGTTACGTCATCCAGCCTTTTATGTAAGGAGTTGACACTGTCGGTTAATACCTTCCACCTATCCATCCACTCTGGTGTCGGCCCACAGGGGGGCGACATCCCATTTATCGGCATCTGCTCCGTCTCCACATAAGCCTCCTCATCAAACATGTCGACACAGCCGTACCGACACACCGCACACACCCAGGGAATGCTCTGACTGGGGACAGGACCCCACACAGCCCTTTGGGGAGACAGAGAGAGAGTATGCCAGCACACACCAGAGCGCTATATAATGTAGGGATAAACACTATCACTGAGTGAATTTTCCCCAATAGCTGCTTGTATAAACAATATTGCGCCTAAATTTAGTGCCCCCGCTCTCTTTTTAACCCTTTGAGCCTGAAAACTACAGGGGAGAGCCTGGGGAGCTGTCTTCCAGCTACACTGTGAAGAGAAAATGGCGCCAGTGTGCCGAGGGAGATAGCTTTTTTATGGATTCTGGCAGGGGTAATTATCACATATATAGCCTCTGGGGCTATATATTGTGATTATTTTGCCAGCCAAGGTGTTTTTATTGCTGCTCAGGGTGCCCCCCCCCCAGCGCCCTGCACCCTCAGTGACCGGAGTGTGAAGTGTGTATGAGGAGCAATGGCGCACAGCTGCAGTGCTGTGCGCTACCTTGGTGAAGACTGAAGTCTTCTGCCGCCGATTTTCCGGACCATCTTCATGCTTCTGGCTCTGTAAGGGGGACGGCGGCGCGGCTCCGGGAATGAACACCAAGGACGGGTCCTGCGGTCGATCCCTCTGGAGCTAATGGTGTCCAGTAGCCTAAGAAGCCCAAGCTAGCTGCAAGCAGGTAGGTTCGCTTCTTCTCCCCTTAGTCCCTCGTTGCAGTGAGCCTGTTGCCAGCAGGTCTCACTGTAAAATAAAAAAACCTAACATATACTTTCTTTCTAGGAGCTCAGGAGAGCCCCTAGTGTGCATCCAGCTCGGCCGGGCACAGAAATCCAACTGAGGTCTGGAGGAGGGGCATAGAGGGAGGAGCCAGTGCACACCAGGTAGTACCTAATCTTTCTTTTAGAGTGCCCAGTCTCCTGCGGAGCCTGTCTATTCCCCATGGTCCTTACGGAGTTCCCAGCATCCACTAGGACGTCAGAGAAAATTAATTATGCTGGCGGGGTAAAGGACAGTGCCAGGCACTCATGTCCGCTTTTGCCAGCCTTTTGTGAGAATAGTATGCTGCCCAGGGCGCCCCCCCCCCATGCCCTGCACCCTGCAGTGCCTGTGTCTGTGTGGGAGCATGGCGCGCAGCGTTCCACTTGCTGCGCGGTACCTCAGAATGCCGTCACTGAACAGAAGTCTTCTTTTCTTCTGCTACTCACCTGTCTTCTGACTTCTGGCTCTGTAAGGGGGTGACGACAGGCTGCGGAAGTGAGCATCTAGGCGTACCCAGCGATCAGCACCCTCAGGAGCTAATGGTGTCCTGTCAGCCAGAAGCAGAGCCTTTGAACTCACTAGAAGTAGGTCATACTTCTCTCCCCTAAGTCCCGCGAAGCAGGGAAACTGTTGCCAGCAGCCTCCCTGAAAATAAAAAACCTAACATAAGTCTTTTCAGAGAAACTCAGTAGAGCTCCCCTGTAGTGCATCCAGTCTCACTGGGCACAATTCTAGGGTCTGGATGAGGGGCATAGAGGGAGGAGCCAGGTCACACCATTTGAAAGTCTTAAAGTGCCCATGTCTCCTGTGGATCCCGTCTATACCCCACGGTTCTTAATGTGACCCCAGCATCCTCTAGGACGTATGAGAAATCATATTTTTTAACAATAACACCTAAGATTATTTACAAACTATTAGCTGTATTAAAACTATTTAATTCAAAACAACACAATACTAATATTACTGTATAAATATGTTACAAAAATATATTTTTCTGTTTTCAATTTAAATGCTTGCTGAATACATATATATATATATATATTGCCATTGCATAATAAAAACTCATTTAATTTCTTTACATTTTTCTTCTATACTATATCACCACATTATTGCAGTCAGCATAGGCAGAAGATGCAGAAATCCCCATACTGTATGTGTAGCTTCTAGATACCAGCAAGAAAGCTGGACCATTAATTTGGCAATTCATCACATTTGAGCATGATTTGTAATCTTGCCATGTGACCCTTATGTCATAATTTATTACTCATTTGTAAATGCAAAACCCAGCCATGCCCTGTTATGAAATAATCCAGCTAGCCTACATACATAAATCTCTTACAAAAGACAACACTACTACTTCATATTATGTATGATAAATTGTATTAAATCTAATTTATTGTGATTGGACTACATTCATTTCATTGTAAATTAATTCACTCGCAAGATAAATGAATACATATTCCATTTATTTTACTTGAAATAAAACTATACAGCATTGGTTTTATTTATTACTTTGATATGATGTGCCACCTCTTTAACATGTTCATGTGTATAAGCCTTCAGACATAAACTAAGCAATATACTGCACTGAGAACATCGTTTTCTATTTTCATCCTGTGCAATCAGATGTGAAAACATAAGGACATGGGTTTGTTTTTCATGTGACTTGACAAGATATACTGTATATGTAGTTCTGCTAGCAAAATAATACATTATGGCATATGCTAAAGAGGAGGATTACCATTTAATAAAATCAATATCTAATTTTTGTTTAAATACATAAAATAAATTGCAAAGCTCAATTAAAGTTATTTTTTACACAATATTTTAAATTTAGCATTGCAATAATAATCCTCTGTAAGTGTGATTTATTGTAATTTTATACATTTTCTAGTAAAATTAGACAAGGCAAGACATTTTTATTTCCTATAAACTTCAAAGGAGTCTAATCCTTATTGTGCATTATTATGTCTTTATACTGTAAGTTACCTAGTGCAGGGCACACCACCCACTTGTTTCTCACCCTACACCAGTGGTTTCCAGACTTTTTTTAATCATGGCACCCTAGAGTATCAGAATTTTCTCACACCACCCCTTGGCTAAAAAAAAGTTTCTTATTAAGAAATTTAGAAAGAAATATAAAATTAAGTAAATTGTGTTTAGATGTCATCCTTAGGTTTAATTGTGTGGTGAGGGACAAGATTTGCTTCTGTTTGTACACATATTTTTTGACTGACCACAAGCACTGGTTTTACCTAATACATTGACCATTAATAATTTGAATTGGTCCTGGACCACCAATCCAAGGCCCCCCTGCAAGTGTCCCAAGGTACCCCAGGGTGCCTTGACACAGTTTGAGAACCGCTGCCCTACACTGTTCCTGTCTCCTAGAGAACACTTACGGTCATTGACTCTGATCCTTTGTCTGTTCTTCCTAGACATGGGGTCACCGTTTGTTCCTGTTAATAACTGTATCTCATTTTGTGGTATAATTATTTCACTGTTTGATTTTTGCTCCTGTAATATCTGTTTGATCCCTTTTTGTTTTTATATTGTATTATTTGTTTGTTTATTCTACTGCATGCATGGCACTTCAGACACTTGGTGACATCATATAAATAACATAAAACAATAATTGTGTAAATAGGGATACATATGCTACAGTATATAATAATAGATATGAATTATTACATGAGATGCTAATTCATGTGTAAATTGCTAATACCAATTATATAAACACTGAGTTCTTATGTCATTGCTTATAATTAATTCTGATGTCATACTTTTTTATTTTTGTGAATAGTGTATTCTTGCAGCCTATTACTGTCGCTTTTTTACTATTTATTAAATGGTTTAGCCAATGACCAACACATCCTATAGATGGCAGGAACGGAAAGTTTGGGGTAGATAATAAACACAAATACTGTATGTGAGGATGAGTGGACTGTGCAGAGGGGTTGTATTAGATATGAATATTTATGAAGGTTATGTAGGCAGTTCTGGAATTTGATAAGCTTGCCTGAAGAGGTGAGTTTTAAGGGCATGCTTGGAGGTTTGGAGACTAGAGAATATCTTACTGTGCATAGGAGGGTATTCCACAGAGAGGGTGCAGCCCGAAAGAAGTTCAACAATCATAAATGGGAGCGAGTAATGCGTGTGGATGAGAAATGCAGATCTTGTGCAGAGCTCTGAGGTCGAGTTGGAATATGTTTTAAGATAAGTGAAGAGATATATGTTGGTGTAGTTTGGTTAATAGTCTGTATGTAAGTAAAATTATTTTATATTGAATAAGGTAGAATACAGGCAGCCAATGCAGGGACTGACAGAGTGGATCAGCAGATGATGAACGTCTAGCCAGGAGATCAGCCTTGCAGCTGCACTCAAAATGGATTGTAGTGGTTAGTCTTTTTTTTCAGCCTATTACTGTCGCTTTTTTACTATTTATTAAATGGTTTAGCCAATGACTAACACATCCTATAGATGGCAGGAACGGAAAGTTTGGGGTAGATAATAAACACAACTACAGTACTGTTACCAACCAAAGCAGCACTTACCTCTTTACAAAGACTTATATATTCCACAGAGTGCATGGACACTCTGCAGTCCCATATACCAGAATGTATCATTATACAGTACATTAAACATAATACAATTTAAAAAAAGAAAAGATAATTATATATTAACGAGAACAAAGCCATTCAGCAGAACTTTTGTGTATATTATTTATAAAACTTTAATCATATACATAATGCTTTTGAGATGCACTTTGGCATGAAATTCTGAAAAAAATTGTTAATCCACCAATTATTTTACGTACTATGAAAGCTGTTAAAGCTGAAAATAATATCTCTAATAAATGTAACCTTTACGAAATGGTTTTTCATTAACATCTAGACATTTCCTTTTAACATCATGACTGCCTGTGTATAGGCTGACATCTGTGAATAAACAAATACATGGTGGAGAATATTGCATTTCCTTTGTATTATGGCCTTACCAAAGTTATTAGAGTTACTATGGATGAATTTTGTTCATTTTATGCCTGAAAGTGAAATGAATAACTACTCTTTTGCTGCTATTTTATAAGCATTAATTAACCCTAATGTTTTCCTTTTTCTAAAAGGAATGATTGATTAAGCATTAAAGTGTTTTTATGCATAATATTAAACTTGGGATGTTATCACTGTTTGGCCTAATTCAAAATATCGTATGGTACGTGGAAAAAAATCTTTTAAAAGATTGTTATTTTTTATTTATTTAACAATCTTACATTTAATTGATCCTAAGCCCTATTTTCTCCATAAAGAGAACTTTAACATTTCGGTCAAAAATAATCGTTTGACCATTTGAGTCCTGTAATTTCTATGACACAATTTACAGTGTACAGTATGTCCAAATTTAACAATACATTGTATAGTACAGTAGAGTATACTGTAAACGTTCTGCAACACAATTTTTAAAGAAATATAATGTGCATATAGTTCATACTTCTTTTTTTTCATTTACTTTTCTTTTCTTTTCTTTTTTGTTTTAATTGCATTCTAAGGAAGTCTGGTCTATACACTGTTGCTTAACTAAAATGTGTGGTTTATATTTTCTGTGTTTTACATTATTTGTAAAAGTAAATTATTTTTTTTACTAGCAAAACAGCTTGAAACTTACCTCTATCGCTGTCATAAAGATATGCAAATTTATCCCACTGATAGTATTCAATCAAACTAAGAAGCGCTCCTTTGAGGTCCGGCCTCATTTGAATAACAAATGGATGGGTACCATCTGTTGGAAAGCTTGGGGTTATGAAGGAGACATGAAGAGTTCCGCAAAATGATGTGATAGTATTTACAGACTTCTTATCATAAAATCCAAAAATAGCAAAGACTCCTCTTGAAAACTGGGAGCAGACTGCAAAGAAAAAATAACAAGACATCAGTACATGCGTTAATTACACTATAATCATAACACTTGCATAGCAGTATTACAGTAAAAAGAAAAACATTCACAAAACCAATGAAATCTATTATACAGAACACTTGTTATGGAGAGTCTATGTAATAAGGGGCTTTTGCATAATTTGGAGCATCAGGCCTAAAAGCATTGCTCCTCACAGTAACTGTAGAAGAAGACGTTTGAAGACCAAGCGGTGGATGTATCAAGGAGTAAAAAGGGTGGAGAAGTTGCCCATAGTAACCAATAAACTTCTAACTATTATCTTATAGAAAATACTTGATACATAATAGCTACAAGCTGATTGGCTGCAATGGGCAACTTCTTCACTGGTCCACTTCTCGACTACTTTCACTGCTTGAGTCATCAACCCCCAAGTCTCTGTGTGCAGCATTTTTATCACAAATGTCTTGTTTTTACAAATTTCAGGATTAAGAGCTACCAGATAAACAATCTCATAATATATTTAGAAAAAGAATGCATATATTTTACATTTCAAACAACAAATGTGAACATAAACCATCGAAATTAGAGGACTAAAGGATAAATTTAGTAAGTGGTGCTTTCAAATCCGCCGAGTCTTTGTCCCGTATTTAGGAAATTTATGGCACTTATATTACATAATGTTTTTAGAAATAAAGCAAATATTTATTGTTATCAATTTCTTATATAGTGAAGCAAATTCCATTGTGTTTTATAATTGGAATAACGATGATAACACATAAATGGGCAATAACAGAAAGACACAGAGGTAGGAAGACCCTGCTTGCAAGCTTACAATCTATAAGAAAATAGGTGCTATCTATTGAATAATGGTCAAGTCATACTGTATTGCAGGATTTCTTGGTGGGCTGTATAATATAGTCACATAGCAAAGTTGACCAGAGGCCAGAAGGATGGCAAATTGAAAAATACTGTATGCGAGGATGAGTGGACTGTGCAGAGGGGATGTATTAGATATGAATATTTATGAAGGTTATGTGGGCAGTTCTGGAATTTGATAAGCTTGCCTGAAGAGGTGAGTTTTAAGGGAATGCTTGGAGGTTTGGAGACTAGAGAAGATCTTACTGTGCATAGGAGGGTATTCCACAGAGAGGGTGCAGCCCGAAAGAAGTTCAACAATCATAAATGGGAGCGAGTAATGCGTGTGGATGAGAAATGCAGATCTTGTGCAGAGCTCTGAGGTCGAGTTGGAATATTTTTTAAGATAAGTGAAGAGATATATGTTGGTGTAGTTTGGTTAATAGTCTGTATGTAAGTAAAATTATTTTATATTGAATAAGGTAGAATACAGGCAGCCAATGCAGGGATTGACAGAGTGGATCAGCAGATGATGAACATCTAGCCAGGAGATCAGCCTTGCAGCTGCACTCAAAATGGATTGTAGTGGTTAGTCTTTTTTTTTGTAAGATCAGTAAGAAGACTATTGCAATAATCAATACGGGAGATAATGAGAGCATGGATTAGAGTTTTTGCAGTGTCTTGTGTAAGATAAGGTCATATTTTGGATGTTTTTAGATGTATGTAACAGTATTTAGAGACAGATTGAATGTGGCAAACAAAGGACAGTTCAGAGTCAAGGATGACACCTAGACAGTGAGCTTGTGGGGTAGAGTTGATTGTCAAGATATCACCAGTAATAGAGATATCAGGTTGGTAACTACAGAGTGATTAAAAAGTTGCAGTACACCCTTTTGTTTTAAAACTGTGCAAGAAATCAGGAAAACGGAATACTCCAGTAAGGTATGGGTGAGGTGGGCTATCTTTTAGGGTATGTACTGAACATGGGCGCCATCTTGAAATCGGCCATCTTGAATCTAAGTCAGTTTTTTCAAATGGAAAGGGGGTCGTGTAACACGTCAAACAAGATCAGAATTTGCTGAAAACAGATTTGAAATAGCAGTTGTGGTTCAAACGTTACAACATGGTTTTTGTTGCATGTAACTGAACATGGCTTTGACAAAAGAGGAGAGAATTGAGGTCATTTTGATGTCTGGAGAACAAAGTTTCCGTGTCATAGCTGCAGATTTTAACAACCGGCACCCAGAAAGACCCCCAATTTCACATAACACTGTCAGGTGCCTAATTTTCAAATTCCGAGAAACTGGTACTGTGGCTGAAAAGTCACGGAGTGGTCACCCAAAAAGTGCTACTGACAAGACAACCTCAACAATGGTTTTGGAATCCTTTTGGCTCTTCACGAAGGATTCCAAAACCATTGATTGTTGAGGTTGTCTCGTCAGTAGCACTTTTTCAGTCCCAGTTTCTCGGAATTTGGAAATTAGGGACCTGTCAGTGTAATGTGAAATTGGAGGTCTTTCTGGGTGCCAGTTGTTAAAATCTGCAGCTATGACATGGAAACTTCATTCTCCAGACATTAATATGACATCAATTCTCTCCTCTTTTGTCAAAGCCATCTGCAGTTACCTGCAATAAAAAAGTGTAACTTTTGAATCAGAACTGCTATTTCAAATCTGCAGCAATAAACTTTTCAGCAAATTGTAATGTTGTTTGACATGTTACATGACCCCCTCCATTTGAAAAAACTGACTTAGATTCAAGATGGCCAATTTCAAGATGGCACCCATGTTCAGTACATACCCTAAAAGATAGCCAACCTCACCCATACCTTACTGGAATATTAAATTTTCCCATTTCCTGCAGAGTTTTTGAAACAAAAGGGTGTACTGCGACTTTTGAATCACCCTGGACTATTGGCCGGTGGAAAAATAATTTTGTTTTGGAAATATAAAGTTTGAGATGGCGAGAAGACATCCAAGATGAAACGTCAGAAAGCATTCAGTGACGTGGACCAGTACCAATGGTGATAAATCTGGGGTGGATAGGTATATTTGAGTATCATCCACATACAGATGATAATGAAATCCAAGGGAGCTGATTAGTTTGCCAAGAGATGTGGCATAGATGGAGAAAAGCAGAGGGCCTAAGACTGAGCCTTGCGTTACTACAACTGATAGAGGTAGCGAAAAGGAAGTGGAATCAAAGAAGCGAACACTGACAGAATGATTAGATAGGTAGGATAAGAACAAAGAAAGGGCTGTGTCCTGAAGTCCTAGGGATTGCAGTGTTTGAAAAGAGAGAGGTCAACAGTGTCAAAAGCAGCAGAGAGATATAGAAGAATAAGAAGTGAGTAATGAACTTTAGACTCAGCAATAACCAGATCATTCACTACTTTAGTCAGTGCTGTCTCTGTGTGTTGGGAACGAAAGCCTGACTGAAGTGGGTCCAATAAATTGTGCAAGTTAAAAAAGTGTGTGAGATGAATGTAAGCAATTCTCTCAAGTAGCTTGGAAAGGCATGGGAGCTGAGATATGGGACAGTAGATAGAGAGAGAGTTTGGTTCAGTATTGTGTTTTTTCAGAATGGGAGTAATCACTGCATGCTTGAACAGTGATGGAAAAATACCAGTAGAGAGAGATTACAGATTTTAGCAAAGGTTGGAATGAGCATAGGAGACAGAGTTTTACTGATTTGTGATAGTATACTGTAGGATCAAGAGGAGACGTAGTGTAGTAGGAGGATAAGAAAAGTGTTGATATATAGTATTTATTTGTGGGATCAAGTAAATAGAAGGTGCCAGAGGGTTCTGGTAGGGAATTGAGTAGAACGTATCATTTCATTTTGGATCCTATCAATCTTGTCCTTGAAGTAGGAAGCAAGTTCTTGTGCACTTATAGTAGCTGGTGGGTTGGGTTAGGGAGGGTTAAGAAGTGATTTAAATGTATTAAAAAGTCACTTGGGGTTAGTGGCTCGAGCAGAGATGAGCGATTGGAAATATGATTGTTTGGCAGTGTCCAAGGCATTAAGATAAGAGTGGTAGATATTCTTACAGTATATGTGAGGAATTCGCCAGGACAATAAGGTTTATGCCATTGATGCTCTACTTTACGTGACAGTTTTTGTGGGTGTCTTGCTAATGTACAATGCCACGGCTGACCTCTAAGCATACGTAGAGTGTGAAGGACTGTTACTACAGTTTGGTTCAGGTGTGATACAGAAGTCTAAGGAGAGGTGAATGTAGAAATCGGTGAGAGCAGTTGTTGCAGAGAGGTAGAAATTTGTTGAAAATGAATATTGTTAATATTTCTGCAGGTTTGAGGAGGCTTGGTTGACTTCAGTGTCAATGAGTTTAACGTAATGGAGTAGAGCTTGCAGGTTATACGGTTGTTGTCTGAGAGAGGAAAAGTATTTGTGTATTTGTGAATTCAGAGTATTTGTGAATTCAGAAAATGATCATGGGGCTGATAATCGCGATCCAACCGCAAAAATTGCTGAAAGTATATAGGCATATGCGCAGCACCCATCTTGCACATGCGCCCGCATTTTCTGCGGGGGCTGCAGAAAATTAGATCGCCTCTGCCTGTCAACCACGCAGAGACGTTCGCAGGGCGGCAACGTTCCACTTCCTAGATGGAGCGTTGCGGGGGGTGGAGGTGGGCAAACAGGGGCGGTGTCGTGGAAACAGGGGCGTGGCATGGCCGTGGTTAACCTTAATTTATATGATAAAGCAGTAATTGCGATGCAATCGCAATTTCTGCTTCATCAAAGGGGGGAGGCAGCGGTCAACATGCTGGGCGACCTTTCCCTGCGATGGGCGGCCCCCAGCATGCATTCACATGGATTGCAAATTATACTATTTAGCAGAATTTGCAATTCAACCTGAATCAGGCCCATAGTCTGACTCAGAATACAAGATCAAGGCAGTGGCATTGATCTTGGCCTGTACATACAAATAAATACACCTCTTACATTTGCTCTAGAGTCATTTACAACTTACAATTAGATTTACAAGAAAGTATGTGAAAATACTATTACCAATGCAAAGCATACAAATACTTTCATATGCATTGGTGACATTTTTCTTATTTAAATCCATTGCACGTTCCACAAAGTAAATTGGAGTTGCGATCTTATTCCACAATTTTGGCACATTGTAATGAATATTTCTCAGTTTAGTTTAGCAGTTCTCTGCTTAATAAACACATACATGACATTATGTCCTTCATAAAGTGAAGTAAGGGAAAGCCTTTGCAAAATAATGTATGAAGTTTGAATAAACGATGGTACAGAAATGTGCTTTATTGTATTTAGGCATTTCTATCAGCTATACAGAACATATACAGTACATACAGTATAGTAACTGAAATGTTTTAACAAATGAACAATAACATATTACCAAATATAGGGCGGGATGTAATGAAGTCCGAGTACGGCAGCCGTGCGGGATGGTGGCCGAACTACAAAGTTTTTTTAAAGAGGCAATCATTTACAGGGCTAAACCATGAAACCAAGCTAAACCATGCCTTGTAAATGATTGCCCCTATAAAAAAATATCTGAGTTTGTCCGGCATCCCATGGTCCGCCAAACCCGAACTTAATTACATCCCACCCATAGGATAATAAAAGAAGTAGGATGGTATCCAATTAGCCGCAGCTAATTGATTCGCCCAGGGCTATGCTATTAGACCCGATGCCGGCACTTATCAGGGATTTAGTTTCACCTACCAAATCCCAGATAAGAAGCCCTTATTCTCCACTCAGTGCCGTGAAAACACATAGTGCCAAGTCTTTTTGCAGACACTGTGTTTCCGCACAAAAAAGGGTGATTTTTTTGCATGAAAAAACACGGTATAATTTGATAGCCCACACAAACAATTGACATGGCTAATAGGGTACCCCCCTAATCTATTACAGTATTACATACAATAAAATAAGCTTAACATCACTTCTGCGTGTCAACATTATATTTTTCTGATGTAATAAATAATAAATAAGTTATGATATACACACTGGCGTATTTATAATGAGTGCAGTGTGTGCGGGGTCCATGGGGGCCTACACCGCACACCCTGCACCTATTATTTGTAATACTTACCCTCTGGAGTCCCATGGCAAAGCAGCAGCGCTGCAGGAACCACTGGAAAAATGGCGCTGCGCCATTTTCCCAGTGTTCTGCACATGCGCAGTAGAAAAATCACTGCGAAAATGGCCGCCATGCCATTTTCCCGGAGATCTGCACATGCGCTCTAGACTCTGGGACAGCGCTAGGGACCCTAGTGCCCAGAGTCACAACGCTGCTGCTGGCTAGAGAGGAGGGGGCCCTGACAGAGCCTGCACACATCTCTAGATACGCCCCTGGATATACAGTATGTAGAAGTGAATATTTACAAGTTAGTAATACATAAATAGAAACCACTGCATGTCACACATGATTCATGATGCCACAGAATTAGTAGTTGTATGTGTTTTTGCTTTAGTTTACCAGTTTTATTTAACATTGTATAAATTAGTTATAATATCTACCTGAAAGTGTATGTGATATTTCTTTTTACAGTGAGATAATCATGATCTATTCTGTGGAGGTATCATAAACGCTCTATGGTAGGTCCCCTTTTGGTAAGTACAGTCTGTTAAGAAAAATAACAAAACAAAAAAACTTCCCATTCACACAATTATTTTGGCAATACGCATTTTTATTAGGCTAAACAACTAAGGTAACACTCTAAGGGGGATATTTAATTTCCGCCGATGAAGCTTTGTGTGATATTTCTCGATGTTTCATCAATGTTTTTTCACCCAGTAAAAACATCCTTTTCACCCGAAAACATGCAGGTTCAGCGAAACATGTATGTTTTCGGTAGAAACAGCCCCTTTTTCGAGTGAAAACGAGGCTGTTTTCGGGGATTTTGCTTCGCCTGCCATAGGCAGGTAAAACAAATCACCGTAAAGCCGCGGCACGCGGCGGGGCAATTAGATAGCCCCCCCGCCCATACTTTTACACCTGACAGTTAGTGCGGGTAATTGAATATCCCCCTCACCTGTCTAGCCAGCATGCTAATAATCTGGGCTAACGATGTACCCCAATTTCACATCATCACCTACATAAATTAGAAGAGATGGCATAAAGCAAGGATTGGTGGAGGTAGAAAGGGACACTCTACTATTATCATATGAGCACCATCTCTATTTCCCTTATCCAGGTCAAACTGGGGTGAAGGGTCAGAAACTTGTTTTGCTACAGTTTTGGAATACTCTTTATTTAACAAAATAGGAGTCATCCCAGAGGTAATCTGTCTTCTTCAAATGGAATCAAAAAGAATGGATTATGTTAATGCTGGACAGGGGGGAGGAAATAATAGTGAGCAGTTTACCATTGTGTCATCAATAGACTGAACTCGCAATAGTGACAACTGTCATAGAAAGGTGAGATCCATGAAGTAATGCACTGTGTTGTGATTATATTAAACACATCAGCTATTGGGTGGGGTGTTACTATAGTTTTTTGGAAACAGTTTAGCGGGAGCAAGGAGACTTTATGGAGAACCTAATTCAAATTCCAGTGTATGCTCCGTGCGAAATGATACTTTGTTGTTTGTGTGTGTGATAGCAATGTAAAATTGTGTAGAGGAAGTGAAAGCTGTAACACAGTAGGGATTTGTGCACACAAACATCGATTAGCTCACATGATTCTTCCTTCTCTGTTGAGAGATGCCTGCGCAGTAAACACAGCATTGGTAAAGCAGCCATGTGCACTGCAGCAGCATCTCTCCATAGAGATCAATGGTCTTCTGTATCTCTTGTGTTCAGCTGTCAAAAATGGAGCAGAGGAGAAATGGAAATTAACATTTGTGTGCACATTGCCTTCCTTACACAGCTGCTCTGAGCCTAAACAGCACCAGCTCTTCACAGTTATTTTTTTAATGCCAAACCGTCAAATAGTAATGATGAGAACACAGCTTACTTTATACAGCCTAATCAACACAAAACTCTAAAACACATAAAAAATATTTTAGAAAAACCCAATATGGAAACATAAGCTTTTCCAGCAGAAAAGAACCTACACATAAGTCCAATAAACAAAAGAGGGTACAACATAAAAGGCCAGTTTTTGCATTTGTCTTTATTTCCTGAAGGAGTAGGTTGGCAAGCACATGACTGGTGACAAAGAAAAATGAAGGCCACTTGAATGTATCTAAAAAAGAATACAGTACATTGTTCTGAAGGAAGTGGGAAGGGATGGTAGCAAAGGAAATGGAGGAGGGGCCACAGTGCCGTTACTAGACATTTCAGCGCTGTGTGCAAGAAACAGCATCGGTGAGAGGAGGGGCTGAATTGGCTGGACCGCCTCCTCCTGCTAGTACTGCGCTGACAGTACTGCTGCATGCCCCTTCATTGCACCACACTGCCGCAGGTCCCTGTTTAAAGAAAAAAAAAAAGTGGCAGAAACGATGTTCCCATGTGCCTCCAGTCACCCCCCCCCCCCACACACACACACACACACACACACACACACACACACAGCCTGTTCCCCCCATTAAAAACATACACACACACAGCCTGGTGTATCCAATCACTATACACACACACACACAGCCTGTTACCCCGTCATCACACACACGCACAGCCTGTTACCCCGTCACCACACACACGCACAGCCTGTTACTCCCCCAGTCACTACACACACAGCCTCTCCCTTACAGTCACCGCACACACATAACCTGTTACCCCCCAGTCACTACACACACGCACAGCCTGCTACCCCCCCAGTCACTACACACATGCACAGCCTGTTACCCCCCCCCAGTCACTACACACACGAACAGCCTGTTACCTCCGCCAGTTACTACAGGCACAGCCTGTTACCCCACCAGTCACTACACGCACAGCCTGTTACTCCACCAGTCACTACACGCACAGCCTGTTACCCCACCAGTCACTACACACACGCACAGCCTGTTACCTCCCCCAGTCACTACACACACGCACAGCCAGTTACCTCCCCCAGTCACTACACACACGCACAGCCTGTTACCCGCCCCAGTCACTACACACACGCACAGCCTGTTACCCCCCCAGTCACTACACACACGCACAGCCTGTTACCCCCCCCAGTCACTACACACACAGCCTGTTACCCCACCAGTCACTACACACACGCACAGCCTGTTACCTCCCCCAGTCACTACACACACGCACAGCCAGTTACCTCCCCCAGTCACTACACACACGCACAGCCTGTTACCTCCCCCAGTCACTACACACACGCACAGCCAGTTACCTCCCCCAGTCACTACACACACGCACAGCCTGTTACCCCTCCAGTCACTACACACACAGCCTGTTACCCCCCTACAGTCACCACACACACACACACACACACACACACACACACACAGCCTGTTACCCCCCAGTCACTACACACACAGCCTGTTACCCCCCTACAGTCACCACACACACAAGCACACACACACACAGCCTGTTACCCCCAGTCAACACACACACACACACAGCCTTTCCTCTATAGTCAACACACACACACACACACACGTACCTCCAGGTCCCACATAGGTGGCAGGCAGGGCTGGGCACACACAAACAACCACAGAGGCACAGGCAAAGTCAGAGGCGGGGCCTAACCACGGACCTCCGTTGCCACGCCCCTTTCATAAAAACAAACACTAGCATGCAGCAGGGGCACCTGAGCTGGAGGCGGAGGCTGATCTGTCTTGGCTCGGGAGATGAGGAGGCATTGGAGTCAGGATCTGCTGCCCAGCACCAGCGGGCTCTACACCCAAGCTGTGGTGCTGCCTGTCTGTCTGGCTGCCTCTGAGCATGAGCGGCCTGGGTGCAGACCGAGGAGGGGAGGGAGCAGATATTTGGTTCGGCCTGGAGGCGGGGTTACAACACTTTACAGTGAAGCCTGTGGCTGTGTGGGAAATTTAATACTAATGTGCTAAATGGGAATATTTGTATGAAGGGGAATCTTTAAATTCTAGTCATTGAAGTCAGGTGGCTAAGGATTCTGGGAGTCTCTCTGTTGCTGCCATAGTTTCTAGTAGTTTCTTAATGTGTATGTTTGTTATATTACATAATCCCCTCCCTTTTATCTATACATCAAATGGGATTAATTTAGGGCCTAATTCAGACATGATCACAGCAGCAAAATTGTTCTCTAATTTGCAAAACCATGGGGGTAATGCCAAGTTGATCGTAGCAGGAATTTTGTTAGCAGTTGGGCAAAACCATGTGCACTGCAGGGGAGGTAGATATAACATGTGCAGAAAGAAATAGATTTGGGTGGGTTATTTTATTTCTGTGCAGGGTAAATACTGGCTGCTTTATTTTTACACTGCAAATTAGATTGCAGATTGAACACACCACACCCAAATCTAACTCTCTCTGCACATGTTAAATCTGCCTCCCCTGCAGTGCACATGGTTTTGCCCAACTGCTAACAAAATTCCTGCTGCGATCAACTTGGAATTACCCCCCATGTGCACTGCAGGTAGGGCAAATATAACATGTGCAGAGAGAGTTAGATTTGGGTGGGGTGTGTTTAAACTGAAATCTAAATTGCAGTGTAAAAATAAAGCAGCCAGTATTTACCCTGCACAGAAACAAAATAACCCACCCAAATCTAACACTCTCTGCACATGTTATATCTGCCACACCTGCAGTGCACATTGTTTTGCCCATTAGAAAACAACTTTGCTGCTGCGATCAGGTCTGAATTAGGCCCTTAGTTTGTTATGTACGATTAGCCGTTGCTACTTTATATTCTTCTTCCACCCAATGCCTTTCATCTAATATGTTATTAAGCTTTGATGATGAAAAGACTTTTGATAAAATTCTATGGCCCCATTTATATGCGGTGTTGCAGTCACAGGAGTTCGGTCCTCATTTTATTAATATAGTTAAATATTTCTATGATTCTCCTCATACAAACATGTTAGTTAATGGCCTTTTGTGTGACTGTTATTCAATTCAAATGTTTAGAGGTACCAGGAATGTCCTTAATTTCATTTATTGTCTAATCTTGCTTTAAACCCCCTTTTACGTGTTTTACGGTCTTGGACCCTTTTTCAGGATATCTATTTTGGTCCTATGGAAGTTAAGGTTTCTACATTTGCTGATGACCTTCTCTTTATATCCAATTCTCACTCTTCAACGCCGCTTTCTAAATTAGACAATTTTTGTAAAAACTTGGGTTTTACAATTAATTATACCAAATCTACAGCAATGGCATTAATTACTTCTCTCCATCGAGACAGTTTAGATAAGAGCAGCTTACAATGGGCTGAGACCCGTATGTCTGATTTGGGTTTTCGTTTTCCTAAAAATGTCTTGTATACTGTAAATGTTAAACATGTAGATACAGCGCTGAAGGAATTAGATGATTTGCAACATTTGCAGTGGTCTTATTTAGGCAGGACCAATCTTATAAAATTGGCTATCTTTCCTAAACTACTGTAGCCCTTGCAGGTTTTACCTATTGTTTGTACCAAAACGGCGAATGTAAACCATTTAGGCAGAAAAATTATGTGGCCATTGTAGATACATTAAAGACATTTAACAAAAAAATTCTGTAGCCATTTGCAGATACATTAAATACTGGATTGCGCATTCTGATCTATATACTAACTAGTCAATTGAAAAAAAATTCTTCCTGACTTTGCCAAACTGCACAAACAGTACCCGATGCGTCCCAGGTCGCAGCGGCCGTGTGTGACATTACGCAACCACTGCGGCCCACCCCTGCAACGCTCCAGACATGCCCCGCCAATGGCGTTCTAATGCCTTTGGCACGCCCCCTCCCGCCTCTGCCTGTCAATCAAGCAGAGGCGATCGCAGCCCTGAGATGCTGTTAGCATCTCACTGGGCCTCCCGAGGTGCACGTGCGCACTCCACAAAGGGCTTCAGACTGCGATCGTTGCCGCTGCAGCGATCCAGTCTGAATTACCCCCTTTGTTATTTGAAAATGGAAATGTACTTGTAGAAATGAGATGTTAACCACAATAAGAAAAAGAAAACCATAAAAGTGGACAAGTTAAATTTGCTGAATTGGACAGTTGTTTTATAGTGTTCCAAGGAGGCTATAACTTGGCACAATAAAACATCTCTATCAAATGTGTCAAAAATGTGCAGTCAAGTAAAAAAGAGTTTAACCATAAAAGTGAGAAAAAGGATTAATGGTAAAAAAAAAAGGAAATTGGAAGGGCCAAAAATATTGATTCCATTACTCACTGTTACAGCTAGAGACCACCGAACTACAAGAGGGACAATTTAGGGGGTCATTCCGAGTTGTTCGCGGAGCGATTAGTCGCTAATGCGCATGCGCAATGTTCGCACTGCGACTGCGCCAAGTAAATTTGCTATGCAGTTAGGTATTTTACTCACGGCATTACGAGGTTTTTTCTTCGTTCTGGTGATCGTAATGTGATTGACAGGAAGTGGGTGTTTCTGGGCGGAAACAGGCCGTTTTATGGGTGTGTGCGAAAAAACGCTACCGTTTCTGGGAAAAACGCGGGAGTGGCTGGAGAAACGGAGGAGTGTCTGGCCGAACGCTGGGTGTGTTTGTGACGTCAAACCAGGGACGACATGCACTGAACTGATCGCAGATGCCGAGTAAGTCTGGAGCTACTCAGAAACTGCTAAGAAGTGTCTATTCGCAATTTTGCTAATCTTTCGTTCGCAATTTTGATAAGCTAAGATTCACTCCCAGTAGACGGCGGCTTAGCGTGTGCAAAGCTGCTAAAAGCAGTTTGCGAGCGAACAACTCGGAATGAGGGCCTTAATGCGGAGAAGTCGCTATGTATAGTAAGAATACTCATTGCAATAGATTTACTGACTGATGCTTCACAGTTAGGCTAGAGGCTGTGGTCTTTCTGTAACTGCTTAAGGCATAAACCACAAAACACCAAACCTTTGTTGTTCTGAGTTCATAAGTGCATGTTTCTTGTAAATAGTACTGGGGTGATAAAATCTAATTGTGTAAAAATCTAATTATAATTCATCACTTGTATTTTATAGAATGCAATTAAATGTAATTAATGATGATTATGTACAAGTGTTCTGTATAGATAAACACAGTCAGGAAGCCTCTGAGATTGTGTCTGGAGTGATATAATATGTAGTGCTTAGTGAGATTTTCCCACAGATGTGTGCTGAGTGATCTAGAACAGAATGCTGAGCACACACCTCCCCTGCTCAGCACACATCGCAATGTGTGCTGAGTGTGTGTAGGGGGGGGGGGGTGTTGTGCCAACAATCTAGTACTGACGATAGCGAAACGCGGGGCTATCGCTGTGGGAAATACACACGGAGAGATCCGTGCTTAGGGGGTAATTCAGACCTGATCACTGCTGTGCGTTTTCGCACAGCGGGTGATCAGGAACAAACAGCGCATGCACCGCAATGCACACGTGCGTCACATGTGTACAAAGCGGATAACCGCTCAGCGATGGGTTTGTGCGATCGCAAGGAGATTGATAGGAAGAAGGCGTTTGTGGATGTCAACTGACCATTTTCAGGGAGTGACGAAAAACGCAGGTGTGTCCATGCATTAGCAGGGAGGGTTCCTGACGTCAATTCCGGTCCTGGACAGGCTGATGTGATCGCAGTGGCTGAGTAAGTCCTGGGCTGCGCAGAGACTGCACAAAATCAGTTTGTACAGTTCTGCTACACATGCGTTCGCACACTTGCACAGCTAAAATACACTTCCCCTGTAGGCGGTGACTATCTGATCGCAGCAGTGTAAAAATCGCTTGGTAGCTATTAGGTCTGAATTACCCCCTTAATTTCTAAGCATTCTAGTCAGATTTCTTAGAATTTAAGCACGGATCTCTCCATGTGTATTGTACCCCCCTTCACTCTGGATCCACAAAATATCCTATGTGGTATTCCCCAAGTAGTAGGAGCTAATTCTTGGAAGATCATCCCAATCAAGGCTAAGAAAATGTATTTAACTAATAACAACCTTTGGATGTGTGTCTGTTTGTGATATACAGTTACCATTGTAAAATTCACTTGCATTTTTAGATATGGATGGCATCTATGTATTTAGGAAAATCAAAAACATTAAGAAAGCTACTGGCAGTTACAGTGGATCAACCTAAATAATAGCAGAAAGTCACAGCTACAACAGAATGTATACTGTTGTAGGCAATCTGGATCCACCTCAAGAGCCAAATGAAAGAAACAAAGAAAAAAGGAGTTCAGTGGCCTCAAGTGAGATCTATAAGATCTTCTCCGCTTGCTTCACTTGGTCTTACTGACACGTCCTCTCTTGTGTTTTTATTCTCCTATCTCTCAAATCACTCTCTCTCCATCTCAACCTCCTTCTCCTCCTAACCCCACTTCCTTTACCTGAAGTTGTCTCTCATGGTTTAGTCTTAGGCCCCCAACTCTCTTCACGCTACATGTCCTCAATTGGTGAACTTATCAGCTCTTTCGGTCTTCAGTACTCAACTAGTGCTTCATCTGAACTCTTTCATCCTTCTTCTATCTCCAACTCTCCCCATCTCACCATCATTATTTACAACTCCACCATCTACTCAGTTCATCAAGTCTGCTACCGGGATGTCACCCTTGATTCCACATATTCATTTACTCCTCATAGTTACTGACACACTTCTGTTGTTTCCATCTCTGGAATATCACCAGAATTTGATCCTTCCTCTCCCTCAATGCCACCAAAAGACTTGTCTACTCCCTCATTATCTCTTGTATTGACAATTACAATCTTCTCTCTGGTCTTCCCCTCAACCACCTCTCTCCTCTCTAAACTCTCCTTAATGCTGCTGATAGACTTATCTTTCTTTCACACCACTCTGTCTCTGCTTCCCCTCTCTGTCAATCCATTCACTGTCTCCCTGTCTCCTATAAGATCCAGTTATAACTTCTGACCTTGAAAGATCTTACTTTTCTCTTCCTAATATATCTCCAACTTCATTTCCCTCCAAAATTCCTCCCATCATCTCCAGTCAGCCGGTGACTGCTGCCTTTCCATTCCACTGATCACCACCTCCCTGCTTACAAGATTTTGCCTGCATTGTCCCCAACCCATGGAATGTTCTCATTCATTTTATTAGACTATGCCCCAACAGTCATTGTTTTAAGTGCTTCCCTCAACCCTATATCTTCCCATTACCCGACTCCTTTTTCCAAATATAAGTTCCCTACTAATGTTTTTCTCCCCTAGGACCTACAGTATGTCCACTATGTCAGCCAATTGGTATGTGTCAGTATTATTTATTATATGTCATTATTATGCTCATATTTGTTACAATGTATATTTGTTATCGTGTTACTCAGTTTACAAGTTTAGTATCTGAAGAAAGCTGTGGCACTTTATAGTAAAATAATATTATTATTTGGAAGCAGGTAAAACCCACAATTGCTGAGATAGATAATTCAGATGGAGACCTAGAGTGAGAAATTTCAGTGATGCAAAATGTTGCAAAGCAGAGTTTCTAATGTGTTATTACTAAACATGATAGGTATTACAACACTTTGGATAGAGAAGGAGGCAACATGTGGAGCTGACAGACAGCAAAACAGTATACAGTAGGTAGCAAACTCAAGAGCCACTGCTAACATGGGTGCTGACAACTCAAGCGCTGCCAATCTACAGTAGGCAGTCGCCTAGGGCACCAATGGTAGACATTACGTGACTCATTCAATATTTATAATGCATATGCAGAGTCTTCAGTGTGCACTGGCCAGTGACATAGAGAAGCGTTATTCTGCAAATTCTTCCCATGAAGCTGCCTCAATATTCATGATAAGCTAGAAGTGTGGGGCTGTACTTTTATGTCACAGTCTATCCAGCTTTAAAACACCAATGTAAGAACAAGCATTGTCGCCCCCCCCCCCCACCATATGCCTAGAAAGGTAAGTAGCATTAATTTTTATGGCCCTGGGTGCTGAAAGCTACAGACTTTCACTAAAAGTGAAAAAAAAACCACATTAATCTGCTTGCTATCATAAGGCCTAATTCAGACCTGATTGCTGTTGAGCGAAATCGCACCTTAGCCGATTACAGAATGACTGCGGATGTGTATGCACCGCAATGCACATGCGCGAGCCCAAAGAGCGACAGAATGGTGCGAAAATTTAGATCACTAAGCGTATGCAAAGTGATTGACAGGAAGTGGACGTTTGTGGGTGGTAACTGACCATTTTCTGGGTGTGTCAGAAAAAATGCAGGCATTCCCAAGCGTTTTCAGGCCAGGTGCATGATGCCAGCTCCAGCCCCGATCAGTCTGTTTGTATTGCACTGTAGGAGTTAGTCCTGGAAAAATCATTAGATGGTGAGTGAGTTGCAAATGGATTTGCAGATGCCCGCTGTCTGGCGAAGTTTTTCGCACGGCGTACGCATGCATTTGCACACTTGCATGGAGCAGGATTTCACTCTCAATGGGTGGCTACTATCTGATCGCAGACCTCTGCAAAATCGCAGAGGAGTGATCAGGTCTGAATTAGGCCCACAGAGAGAAGAGGATGTGCAGTTCTTAAAGAACAAAGTCGGTCACCTTGAGGACAGAGAGAGGCAACCTGCACAGCTGTGCAGTGCAATACAAGAGGGCGTATTCATGCAGTGGATGTGATGACATGCTTTTCAGTCAGGTTACCTGCGTCTGAGTAAGAGTCGCCCATTTTACACTTGAGTTTTGGGATGGGAAGTCCTGAGATACTCTGATGTTCTCATGCGTGGCACTGCTATGAGAGCACAAACAGTTTAAAGGGTTCAAAGCCCAATAAGCAAAAGACCTGTGTAAAAAGCGGGAAGCCTTCTATAAGACAGGAACCACATTCAATTAGCCCCATAAAAGAGAAGGGGCACTACTACTGTGGACATTATGTGCATAAGCAGCAAAACTACTGTGGACATTATGTGTATAAGCAGCACTACTACTGTGGGCATTTTGAGCATAAGGGGCACTACTACTGTGGGCATTATGTGTAAGGGGCATACTACTGTGGGCATTATGTGTAAGGGGCACTACTGCTGTGGGCATTATGTGTATAAGCAGCACTACTACTTGGGCATTATGTGTATAAGCTGCACCACTACTGTGGGAATTTTGTGTATAAGGGGCACTACTTAGGTGGGCATTATGTATAGGTGGCACTACTACTATGGGCATTATGTGTGTAAGTGGTGCTACTAGTGTGGGCATTATGGGCCTTATTCAGGTTTGTTAGCATGGTAAATCCTGGCTGCTTTATTTGTACGCTGCAATTTAGATTTCAGTTTGAACACACCCCATCCAAATCTAAATCTCTCTGCATATGCTACATCTGCCCCACCTGCAGTGCAACATGGTTTTGCCCATCAGTGTGATATTTTGGTTTGCTAACAAACCTGAATAACCCCCTATGTGTATAAGGGGCGATACTACTGCGGGCATTATGTGTATATGTGGTGCTACTACTGTGCGCATTATGTGTTTAAGTGGCACTACTAAAGAGGGCACTATGTGAGAAGACCTGAAATTGCCCTATTATTTTAGAAGGGGAGGTTCCTACAGACAAGGGCCCAATAATAAGAAGTCTATATCTGTAAGAAAGAGACGGAAGAAGTGCTGCATACATAATGAGACTGCAACTAGAGACAATGAGAAAGTCTCCATAGCAGGAGAGATACCCTTGCAGATGATCTGAGGGGGAGTGCTGCCTAGTGTCACAGTGGAAGATCGGTGAGAGACACCTGTGTCTGAGAGGTTGTGTGCCACCATGTGTTATGTATTGCTGATTCTGTACTTATTAGCCCCTGAGAACAGTTCTCATAGTGAGGGGGGAAGGGGTCTCTTTATGATGTCAGCATGGCTAGAGGGGACTCCTATTGAAGAACCCCCAGTAACTGTAGCACAGCAATGAATGGGGTTAAAGATCTTTATAATTTTGATAGCATTTCAGATATTGAGGGTCCATGGACAGTGGAAAGCCTGAAAAAGGTGTATGCAGGGTGATGAAAGATAAGACGGACCCTGTGTTAGGGGATATGCTGCACATTAGAGAGTATATTTACTAAAGTGTGGATTTATAGAAGTGGAGATGTTGCCCATAACAACCAGATTCTATCTATTATCTTCAAGAAGGTACTAGATAAATAAGTGGAATCTGATAGGTTGCTATGGGCAACATGTCCACTTCTGTAAACCCACACTTTAGTAAATATACCCCTAGGAGTCTCCCATGGGCTTTAAGACGATGTGCAATCAACTTTGAACGTTTGTGTCATATGCGAACGACTGTTTATCAGGTGTTCATGTAGGGTGGAAAATTTAACTAATCTTTTGCATCCGTCAAAGTTAATATATACAGCATTTACCATCTGCTGCAAGTATTGTGCTGGTGGAAGTTGGTGAAGTAGAGCTTGTAATCTTTGCGCTTACTTTGCTGGAGGATATGGAGAAGTGTAAGTAAAGTTTTCTTGTTCTTTCATCACGAGATGGTTTGGCGAATACATTTTCTTTATCTGTGTATTTGGGGGCCTTGCAGGTCATGGATACCATACCCCCACCTTAGTCAGAGTAGAGGAGAGCTAAGAGGTGACCAATACTACATCTGAGTACTCCACGTAAAGGGGTGTCATATAGACAATGACAGTGATCACTGTATACAGTGATGTAGGCAGCAGAGAGTGATGAAATATTGACATGTTAGAATGTCAAAATATCATTCCTGGTGTCAAAACATTCTTCCTGGTGGACTAGCAGTTACCTATCGGTCACTGGCTGCATCGGCTCCAGTAGCATCTTCCAGTTCCCGGCAGTCATGTGACTGTGTACTTACAGGTCAGTCCTCCAGTCTTCCGGCATTCGGGTGAGTATTTCTCCACTATACCTAACCTTAATCCCTAACCCTAACTCTAGTACGTAACCAAACCCCCCACCCGCTGTAGTCTAACCATAGCCCCCTTTTGACAATGTCGACAGCATAACTATTTACATTGTGGTGTTGACATTATGAATGTCGTCATTAGGGGTTATTCAGGTCGCAACCATGACCACTATTTCCCCGTTCCCGGCACAAACGTGCACACGCATCACAGTTAACGCGATCGCAAGCGGTGACGGACCGTTGCGGGGGAAGCGCCTGTAAAACAGGGGGGCAGGGTGTCTGCATTTTCGGGGCGGCTCCAATGAAAAAAATTACAGTGGCCCGTCTGCCTTTGCAACTGGGCTGCAGAGGCAGGGGTCATCCACAGATGCTGCAACCGCTTTTAAATTGCCGTTGCAGCCGCTGGGCAGGACATTCAGCATGCTGGGTGGCCTTGTCCTGCGATGGGCGGCCCCCAGCATACGAAAGGATTGCATATTCTGCTTTTCCGCAGAATCTGCAATCCAAGCTGAATAACCCCCATTGTCATTGTTGGCCTTTTGATTACATCCCATAGTGAATGTAACACGGTATCAGTAGGGTTTCATATACTCTATGCCTCGAATCCCAGGGCAAAATTACACGAAAAAGGTTACTAGGACAGGATTTCAGTAGTTTATAATGTTACCAGAATAATGACCAGTCAGTACCCTACTTTGTTTTGTCCATTGAAATGACTGTGAGCTGGATAGGAAAACAGCAGCTACAGTATACCATATTTTCCCCTGCATCTCTACAGACAGAACATGGTATACTGTAGTTTATCGTTCATGATCATTTTATCTGAAAGTTATATCTGAAGCAGTGATTGTCATTTTCAGAGCTGATGCTAAGCTGTGCTACTGTATGTCATAAATTCAGTTGAGATAACAAAACAACATACAAAGTATTACAGTATATAGCTTTATAATTCTAAACCTTGATGTATTGTTTTTACAGTAGATGCAGAAATGAAGGTCAGATTACTGGCAGCTGATCTCTATTATACTTCCACCCATAATCAGCTACAGATGGTAGAACAGGTTGCAGTGCAATGATGCCATACCATTGGTAAGTAATTAGTAATGTAACAGCTAGTTGAAGTATCACACTTCACAAATACATGCTTACTCCAGCACCTGGAATTTCATTGAATAATGAAACAAATGTTCACTAACACAGTACAGTATGTTTGCTGAGTACGGTATGCTGAGTGCCGGGATCCCGATAGCCGGCATAACAAATGCCTCCCATTCCAATACTAGGGCAGGTTTTCCCACAAAGGTCTTTTGTTTTCGCTGTAACCATTCCCTTTATCTTTTTCCCTTGCATTGAACAGTACAATAGCAGCATGACAGAGGACATACTCCATACACACTTGCAATGATGAGATTCGGAACCCCAGGTAAGCTGATTTAGGGCTTAAGCCACAATAGCTAAATATGTGCTTTCATATACAGTATGTCATATAGTTAAATCCAAACAAACGCACCAGCCATTTAATTTACTTATATGGTCACTGGGAATATGTACTGCAGTTTTCTGTATTACTGTTATTCTCAAGGCATTTACTTAATATGTATTTGGAGAGTAGATGTGTCAGTTTGAAATTGTTACAATTATTCAAGTAAATGTGAAAGATACCTGGAGATAAAAAATGTCCTTATAAAAAGCTATTTATTGTGTTCCACATTAAAACTTGTGTATTGTAAACTATATATCCCTTATTGCAAAAAAATAAAAAAAATAGACATTACAAAATACCCTGAAATTCCATGACTTAATAAAGTGCTTGCCCATTTTGACTGTGTTATTATGTGAGTGGGAGATGGCACACTACCTACTTGTAGCTGGAACCAATATGATATGGACTGCAGCAAGCGCTGATGCTGACAAGCACCCAGGGCCGGCAGATGCTCAGTGGGTGTCCTAATCAGTACCCAACCCCTTTTGAAGGAGCCCTTCCTTTTTAAAAGTGACACCCCCTCAAATGCCTCCACACCCGCAGGCAAGAGGTGTGTGGGGGGGGGGGGGGGGGAAATCTTCTGCACCTCAGACAGGATATGGGCTTAAAAGTCATAATATGTCTGTGGAAGATAAGGTTGCTGCAGTCAACTGGCTGGGCGGTTTAAGGACATATTAACAGTGGAGGCACCTTGTTTCCTGGGATTCACCATCAGACATTTTACTGTACCATGACGTGCCCCTTTTTCCCTTATTATCCAGTGTGCAGTTCCTACAGTATACCTATCTGGTGGATATTTTGCTACTGTTTCATTGTTTGTATGGCTTTGGAATTTTAACGATTAAATACAGTACAACTATGAAGAGCCATAATGTTTTCATTTGGAGGCAATGAAATTCACTGGATTCCAGTACCCATAAGGGGTGGTCCAAGATGATCTGAAAAATTACAAGAACTGGGAATGTGAGTAAGATTCTAACATCTTTCATCTTCCCTAATTATCGTTTATCCACACATGAAATATTTCCTTCTTTGTGAAGATGTTTGGGATCCCTAAAAAGACATCAAGTTTGAATATGTACAGTAATTGGGACTGTTTAGTTGGGATTATTCCAATAGGACGGGCTTCTATGGATTGTTGTTTGTTGCTTCGTATTTGGTGGGTTGGTGATACCACACTGCTTAAGCTGCTCCTGTCTCATTCTGCACAGTTGACTCCATTTGTATTGGTATCTGGATCTAGGTTGACAGTTGAGCGGTTGACAAGCAATAGATCGACATGCATATGGTTAACATGCATACGGTCAATGTGGTCAAAAGGTTCACAGGTTCAAATGGTCAACATGACAATGGTCGACACAGCATATGGTCGACATTTTTCCCGATTTAGGACATTTTCATACTTTACCATCCATGTGGACTACAACTGAGAACGATAACCTGAGCCAAGCGAAGCAAGCCATGCAAGGAGACATGGCGCATTAATTAGGTGTCCACGTGTTGGAAGCAACATTTTGACACCAAAAGACCATCAAAAACTCATGATGAACTTTTCATGCGTCAGCCAGTTCCAAGTCGACCTTTCAACCTTTTGACCATACCGACCTTGTGCATGTCGACAATGTGGTGTTGAGCTAGACATTGTTGACCTTCTGACTGTCAACCCTTTGATCCATGTGTGTGTGTTACAAATTTCTAATTTAATTAAACAAATTTTGCAGTGTCAGATCAAGAAAAGAAAATCAAAACAAATTACACTACAGTAAACAACAGAAAATATTAGTGGACATTTATTGTTATTCATAATATGGTGCAAATAATTGTATTCTTCTAATAAATTATGGGATCACATATATTCATTTCCATGGGGAATACTGTTATTTTTATGTATAAAGTACCCACAAATATTATTTAAATAAATGAAGGATCCACATATGTGAATAGAAATAAAGTGCCCACATAATAAATACAGTATATATGCTGCATATGATTCTGCATACATGAAATGGGCACAGAAAACATTATAAAACTATTACTAGGGCACAGTGTTCTCTGTGGCTTTGCATTGATAAATTGGGTAATTTTATACTTATCCAAAATAACACCAAAAGGCCAAAATTTTACAAAATGGCAATAGATAAATTCCACCTTATTTCTTTAATTAGCAAATTATTATGTGTAAACAAAATTCAAAGACAATGAATATGCATAGTATGATTTTAAGGGGTAAATCTAGTTACTGTAGGTGCGAGACTGTGAATGCATGTTTGTTTCATGGAATTTGCAGACTTCGCACGAATAAGCGCACCTGAGAATTCTCTGATCCAATTAGAAATGCCTAGCACTTCATCAGAACCCTGGGGGCTGCTACACACAGCTGTTTTTCACAGAGTTCTGCGATTTGTCTCTCAATTTCAACCAAAAACTAAGGCTGTGTGGTGAATTAAAAGGGGTATGTGGCCGGGATGACCAGTCATATACTCCCTCCGCTTCCATTTTAAGGGGCTCATTTATCAACGAGTGAGAAAATTAATTGTGATTGATAAACTCATTGGGGGGTATTCAATTGTTTGAAAAGTCAGTTGGGTGTCTGTTTTTTCCTATCTAATAGACAGGGGAAAAAGACACCCAACCGACTTTTCAAACAATTGAATTCTACCCATTGTGTGTGATAAATGATGCTCCAGCAAATCAGCTCCCAACTGTTACTTAAAAATGAAAAGTTATATTTTATCTACATGTCAATTTGTGCACCATTCAATACAAATTCTTGCCTTAAGCTAGGTACACACCAGGGACGTGCCGTGAGCTAAATAGCTCAGGAGGCACGGGCTAGCCCCAGAGCCAGATATACATGCAATTTATGAGCCAAAGCGTACATCTGGGCATTATACACAGGTGCAGCAGTATAAACGACTGGAAATTTGGTGAGTTTTCAACAGAGATGTGCGGAAAAGATAGGCAGGTGAGGCACTGCCTCCCCTGCCATAGACTTTTTACTCCAGAGTTTTGGCTATAAAAATTATTAGAATAATGCAAAGAAGATATTTCTAACATATTCTTTGTATTTTTTATATACTTTATACAGTCAAAACTCTGGTGCAAACGTTAGTATGACAGTAAAGACTCACCTGCCTCACCCCACCGCACGTCAGTGGTACACACTATACAATTATCTGGCAGACAATCTGCCAGATCTAGCTGGTTGGAATGAAAATCTGGTAATGGATAAGAGCAAATGGCAATCGACCATTTGCTCCCAAACACTGGAAAACTAACAAAACCCGTGCTTCATACAAATTGGTTACACACAAATGTAACCAACTTGGATGAACAACTGTTTTTGGCCATTTTGCAGTTTTTGGGTCGATTGCCATTTGCTCTCATCCATTTCCAAATTTTCATTCTAACCACCTAGATCTGGTAGATTATCTGCCAGACAATTGTATAGTGTGTACCTAGGCTTTTATATTTCTGTAATTAATCTGTTTGTGGAATGGTAGCTCCCCCTGGCTTGAATTTTGGATGCTTATAGCACAAACAAACGTGGCAAAAAGGGGTTATTCTAATTGTAAGTCATTACAAGAATCCTGTGCGGTTAGCCCTTCCTCTACGATACCCATCTGTCATGTGTTCAGCTCCTAACTGCCATGTGTTTGAAAAACGACAGTTGAAAGCTGATTGGCTGGAGCACCATTTATCATACGCAATGAGTTTTATCATACACAACAAGTTTCATCACTCGTTGATAAATGTGCCACTTAGCATGCATCGATTATTCTTAGCTGTCTTAATACAAATAAGTAAACATTTTTTTAAATCTTGCTTGTTAGAAAACATTGGCTACAGACTGCTATACAGAGGCTCAAAGCTCTCAGCAATGAAATGAAAGGAATGATGTCACAGTGTAGACCAGGGATGGGAAATCTTTGGCCCTCCAGCTTTTGTTGAACAACACATCCCAGCATACCCTACAACAGTTTTCACATGGCCAAATAGCAAAATTGTAGTAGGGCATGCTGGTATGTATAGTTCAACAACAGCTGGAGGGCCAATGGTTCCCCACCCCTGGTGCAGACAGAGCCCAGAAAAGCTCACTACATCATGTGCCTGTGGTTGCCATGGTAGTCCAGAATCATAAATCATTGATTCATTGAAAAATAACAAACAATGGGAAATGTTAGAACTCAACATTCTTCTCATAGCCTGCCAGTGATTTATAGAAAAAATATATAATATTTCATGGGATTGTTGCTTTAACATAATCAGTCAAGCAGTAAATAAAAGCATGCACACAATGCAAACAATATTATGTGGTGTAAGTCTATGTGAGTTTTGATATTATTTTATGAGGACATTTACATGTGGAATAATGAGATTTTACTGCATTATAAATGCATTATGTGTCTATTTAGATAAATATAAAAGACATTTGCAAAATATTAATATTTAATATTAAAAATAAACATTGTGTGACATAAGCCACAAAATTCAGCTACTGTAATATAGTTAATTAATGTTAGAGCTAGTGTAGAATATCATATTTACATTACGGTATGTTATGCTCTTTGGGTTATCCAAAAAAACCTCCAGCACTAAGATTTTTTTTCTCAATTCAGTCTATGATTAATTAGTTACAAAACAGTAGAACCTTTAAACAGGAACCTATGTCAATTAATTCTGTTAAACCAAAGAATTATAGAGCCAGAGCTTTTTCACATACAGGAATAAGTGATGGCAGCAGAAAATGGGACTATTCTAGGAAAATGGGGACTCTAGAGACCCTTATACAATCAAAATGCATTATAGAAAATGTAATTATTAATAAATCATCTAAATTTGAAGAAACAAGTCTGCAGTCTTTTTTTCTTTTGGGGAGGGGGGTAATCTATGCTTAGAGAAGTATCTGGTGGCTCTCTATGCATTATGTTTCAGAATACTGCTCCTGCACTGCCAACATCTTAAACTAAAATTTGACAAATTACAATTGTATTTCTGTACACTGACCCAAAAGCTGAATATAAGACAGCATCCACAGATCTCTTTGATCTCTGAAGACAGAAACAACTTCACCCTGATATTTATGATTTGCTGATGAGCTGTCAAAAGCTCCTACTGGGACCCAGCAAATATAATGTCATGAAAAGTGGCAGTTAAGTATAAATAAGAAATTCAGAATAGGCCATGTACTGTAAAACAAGAGTATATTTAAAATGTGTAGTTATAGAAAATGTAATATTGTAGTGTCATCCTAATAAACTTTGATACAGTCAAACATTACTTTGCAGAAAATGAAAAAAAATGTTAATTGATATACTAAAACTATTGCTTACTAAGTGGTAGTGCCCAATAATGATATGCATAGCGGGAATAATGAAGGCCTTCTTGCAGAAGATGGAGAGTTTAATTAATATTGGAGCACGGAGACTGCTGCAATAATGGTGTCTCTGCTCCCTTATATAAGCACTTGGCTGGAATACTCTCCAGGCTCTAATCATTCCTGCCTTGGTGCACTGGAATGTAAAAATGAAAATCCCTTCACCTGCCTAAATAATAAACTAGGTGATTAGAAAAATCATGACTGAAGCAGTCTGGTACTTTGCCACAAAGTACAGATGTAGCAGCGTTCATCGTTGCTGTGATGCATACACTTGTGCATGAGAATGGCGGCAACGACTAGCTGCGCCAGGCTGTGAATATTCGCACCCACGACTAGGCAATGCAATGCATATGGATCTGGCATTTGAACATTCACATGTGTGTGCACATCCTGGCAAACTAGTCGTACCTGCAGCTAGTCGCAGCCACAAACAGCATGACTACATCTGTAGTCTTGGCAAATGAAAAATAAACTTAGGGTCTTGAGCAAAATTTTAATATAGTATGTGGTTCAGTTTTATTTAAATCGTGCGGGACCGTCGGGCATTATGGCAGAATGACTTTGTGTCCCGGTTGCCTGGCAACAACCGGGACCCATCGCAGAGACAAGCTGCAGTGGCGGCTTATAACAGTACCCCCCTTGAGGAGGGGTTTAAAAACCCCTAAAACCACATTTATCCAGAAATTCCTTGAAGAAAGATCTTTTAAAATCTGATGAATGCAGAAATCTTCCAGGCACCCATGCTCTCTCTTCAGGCCTACAGTCCTTCCAAGTAACCAAGAAATGGACCTGCGTATGGGCGGCTTGTATCACATACATATAGCAAAGGGGAGTGGTTAACATGAATGTGTATTATCTTATAGTTTCTATCTGATGAGGTGTGTCATGTATGCAAATCACTTACCATCAATAATATCATAATGATACTACTACTACTAATAATAATAATAATAATAATAATAATCTAATAAATAAAGACACAGAGACATACATTTGGCAGAATAACTATTAGCTATTTATCTCAATTTATATTTAAGGGAAAGTACGGTGGCATAGTAAGGACGGGCAGAATGAGCACAATCCACAATGCACATTTGCAACCAGCAACGTGCATTGCATGCGGATAACGCCCAAGGTGCACAACTCAACTATAACACCATCAAAGGTATCCACTCGCATTCTAACTTGATTACCCACCTGTTAAGCTGATGACACTGCCACATGTTAGGATGGTATAGCCAACTACCAGTCAACAAAAACAGCGCAACCAAAATAATTTATTGCACCCGAACTGGTGATCTGCAGCTCTTTCCCACCTCAGAATAGCCAATGATAAAACCAACTAAGAAAACTACATTAAAGGGGAGGTGGGAAGACTGGAACAAAGAGGCTTAGGCCCAAAGCCCAAACCATTACATACACTACAACACAGACACACCCCCTGCCACACCATAGGCAGGCTAGGTCACCTGATCTTCCTTCATGCCAGCCCCCATCCTAGATGTTTAAACTACCTAATTTCTTCTAGCAATCATTGGGGTTCTCTATTGTGCTGCACTCCCACATCAATGCTTTTTGCTGTTTTACCAAGCGAAAGGGATCAAAAGTATAAAATACACAGTGGCAAGTTGTCTGCGTGGACAGTGAGACAAAACTACGTAAGGCAGTGGATCCCAAACTGGGTGCCATGGCTCTCCGCAGTGCCACAAGGCATTTGCAGGGGTGCTATGCTTTGATGGCCCAGTACTGTTGACAACACTATCATCTCCCCCGTTCCCCAACTCTGCTGCCTGGGCGTCACTCTTGACTCCTCCCTCTCCTTTGCACCCTACATCCAAGCTCTGGCACAATCTTGTCGGTTCCAGCTACGCAACATTGCTCGCATCAGGCCATTTCTCTCCCAGAGTGCAACTAAACTTATCATCCACTCACTGGTCATCTCACGACTCGACTACTGCAATGTTCTCCTCACGGACCTCACTTGCTCCCACCTCGCTCCCCTCCAATCTGTCCTCAACTCCGCAGCTAGGCTCATCTTCCTCTCCCGCTGCTGTACTTCTGCCACTCCCCTTTGACAAAATCTACACTGGCTCCCATTCCCCTGCAGAATCCTCTTCAAACTGCTCACCCTCACATACAAGGCCATCTCTAATTCCACTGCTCCCTACATCTCCAAACTCCTCTCCATTCATACTCCCTCCTGCCCACTACGGTCGGCTGATGACCCTCGCCTCTCCTCTGCCTTGTTCACTGCTTCCCATGCACGAGTTCTGGATTTTGCCCGTGCTTCACCCCTTCAGCGGAAAGCGCTCCCCAGCTCCATTAGACTCTCCCCGACCTTGCAAAGCTTCAAACGGGCACTGAAAACCCACCTATTTATCAAAGCATACCCCTCCAATGCATAACCTAGTCCTTAGGCTGCTCCTCCATCCGCCTTGAACATCTCTGCTTTGCTTGCATGCAGCCATTAGGCTTCCTCCTGCTTGCTTGCACCTCATGTCATCTGTCTGTCGCCCCTCCCCACTAGATTGTTAGCTCTTCAGAGCAGGGCCCTCTATCCTCTTGTTGTCTAAGCCCTCTTCTCGACACATTTCACTCAGCGACCATCTTTACCTGCTTTTTCTACTACTGGTAAAGGCTCCTCTCTATCTATGGCCGCCAGCCCCAAGTAGTACAATGATTACTCCCTTGCTTCTTACATCTAAGCTGTATTATGTTTTGAGAATTGTGGTGCTCTTTGTTATCTGCACTCTATTTTTGTTATTTATTTACTGTTATGCTAAGTTTTGTCTCCCTGTCCTTTATACGGCGCTGCAAAACACTTGTGGCGCCCTATAAATAAAATGCAATAATAATAATAATAATAATAATAATAATACTGAATCAAATTATTTATGGTCAATGTAATAGGCAAAATCAATGCTGGCGGCTGCCAATCATAAAATGTGGAGAAAAAGAAGTGCAACCCCATCCACCACCATATAACTGAACCTAAGGATGACAGATAAGCACATTTTATTTTATTTAATACATTTTACTCATTTTCTCAATAAGAAACGTGTGGCCTGGGGTACTGTGAAAAAAATGCTGATTCAAAAACTACTGCACTATGGACACATTTTTATGTGATTCTAACATACCTCCCAACATGACCCTCTCCAGGAGGGACAGAATGCTCTGCTCCTGGACTTCCCTCTCAATTTATGATTGCCATCACCTGCGCTGAAACACCTTTCTTATCTATTAACCTGTTCAAAACAGGTGCTGACAATCATAAATTAGGAGAAAAGTCCAGAAGCAGAGCATTGTGTCCCTCCTGGAGAGGGTCATGTTGGGCGGTATGTTCTAATACCTAGGTCTGCAAACTCGGTCCTCATTACCCCACACAGTGCATGTTATGCAGGTAACCCAGCAGGTGCACAGGTGTATTAATTACTCACAGACACATTAATTAATTATTTCACTTGTGATTCTGTGAGGAGACCTGCAAAACATCCACTGTGTGGGGTAATGAGGACCGAGTTTGCAGACCTATGTTCTAATACACAGGTTCTCAAACTCGGTCCTCAGGACCCCACACAGTGCATGTTTTGCAGGTCTCCTCACAGAGTCACAAGTGAAATAATTAGCTTCACCTGTGGGCCTTTTAAAATGTGTCAGTGAGTAATTACCACACCTGTGCACTTGCTGGGTTACCTGCAAAACATGCGCTGTGTGGGGTCCTGAGGACTGAGTTTGAGAACCACTGTTCTAATAGATGACTAAATTCTAAATTAGGCGATAACAGTCTTACCTGAGGGGTAGATTTCAAACCTGGAGTTTGTTATCATCTGCATGTGGTTTACAACAAACTACTGTACACGTGGTCAGCATCTCTTACTATTGCCACAATTCATATGCGTTTTACATAAACCACAGATTAATAACAAATGCACTTTTATTTTAAAACCACATGTAATTGAAGATGTATTTAGCACTGCATACAAAGATTAACTTTGATACATTCCTGGATGTATAAATCACATTTTATGTGCAGGAACATTTTACATAACAATCTGTCCTTTCCAGTTTACCAGAAGCCTTCCACAAATTCCTGGAGAAATGTCAATTAAGAGCAATTTGTGAAAATCATTGATTTTTGGCAATTTGTGTCACAAAATGTAAAGTAGCAATATGTTAAAGATAAATCTCAATGGTTTTTTGGTAGCAATATATATATTTTCTAGGTCAAAAATGATGGGATTTGTGATTACAAAAATTGACAGTTCTAAAAAACCCTGGCAATCAGCATCATTTAGGTAATTTAATTCACTTTATACTGGCCTAAACTTTCCAAACTAACATAGACTTGCAGGAATTGTGAAAAAAAATTATTATTATGTTAATCTTCAAAATGCTGTTTGGTTACAGGTTGTTTTAACAAAAGTAAATTCATCTTTGGTTTATTCAATGACAATAATAGTAATATGCTCAGTATATTGAAAAGTGCAGAAAAACCAAACACACAGTACCAACCATACCAATTTTGGCAAAACACTCTCAATTTTGGGGGACTGCCCCACGATCCCATGAGTAGGATGTACATCCCGATTTATAGGGTGTTTGGAGGTGTTTCACTGTGCACAAGGCATGCAGTACAAAAAGGTATTTTTCGGATATAATAGTTTGCTGGAGGTGAGGTCATGCCCACCTGAGACGTGGTTACACCCACTAGGACACAGCCATGCTACCTGCATCCACAGCCATGCCCCTGTCCATTGCTATTGTTATTATCTGCCACTCCATTGCATAGATGAGTAGTTCCCAAACTAGGTTTGGGTACCACTGGCATCGATATCTCACTCTGTGCTACTGGAATAGCTTATATTGTATTATTTGTTTGTTTTACTCTTACCAGTATGGTGCTACAGATACTTTGGGTGGAATTCAAGCACCGATGATTATCTTGCCTTTACAAATCTGTGCGGCACTTGCCGCACTTTATGGCAGCGGGATCTTACACAAAAGTGGGCGATGTAGAGTCGTACGTATTTCAATTGCATGTACTGTTGAAACTGAAGTGGCGAAACCAGGCTGTATCGAGATGTAGGAAAGGGTCACAGAGGGTGTGTTGATTGTGATCTAGGCACAGTGGTGCATCAAGTATAGGCTGGTGCACATTCACCCTAATGATGAAGACAAGTATCAAACTAATTATACATATAGGGGTGAATATACTCATTTAGTTCCCTGCATGCTATGCGATAACAATCATGGACAACTTTGTTCAACGTAGCATCATGCCCTATACCGATTTATATATGGGTAGTGAAGTGGAAAAAAACATGTATTGAACCTTTCAAAAAATACTAGGATCAGTATGGTTTAAAATGTATTAAGAAAACACCGTAATTAATATAATCAATCTTACTTATGGCCACACAGAGCCAACAACTTATTGCAACATAAGCAATGAACAGCAAACATTCACATTTTTTTAATTAAGAATGCAAACTAGTGATGTTCTTAAACCACTCTAGAAAAAAATGCCCTTATACACTATATTATTCATTAATACCTTTGTCAGCGAATATTTTTTGCAATAATATAAAACTTTTTTTTGCATACAGTTGTGTTGTTTAAAAATGACCTTTCTTAAATAAATATTTGTTCCCGTAGGACAAAGCATTTTTTCCATTTTCTTGCTAGTATAAAATGTTACTGTTTAAAACTCTAAAAATGAATCAATGAATCTCTTCTGAAAAAGAGGGATAGGACACTTTTCTTGCTTTTCTTTTTTCTATCTGTACATTTATATGCACAGTATATTATCTATTTTTTATTTTCTACTTTGTATTGTCATGGTGGAGGAAGGGAATAGTCACCAATAAATCCTGTGCATGAGTGGGACTCTCACTACGCTGTCACAAGGTAAAACTGCAGGTTCAGTCATATTTACCCTTACCAGTGAAGGGCTTAAACCTATAACCATTATCTAAACCAGGGGTCAAGGAACTTTTTTACCTTTTACCCCAAGATATATTTAGATATAGCGCAGGACGGGCGGGTGTGAGGGAGTGCGGTGTGACGTCAGCACGTCACAACGTGGCCAGGAACACAGCACATGGTGGCCAGGAGCACAGCGCAGGGCGGGCAGGAGGGAGCACGGAGTGACGTCAGCACATCACATCGCGAGCCGGCCGGTGCTGGACGGGGCTGTGTCTCGGCAGCGCGACCGTCCGTTACCCCCAGGAATTTCATTTTTACCCAATTTGGGGTAATTTACCCCTGTTCCCTGACCACTGATCTAAACAGTCAGTAGTTGTCAGTTCTTTGGTAGGCTGCATTCTCATGAATTCTGGTTCAGACCACAAAATGTTTCTTTTAAGTGACAGATACTTGTGGATAGACAATATGGCAGTTTCCGCACAGACTGTATATCTATCCTTCCCAACTGTAGTTTATTAATGATTTAATTCATATTTAATACTAAGGGGGTGCACCCTGGAATGAATTTAAGACATAAAGACCAAAGAGAGAAAAAGTATTCCTCAATGGGGCACTCACAGATTCTTCATTTCTGCAGTAACTATAAGTCACATCATCATATCAGTGGTCACCTCAAATGATGTGACTTATAGTTACTGCAGAATTGAAGAAATCGTGAGTGCCCCATTGAGGAATACTTTTTCTCTCTTTGGTCTTTAAGTGACAGATACTTAGCTGATTGATACACTGCTTCCTCAAGAGTATTGATTTAGCCAACAAAAATGTCTGTCTGGGGCTGTCAAAAGCACTTTAACACACATTCTTATGAAATAAGTGTGGCTGGATGACCCAAATCAGGATATGGCAAATCACGGAATGCACAGTGGAAGGTGGAAGAGGTGAGGTAGTGATGACACGTTTCATGGCCTCCATCCCCTTTCACCTCTCATTTTTATCTCCTAACTGAGATCTCACAGAGGTGAGCATTTAATATTAGGCAAATATGCATGAACATGTTTGAGAAATGCTTTGTTCACACATTAGAACTTGGTTAAGGCAGCTACACTTTTAACAATAATAGAATTTAAATCTCTTGATTTTCTCAGAATTGTCCTGGTATTTGTCACTGCTAACTCAACATTAAAATATTCCTAGATTTTAGACTTATTAGAAATAGAAAGGATAAGTTCCTACAAATATCCGATGCATTTGGCAATAAAAAAATATGTATGGCTTTTTTGATGAATCACCTCTTGGGTCATATAAGCATCCTGGCTTTCATCTTCAACATAATGAGACACGGACAGTAACACAAGATCCTACAGTAGGTGCCCTAACGTCTATGAGAATGTGTGATAATGACACAACAAAACTGAATACAATGTATAAATATATTCTTTTATTTTGCTTAGTTACAAAATGGTTGAAGGTATATGTAAATGAGATGTGCTACATTATCTTACTCAGGGCACAAAACTTTTGAGTAACTACATATCAACTTTTGAGTAACTACATATCATTCTAGTGGACCAGTCTGATTCACAAAGGTTTCAAGTTCCTACAATACAAGGTATACGTTCCACTCTTGCTTGGCCATTCTGCACTGTATTCATAAATTCATATTTTGTGGGCTGAATAGTGTGTGGCTGGGGTGAACTATAATCAATCAAGACTAAATTCAAAACATATCCAGTAGCAAAATTTTCCAGCTAAATGAGAAAGAAAATGAGTATTTCTCAGACAAGTTTTGAAAATACACATATAAACATACATGCAGACATGTACAGTATGTAACATATGTTTGACTGCAGGTCTATCGTAGGTGCTGTGCAGCAACTGGGACTAAGCATTAGGCATCACTCTCCTTGTAAACCCGCCCCCAGACTCCCATTGGCTAGGTTTCATAGGAGTCTGGCGGCGGGCTTGAAGGAGAGTCAGGCTAAATGCTGTGTCCCAGGTGCAGTGGCGGTTGTGATAGACAAAGCGCAGCCAATCCATTTGTCCTCTTAGATCTGTGTTCCATGCGCTACAAGTCACGTTACGCATAACGCGTGAGTGCAGTGTGACTCGGTAGCAATAATTGCCTTCTTTTGTGATTTTTTTTCTTGCCGCAGAAATGTGTTTTAGTCACAAAGTAATGCAATATGATGTCCTGATTAAAATGATATGCAGAATGCCTATATTCTGTGTGGGACTGCGACTGTATTTGCATACAAAATGCTAAGCTACAGTGTTTTCCTTGAAAACACTGAAGCATGGCATTTCGGATACAGCTACAGCCGCAAGTACACAAAGAAAATAGGCATGCTACATATCAGTTTAATCAGCATGATCTGCTTGTGCGTCATATTACATGACTTTGTGCCATTTTCGTGGCAAAAACGCAAAAAAGACATGTGACGCTTCCGAGTTCCGCCACAGTACAAGGTGACTTGAAGGGCTGTTTAGCATGACTGCAGCAAGGATGTAAGAGGACACATCTATACATCTCTGCATGTATGTTTGTTTATATGTGCTAACCTGCTCCCCCTTGCAAAGTGTGGTGTGCAGCAGCCATTGCTTAATGTATATCTAAGTTATACTCTGTGTGTACTTGGCTGTCGTTGTAGAGCTGAATAGTGTAATTATTTCTACCCTAAAAGACACAGGACCATGTCACCGTGATACATGAGAAATATATTGTTTGACCTAGTTATTATAATGCTAGGTTTGCAAGTAAGACACATCCATACATCACCAAAAGTCTATTCAATGTAATATTGCCTGTACACATTCAGTACCACTCAGTTTCTTTAATTACCTATTTTTGAAATGTCAGCATTATATCACATCTGCAGTAGGGCATACCCTCATTTTTGATAATTAATAGAGTTATTAAGCATCACAGAAAAATAGCACATAACCGCAGTATCTTATATATCTATAATACAATATAAAAGAACCTAAATATTTAAATTTTACTGCAAAAATATTAGCATTTATTAAGTATATACAATAGAGGCCACTGAATCATGTGACAGTTTACGCTATCACTGAAATGAAATTATTAAACAAGATATGAGAGAATACTCTTTCATTATTTTAGTACAGAGGAAATGATTTAGGTCAATAGAAATCAGAACTCAAAAGTAATTTGCATCCTCTGCACAAGGGTTTCCAGATGCAATTTCTAAAATGTATTTTTTCAAATTGTAAAACAGTGTGCAAACTTGGGGCCAAAAAATGTTAGCTCTAATTAGTACAGAAAAAGAAAGTGATTAACTCTCAACATTTTGGAAATCAATATTCAGATGAAAATAAGCCGCGCTCATAATCTGCTCAAACCACAACCTAATCATATTTAGATTTCACAGCTGCCTCCAACCTTCCAATAAGACACACAGCATTTAGGGCCCAAAAAGGTCATACCATTGAGAGGAATGCTCCAGCCAATCAGAAAACCGTAACTCATTACATGGCCTCGTATTTCAATAACTCTTCATTCTTATATATATGCCACTGCATTCTGAAGACAGTGACTTACAGCACCCCTTGCGCAAAACTTGAAAACCAAAAGCCCACTATTGTAAACAAAATTTTGAGAAACAGACCAATACGCCTACTGCTCAGCTGCCCTTTGGATATGTAGGTGCAGTAGCTTCAACCCACACTACCAAAAATTACATACAATACAACACAATATCACCACTGTGTCCTTTGGCGCCAAAGAAAAGCCCACTATTATTAGGTGAACTAGGGTGCTGGAACAAGGTGAAGGTATGGGAAAGAATGAATAGGCCAAAGGGGTGCAAAGAACTGGAACAGCTATCATGTCTGCTTATGAACCCAGGGTCATAGCGTGTAATATCTAGATAACTACATTGGGGTGGTCCTGACTATACATGCAATATACGGTACATTGATTCCCAATCGCACACAGTTGCATGCACAGCTGCAATTTCGCTCACAGGGTACTTGTGAAAATATGCTAGTGACTCAGCTGCCATCTTGTGCACAGAGACTCCCACTGCCAGCATCTCACATCCTCCACTCACGTACATAAGCGGGAACATCGGGAGCACATCGGTCGGACCTATGAGACCTATGAGACCTACAACCATATTAACCTACCAGCCTCGTTGCAGCCACATAACTGCCATTTTGTACTCCCTTCACTGGCTACCTGTAAGATGGTGAATTGTTTTAAAGATTGGCTTACTCACTCAAAGCCCTACATGACCAGGGCCCAAGGTACCTGAAGCAGCTTCTGATTCCTTACTGTCGCACTCGATTACTGTGATCTGTAGATGAAAGAGTATTAACAGTACCTAGAATCTCCTGGGATTCATCTGGGGGTAGAGCATTTAGCTTTGTGGCTCCGACTCTATGGAACTCTCTTCCTTGCACAGTTTGAGAAGCCTCCACTCTAGAATTCTTCAAAAATAGACTCAAAACGTATCTGTTTACTCAGCATTTAACTAATATCTACTGTTAAGCTTGTTTTGTATTTTGTGCTGTAAAGGCAAATGTAAAGCACTTTGAGTCCTATTAGGAGAAAAGTGCTACATAAATATTATTATTATTATTATTATTATTATCATCATTATATGCTGTCTTAGACACAGTGTCTCACTTAAGGTGCCGGGGGAATGCAGTCGGCATCCCAACGGTCACAGTCCTGACTGTCAGAATACTGGCAGTGGGATCCAGATCGGTGAAAAAGCAGACAACTTGAAGTGGTAAGTACGAGGGTTAGGGTTAGGCTGTGGCGGGGGGGGGGGGGGGTAGCGGTTTAAGGTTAGGCTGTGGGAGGGGAGGGTTAGGGTCAGGCTGCAATGAGAGGCTAAAGTTAGGCTGCTGAAGGTGATGGTTAAGTTTAGGCTGTGGGGAGGGTGCGGTTAGGGTTAGGCTGTGGTTGGGGTGGGTTGGGGTTAGCCACAGTATACTTCCTTTCCAACACAAGACAAGCACATATATGTAACTGGTAATGTGAAAAGATTCATTATTACAACAATATACACAACAATCGAAAGCTGCATGGTTAATGTACAGTATGTAGCATGTTCACAAGAAAATGGAAATATTCGGCTGCGTGCTCATCTATACAACCACACCATTCCCATCCATATGCATAGTTTGCATAGTTTTCATCATTATTATCAGTAAAAACTTACACCAGCCTTATCCTTGGTGCAAGAGAACCATCAGAATGAAAACACTGCAAGGCCAGCAATTCCATTAATATGCTCCTAATAAATGTAATGTCCTGTTACCACACAGTTACGCCCATTCAGCTACAACTGGAGATTTGACTGTGTTGTGTACAACTCATCTTTACCTGTAGATATGTGCACTTGGCTATGGATCAAGCGCAGTGCAAAAACATGCAAGGTCTGTCTGCAACACTGATTGTGTTCAACTTCGCATCAGCCATGAAATTTGTAAAACCTCAAAAAAAGAAAGAAAAGAAAACATCTCCCATATGGTAGGTAAGCCTCGGCATCAAGCCATACATAGGGTGACTGCACTAAACTAAATATGTAACTTTACAAAGCCAATGTTGTAACTTGCTTCATTACAGACAGAAGTATAAAAGTTTCATAAAAGCCGGCGCCCAAGTTCAGACATTATTGTTAGAAAGTGTCTTTTTCCCAAATGCCTTCACGTTGATGTTCTCATATATGAGGCCCCTAGATTTCTGCACCAGTTCTGAGATTTCTTAGTCCTCTAGGATTGAAGTCCCAAAACTGAATTTGGGTAAACACTAAAGCAAGCAATGTGCTGTCACTGAGGTACTTGACCATCTAATACATTCTCTTGACTTTCTCTTCACTACTAAGTGCCAACTTATTTGCTTTAGCCCAGTTATCCAAGTGTGGATTGTGATCTCCATCTCCTCAAAAAGCAAATTCCATGCTTGTTTTCTACTATACCTTTATCCTTGTACTGTTGTATCTATTTGCATACATCCAATTAGCCCAACAATACCACAGCCATGCTGTTGCCTTCTCCGCAGTGGACAGGTAGAAGAACATAGTGTAAGATAAAGTATCTCCCAATCTAGCATATCTCAGTCTACAGCTTAATCAGAATCTAGCTTCCCACAAACAAGAGCAGATAGCATCATCCAGGAAAGAAGAGTAGAGCATATTAAATGTCTCAGCCTAGATAAGCATAATCATGTGGTCTGATTCTGCCTTCAACAAGGGTGGAGTGGGTATTGCTATTTGTGATAGGCTGGCATATTTGTGGCACAGTTTACCTGCTAGAGTTGTAGCTAGCAAAAAGCGGCATATAAGACTACTACAGAGGCTAAACTCAATCAATAGTAGGGGCACAAAAGGGGGAAGGTTATACTATACTGCTGGAACTATTGCACATGGCCTTGAAAATACTCATCTATATACTGTATATAGCCCTTTTACATACCTTCCGGTGATGCGTCTTGGCCGCTATGGCAGACTTAAATGTGCCTGAGTTCCAGATTTTGTCTCTAACCTTAGGTAGGCAAAAGATCATAGCCTTCTCACTTGTGGTTGATGCAACCTCAATACAAACAGCTCAAAACTGTGCATTCCACATCAACCATGGATAGACTGTCAACAATAGCCCCAAATAGTCCAGACCGATGGAAACAGCAGTCCAGGACTGTGAAAGGATGACACACACCAAAAGACCATGTTTTTCTAAAGAGCTTTAAAAACATATGCCCCCTAACGATCTCCCTCCTTTTGTCCATGTAATCCATATAGGGATATGGCTAAAGACTAAGAGATGGGCCAAAATCGAAGACAACTGTCATTTGTCCTGCCCCTAAACCCTTGGAGCCGTTAATCCTGAAAAAAAGGGCCTAATTAGATTTATAGAGTATAGTAAAATAGCAGGATAAACTTTCCTAGTGTGTTAAACATGGAATTTATTTGAGAAAATGGGACACATTTGCATCCAGGGGAGGGCCATCATGGAGATCTCCCCAAGTAACACATACGCTGACTCAAGGGCCATTCCCTAGAAGCGGCTGAACAAGGGTGCAGTGTTTTCCCTGCAAACAGTGCAGCATAAGTAAAGCCTGAGAGGCCCCTCAGTGCCAGCAGATACCCAGCCTACACTCCCTGTCTTCAATGCAGAGCCTTCGACAGTGATAGAAACCGGCCCATATTCCCCTCTTGCAGTCCTGCAACACCCGACTGTAAATCTTTGCCATCAAATTCAATGTGGAGTCCATGCAACCCCCACTCCAGAGGGCCCACAGCAGAGCTAAAGTGAAGTGACCACGCCGGATCCTGAGCCCAGACAAGATGCAGAGGTACCTGCTGTCACCAGAGACTGATTGCCTTCTGCGCTGCTGCTACCTGCTGGTTTTCATGCAGGTCTGCTGGGGGGGGGGGGAGGCGGTACTCCCAGCATCATTACTTCTATCATCAGCACCAAAGAGGGTACTCCAATCAGCAGCTGTATCAGGGGTACTCCCATCAGCAACATGGGTACTCCAAACAGCAGAGACCTTTCCAACCACTGTCAGCACCTCCTGCAGGGTCACATACACCCAAGCTGTTTACAGCCATCACTCTGAAGCTCTCCGGGTTTGAGTTCCCGAGTCTGTAGCACGTGTAGGTTTGAACACCCTCCGCCACGTCCATTGCCTTGATCTTCAGAGCAGCACTTGTGCCTAGGAGCCTAAGTTATTGCTGTCATGTCAAAGCGGCTGACAAGTACAAATGTGTGTGCAGACTGCAGCATGCAGGGCAAGTGGACAGCTGTCATCTGGCTAGGGTATATCAGGAATAAGAACTGGGGAAAATACTGTGTTTCATTTTTTTCCTGTGGCAGCTAATGTGTTTTCTTGTGGGGGCCAATGTGTTTGTTTTATTTTATTGTGGTGGCCAATGTGTTTTTTTTTTCTGTGGGGGACAATGTGTGTTTTTTCTGGGGGGGGACAAAATGTGTGTTTTTTGGACAAAGGGGGTCATTTCGACCTGATCGCACACTACCGTTTTTCGCAGCGCAGCGATCAGGTCACTACTGCGCATGCGTATGCACCGCAATGTGCAGGAACGTCGTATGGGTACAAAGCGGATCGTTGCTGGGCAATGGATTTAATGAAGAATCAATTCGCACAGCCAATCGCAAGGAGATTGACAGGAAGAAGGCATCAATGGGTGTCAAATTACCGTTTTCTGGGAGTGTTTGGGAAAACGCAGGCGTGTCCAAGGGTTTGCAGGGCGGGTGTTTGACGTCAATTCCGGGACCGGACAGGCTGAAGTGATCGCAGCAGCTGAGTAAGTTCAGACCTACTCAGAAACTGCACAAACAGTTTCTGTACTGCTCGGATGCACAAGCGTTCGCACACTTGCACAGCTAAACTACACTCCCCTGTGGGCGGTGACTATGCGTTTGCACGGCAGCAAAAAGTAGATAGCGAGCGATCAACTCGGATTTACCCCCAATGTGTATTTATTTTATTCCTGTGTTGCTCAATGTGTTTTATTTTTTTCCCTGGGGACAACGTGTGTATGTGTTTTTTTCTGTGGGGGCCAATGTGTGTGTTTTTTTCCTGTGATGGCTAATATGTGTGTTTTTTCCTGTGGGGGCCAATGTAAGTTTCTCCTGTGGGGAACAATGTGCATGATTTTTTTCTCTTTGGGGGACAATGTGTGTATTTGTTTTACTCCTGCAGGGAGCAGTGTGTTTTATATTTTTTCTTTGGGGCCGATATGTGTGTGTTTTTTTTTCCTTGTGGGGACAATGAACCATATTTAGCATCAGCTGCAGTTTTGCCAAATTAGCAAAACTGCAACTGCTTGCAATAGCATGCTGGGGGCCACCCAGCACAGGGAAAGGCTGCCCAGCATGCAAATGGCCACCAGCAGTGCAATTTCAATTCAACTGCAATCGCATAGCTGAATTAGGGATGCCCTCTCCCGGCTCAGCCTGGCTGCGAAGGCGGGCACAGAGTGGCCATGTTTCCCATTGCAGCAGCCATGTGTGACATCACACGGCCACCCCGAAAATAGCCCAGACCAGCTCCCCATTTTTGCCGCACCACCCCAGCAATGTTGCATCACTGCCCCGCAAATGCCTCTATCAATCAGGCAGAGGCATTTGCATCTCTGAGATGTGAACACATCTCCCAGGCCATGCACAATGAGTGCTGCACATGCGCACTGGCCCGAAAATCGTCAGTATGCGTTCACATCTCAGATGTGATCCATACTGAATAGGGGGGGTGATTCCGAGTTATTCGCTCGCTAGCTGCTTTTAGCAGCATTGCACACGCTAAGCCGCCGCCCTCTGGGAGTGTATCTTAGCTTAGCAGAATTGCGAACGAAAGATTCGCAGAATAGCGAAAAGAAATTTCTTAGCAGTTTCTGAGTAGCTCCAGACCTACTCACAAATAGCGATCAGCTCAGGCCGTTTCATTCCTGGTTTGACGTCACACACACGCTCAGCGTCCGGGCAGCCACTCCCCCGTTTCTCCAGACACTCCGGCGTTTTTCCCTGGCACGCCAGCGTTTTTCCGCACACTCCCAGAAAACGGCCAGTTTCCACCCAGAAACACCCACTTCCTGTCAATCACACTACGATCACTTCAACGATGAAAAATCTTCGTTCGGGCGTGAGTAAATCTACTAAGTTTTGTGGTAAAATACTAACCGCATGCGCACTGCAAACCATGCGCATGCACATTTTTGCCTTAATCGCTCCGTTGCGAAAATCGGCAACGAGCGAACAACTCGGAATGACCCCCAGGGTCTAATGTGTGTGTTTTTTTCCTTTGGGAGACAAGGGCCAATATTTACTAAAAATCCGAGTTTGTCCGATTTGTGTTTTTTTTTTCTAAGTCCCAACACAGGAATTCACTAAGCACAAATCTCAGCAGTGTTTGGGCTATTCGTAATGGTTTGATTGGCAAAGTTCAGAAATACGAATGAATAGACCATCGGTCAAACGCGGCTGTTATTTCATACAACACGGGTATTCACTATTCATTCGTATTTGGGTGTTAGTCTCTGAGTGCTCAAGTGCGGGTGTATTTTTTTGCAAATCGTTAAAAAAAGCAGCAAAAAAATAGACCTGCTTTTTCCAGTCGAGTTTGGATAACCATGCACGGATCAGTGAGATGGTTCCCAGTAAACATGGGACCCCTTTCAGTGCGTGGTTCGGCTTTTTCGGTTTGTTTTTTTGCCAAGTACGTGGATTACAAAGAGGACAGAAGCTACCCTCGATTATGTGAGTATAATTTTTTTCTCAGGTACCCCGTGGAGTCTACATGGAGAAGTGGACCGAGCCTCGTGTTAACATAGGTAAGTATGTATGTATGTAGGTGTGCATGTATGTAATAAAGTTTTACTGTCACGGTGTGTGTGTACTATTTTTTGTTGGGTATTTTTTTTGTATTAGTACTACAGGTACCAGCGAACCCGTTTTTCCCCCGCATGCTGGTACTTGTGGTTCTCCAAGTACCAGCTTGCGGGGGAGGCTTGCTGGGACTTGTAGTACTGCTACAAAAAACAATATTCTATTTTTTTCACAAGGCTATCAGCCCCCATCCGCCGCCCTTGGATGGGGTGGACAGCCTCGGGCTTCATCCCTGGCCCTTGGGTGGCTGGAGGGGGGGACCCCTTGATTTAAGGGGTTCCCACTCCTCCAGGGTACCCCGGCCAGGGGTGACTAGTTAGTGATTTAATGCCAGGGCCGCAGGGACCAAGATAAAAGTGTCCCCCGGCTGTGGCATTATCTCTCTGACTAGTGGAGCCCGGTGCTGGTTCCAAAAATATGGGGGACCCCTACGCTTTGTCCCCCGTATTTTTGGCACCAGGACCAGGCGCAGAGCCCGGTGCTGGTTGATCAAATATGGGGGAACCCCTGTCATTTTTCCCCCCATATTTTTTCAACCAGGACCGGCTCAAAGAGCCCGAGGCTGGTTATGCTTAGGAGGGGGGACCCCACGCAATTTTTTTCAGATTTTAAAACAATTTAAACACCTTTTTAAGGTACACAATGAAGCCCTGCACGGATCTCACAGATCCGGCCGAGATTCCTTGTGTTTTGTCAGGCAGTATTTTACTCATCACTCCCGTAAAACACTGCCTGACATTACGAATCACATCGACATCGGAAAATACGAATTTGGAAAAGTTGGCAGCTTAGTGAATGACCGTATCAGGATTCAAAAAGTTGCAGTAAAATGCACCCGATACCATTCGAGATCAAACACCCTTAAAAACGGCAAAAACACGAATCTTTGTAAATATACCCCAATGTGTGTGGTTTTCTTTCCTGTAGGGAATAATCTATGTATTTATTTTATTCCTCTGGGTGCCAGTGTATGTGTTTTTTTCCCTGTGGGTGTTAAGATGTGTGTGGGCCATTCTGTGTGTTTTTTAGTAATAAAAATTATAACAATAAAAATATTATGTATATAGTTGGATGGTGAGGGTACTCCAAGATTTCTTCCACAGTGTGCAAGTAGACCTAGCGCCGGCCCTGCTGGTGTGTAATCGCCCTTCCTCTCTTTGATCTGCCACTGCACAGTTAACTGTAAGGTGTAAACACCAGGTGTGCCTGACATATAATACACGGCCTGGTACAACAATTTCACCATATATCCCCACCCCCAAAGTCAAATAAATAAGGGCTCTAGTTTAATCAACCTCTCATGCATCTGTGTTCCTTATACTTATAAAAAATTCCTATTTTTTGGCAAGTGGGAAAACTAGTGGGTTCAGCCACTATGGAACCCAAGTATACGGTTGTTAGGTCGACAGTCATTAGGTCGAGCACTATTGGTTGACATGCATTAGGTCGACGTGGTCACTAGGTTGACATGTACTTGGTCGACATGGAAAAAGGTCAACATGAATTTATTTTTTTCAATTTTACCTTTTTTTGACCTTTTCAAACTTTACGATCCACGTGGACTACGATTGGGAATAGTAAACTGTGCCGAGCGCAGCGGTAGCGGAGCGAGGCACTCTACCCGAAGCATGGCAAGCGTAGCGAGCAATGCGAGGGGACACGGTGCACTAATTCAGGTTACCGGTCACTTAACGAATAAAACGACACCAAAATTGTTTAAAAAGCTCATGTCGATATTTTTCCACGTCGACCTTGTTCACGTCGACCTAATGACTGTGTCGACCTATTTCAGGTGTCGACCTAGTCACTGACGACCAATAGTGGTTGACCTAATGACTGTCGACGTAAGTGTGGTCGACGCTATGACCCATACCCGGAACCCAGAGGTGAGAGGGCCCTGGTAATACCATCTAGCCAAGGAACATCATTTACTCTGCTGAACATGTGTGTAGGACAGTGCATGCAATCTAAGGTCTCTTAACTGCATTTGATGCAAAGTCTGCATATCTTGCTTTGTGGATAATTTAGGCATTGAGATCCCCAATCTAACAATAAAGCTGGGAACACACTAGCCGATGTGTGTACCCAGCGATATTGGTGGGGTGCCAGCATAAGCAAGTGCATACACACTTCCCGATGCCAGCGGGGAGGGAGCGACAGGGGGAGCGGGAGCCATGCTGCAGCATACCCCTCGTTAATGAGATATCTTTTACTTTCTCGTCTAGTGTGTATGGGGTTTAAGAGATTAAAAGCAATTTTAAAAGCTACCTTGATTTGGTACTTAATTACTTGGCACCAGCATTCTACTAAATCATATTGGCAGATATGACAGTGTATTGGATATATACTGTACATGTATAAAAAAAAAAAGCCAGAGAAGTCACATTTATAAAATAGTGTAATTCCTTCTGTAACACTAGCACCTACTGATAAACTTATTTACTGAAAATAAACTGCAGTAGTATCGTGGGAATCTCTGAAGGCAATAATTTATAAGCCTAATGTCCTAGTCTCAATCTGAGCTCTGAGCTTTTCCATCACCGGCTTTGGTCTGTATGATCTCAGTTCATCCCATCATAGTGATAAACTGTCTCAGCTTCATTAATTCTGATCTAGAACATCATTGAACCCTACTTTCTCTAACTAACATTGCTAATAGCATGTGTAAAAATCTAAGACCACCACATCTTTTGTAACACATTTTGGTGACAATAAGTCTATGTTAACTATGATAAAATAATGTTAATTTACTTGTTTGGGTGTGTGTAAAGGTATATTTCAATGCACTGATGTCTGGGAGTGATGATGTGATTTGTTTTATTATGGCACAACAGTACAATTTCCATCTTCAGGCTCTGCTTAATGCTGCATGATGACATGAAACTTGGGAGTCTATGGGGGGAATTCAATTAGCCGCGGTAATTTACTTAAGGCTGCACTGGGTTTTTCTTTCCCGCAGACGAGAAATGAAATCCCAGATAAATACCCTTTCAGGGGATGGAAAATGCTAATACATACTGTAGGTCTGGGAACATATCCAGGATTTTATGTGTTAACTCTCGAAAACAGATTCATTTAACGGGAGAGAAACAGGGGCTCTAATTGAATAGCCCCAGGTGTTAAAGCCCTAGGCTACCACCCTTTTTCACCCCCGTTAAATTAACGAGACTAACTGAATCCCCCCCCATGGGAGGATTATCCAGGAGAATATAAAAAAATATGTGTTAAGCTACTGTATGTATACACTGATGCTTATGGTGCAGTTTTTAAACCTTTTGAAATTAGAAGATTGCTATTGACATGTCCTTGACTTAGCCATTTTCAGTATGGATGGAAAATACACTAAAACCAGCATAATAAATCAATATGCATTTATTGCTAGATCCTTATCTTAACATATATTACAAATATTGAATTAAAAATACATACTTATTATCTTGCTAAAGGTTAAAGAAGATATGTGGTCACATTTAATTCATTTTTAGCTAAAACTCAATTTCCAAAACCAGAGGGTTCCTTCCAGTGGGGCCGCTACCTATATTTGGATGCACAACCTTCTTTAAATGACCGCACTTTATTTTTCCAAGTGTAACAGCATGGAAAACTTTATATCTGAGTAGGTCTTAAGGATGTTTAAGCACCTTATGGACCTACAGATGTGTCTTCACTGAACTTACACATGCATACGCATTGTGTATAAGATTAGCTCCATCGAGCTCCCGTTCACAGTTATGTTACAGGTGCATACACTGAATACATTGTGCCACACTATATTTTCTTGCGATGCCGAACCCGCGGGACCATGCATCGGCATTGCAAGTGCAGACACACAGTGCAATATGCACTATGTTTCCATGCGATATGGACTATATAGTCCATATCGCACGGAAAATCGCACTGTGTGTCTGCAGCTTTACTGTGATGCGTACGCATCACATTTAAGATCAGCGAGGACCCATCCGTACTGTAATAACTCTGCAGTAGTGATGTAAAGTAAAAACAAATTAAGTTGTTTTGCTTTAACTGTCTTAAATAATTTATTCCTTCTAAACTTCTAATTTCATATGAATGAATTAGGAAAAAAATGCATAATTTAATGATTTAAATATGGCAAAACCTGGACTTTTCTAAATATCCGGAGACAAATAAATTCCCTGAGCATAAACAGTCACAAGCTGGCTAATCAGAGATGTAGATGATCAGCAGATGGAGTGCTGAACATTGAGCATCCATGGTTTAAATTGTTAAATGCCAATGTATTCAGTTATTTCAGCTAATAAAGCCAATTTACTTTTTTTTTTGCAATAAGTGATGAGGAATAATGCTAACTTTAACCTCAATTTGAGTTCTTCATTTTCAAACTTCTTATGAAATGTAAATGATTGTTTAAATGGTTTATTTAACAAAATTACTACCAACTTTCCAACATCTCACATTATCCTTTGTCTATAACTGTAACAATATTGGGCAGGAAGCTAACATATGCGGCCAAACCTCAGAAAATTCCACTTCCGGAGGTTTGGCCGGAAAACGCATATGCACGAACCCCGGAATGCGATAGATTTCAGGCTTGGATGCAATGGGCCATCTTCAGGATGTGCACTGATATACTTTTCCCACAATCTAAAACTTTCAGAGGTGACTGTTGGCAACTTAAGGTAGATGCTAGATCCAAGTGGGCTAAAGGACCTCTACTGTCACAACCATGTTACCTGTGATGGCGATGGGAGGGGCATGGTCAATGGGCTAGCAGGTCACATGGTTGTGACATCAGAGGTCCTTTATCTAACGTGAATTTAGACTTAACCTTGGCATTAAGTGACAATGACTAAGAAGTTACAATTTACACTTCAAATCAGGTGTAGTTTTAGGGACCTATATAGCTGAATGCAAGAGATATCAAAGCAATGATTAGGTGGGGCCAGTACTAGCATGGGGTAGGTGGCAGCAGGAAAAGGGGGGAAGCAATGTAGGGTGTGTGGCAGATGGGCTGTCTGGAACAGTGGCAAATTCCAAGGCTCTGTGCTATGATTCCATTAATGGGATGATAAATAGGCACAAGTTAATTAGCAATAGAACTGTCAGAATGGGCTAGCAGGTTCATAATTCCATGTGTCAGACATTATTGTCTTCATTCAAGTCATTAATCACTAATAAGTAACTGTCAATGATATAATCTTCATAATGGTGCTTCCAAATACCATAAGGTTTAACAGAGGATAATTGCCTAGTAGATATAACAAGTGCTATTTGAGTGTGTGTCAAACATACTGTATGGCAAAAAAAAAAAAAAACACCACAATAAATAAATGGCAGTGTATCGCATGGATATTCTACGCAGATCCTACCCAGAGGTGGGCTGGACATTGTCTTCATGATGTGATTTGCTGCAACTCATATTATCATACCCCCTCAGCGTGTTTCATGGCATTACAGGCAGGGGGAGAGGGACTATGGTAATCGGAATCTTGGCACCCGTTCCTCCACAATTATCTCGCGGACCTCCACTTAAGGAGTACCAATATGGGTACTGACAAATATAAAATACTGTAATTTAGAGTTAGGATGAAAAGAAATATAGTTACTGAGTACAAACTGACACATGAAGTTGCGAGGATTAACGCGCAAGGTAATACCCGCTAAATCAGGCCGACATGGTAATTAGACAAAGTCTGGGGTTAACTGAATATGCTTTTAAGTGACCTGACAAACAGACAAAAAGATAAGCATGCTTTTATCCTTATACAAGGTTCTGCGAATCTTTTGTCATCAGACTGCCCCTATCCGTGCCTGGTTAATACCCGTCATTAACATCAGTGTGTCCTTGCACCAGCCCTACATCCTTGTTTGTTAACATACTTATTTATGTTTCCACCCAAGCCTCTGTAGCACACAGTTCTACTGATACACCCTCTCTGAACACTGCCTACTGTATGTAAAAATACACTGTCACAGCCAGTGGTGGCTCCAGATGTGGAGCTGCAGCATAGTCCAAAATTAAAATAGGGGAGCCACACCAACTGCCACCCCAAACACTGCCAAAATACTCACTGCCAGTATGAAGCCACCGGGAATAAGGAGCAGCAGCAGCAACGGACAGGACGTCGGATCTTCAGCCCGCCCCCCTGCCTCCAGTAACTTCTATTGGTCAGCTAACTTTCAGCCCGCCTTATATATTACACAAGTCTTGGGGCTGGCAGATAGCTAGCCAATAGAGGGTGGGGCTGGGTTGATTATCCGACATCCTGTCTGTTGCTGCTGTGCCCGGTTCCAGACGGTCTCACCCTGACAGTGCGGCCCAGCGATATTCGGCAGTAGTTGGGGGGCACTTGGTGTGGATCTCCTATTTGAATTTTAGACTGCGCTGCAGCCCAACATAAGGAACCGCCACTGGTCACAGCTGATTTATTCCCCTTCTGTTGTACTGTAAGTGAAGATGCAAATTAATTGTGTATGATTTAAATTCTGGAGAATGCACAGTGTTAAAACACACAAGATACACTCTGAAAATGAGAGCACGTACAACTCTGGATCAGCCCCTTAATGCAGAGGTCTATTAACGCCCAAGGTACCCGTGTGCAGTGGGCCCCTTTCTCTGATTAGTGCCCCCCCAGCCGCACATTACCTTACATGCAGCGCCGCAAGCCATTCCCTCTTCCTTGCTAACTGCACCATCTTCACAGTGATATTCAGGAAGATGGCGCATGCTCACTAAAGAGTAAAGGCTCTGTTACAGTACTGAATATGTCACTGGGAAGATGACATCGCAGATGAGGGGGGGACCCGATTGCTGGCGCTCAAGGTAAGTAGAATCTGGGTGCAGGATGTGCACTGCACGGCCTATACTTAGTTATTATAAATCTTACTATGCCTTCATGTATAGAAAAGAAGAGAGTATTATTTACATGTAAACTGATGAACAATACTCTTAAGTGTGTACTGTTTACTTGCCAACCACGCTGCAAATGCCAGGAGTAAGAAATCATTGAAATGGGCAGATTTTTTTCCTTTATGCGTACAACAATTACAAGTAAATGTGCTGGGTATGCGTAACCGGCGGTCACCATTCCGACGTCGGAGTCCCGGCTTGCAGATGGCCGGCAGGGGAGGGGGGGGGGGGGGGGTGAGAGCGAGCGAAGCAAAGACCCTTGCCGGCTCGCTGCACGAGTGGGAAAAATCCCTGTTATTCGGCATGCCAACTGTCTGGACTATAAGGGGGTCGGTATTGTGACCGGCACTCTCCTGACTGCCGGTCACATAACTGCCTCCCTTAGTAAATACCAGCTATAAGTAAAATGCTAGCCAGCATTTATTAAAGCAGTTAGAATCACTTTGCAACAGTTTTTTTTTTAATGTGGTTTGGCTTCAGGATTTTTTAGGCACGTATCAAGTCCTCAACAACCCCATCTGCCTTGCATAATACCAAAGTACCAGAAACAACCCCACGGGGCTCAGATATCGAGTGTACCCTTGATAAAAACACAGCAGTTCCATGAGCCTTCTGTGAAGGACCCGAACATGCACATAATACAAAATAGAAAAAAGAGCTGCGCAATTGATACAATGGTACTACTTTATTGTATATTAAGCCATTTAATTATAGTAAATGTGAAATACAAAGTATTCAATCTTCTCAGATAAAAATAAGAGCATCAAATAATGTTGCATTATAAACAATAATACAATTTTCAAACAGTTTTCCTATATATGGTCTCTACTTGGATTTTTTTAAGCCTAATATACTGTTATTCCAAATGCAAATCCATTGAGAATTGCAGGGATTTTACCTTGCATAGTACCCAGGACATAAGAATAGGGGGGAACTAGCATACATCAAAAGGAAATTGGACGGTTGACATAGTGAAAGTTACACGTAACAAAACCTAATACAATAACCTAAGTGCCATAAGCAGCCACTTTGGCATTTCTCTGTTATTATACAGTATGCAGCACAGACAGGCTCATTGTGTGACATGTCCTCCATGCACTGGCGTATCTATAATGGGTGCAGTGTGTGTGGTGCAGACGGGCCCCTGAGTCCAGGGGGGCCCCCCTACCGCACACGCTGCACACATTTTTGAAATACTTAGCCTTCCGGTGTTCCTGTGAAAATGGTGCAGTAGAGAAATCACTGGGAAAATGGTCACGTGCCATTTTCCTGGTTATCTGTACATACGCAGTAGAGTCTGAGCCTTCTAATGCTCAGACTTTCCAGCACTGCCGACAGAGGAGGGGGCCCAAATGGAGGAGGCAGCACACCGGGGTGGTCTTTAGTTTCCGCCGGAATCCCGACACCCAGCATACCGACAATTTTCTCCCTCTTGGAGGTTCACGATTCCCCTGGAGGGAGAATAGACAGCGTGGCGCACTACCATACCCGCAGCGTACCCGCAGCGTGGCGAGTGCAGTGAGCCCGCAAGGGGCTCATTTGCGCTCGGCCAGCTGTCGGAATGCCGGCGATCGGGATTCTGGCGCCGGTATGCTGGCCGCCGGCATACCATACTACACCCGCACACAGGCCTCCTCCTCTATTAAAGCGCCCCTGCCTCCCCTCCATAAAATATTTACTAGTACATTATCAAAAATGTACTAGTCATTGACGTAAGATAGCAACTAAACAGGCTTGGACTGGCCCACAGGGGTACAGGGGAAACCACCGGTGGGCTCCACTGCCTGGGGGCCCACCTCCTGCTCTAAGGATCAGGTTCCAGACTGTGCACTTGAATTATACTGCACATTATACATACAGTATGTTACCTTATACTGGACTATGGTGCATTTTCTAGAGTGCATTGCGGTTATTAATCTGGTACATTATCATGCATGCAACAGCTGAATTTACTGTATATATTTATGAAGGGGCCCAGACGTTGCACTCTCTAATGGTTGGCCAAACCAATGAGGTGGCAGGCTAAACCCCCTCTGCAGACTGGCCACACCCCTAAACATGGGCCCCTACCACTGCATTCCCCCGGTGGGCCTTACATGCCCCAGTCCGACACTGCAACTAAAACACAAACATGTAATGTAAGCAAAATAATTTTGAGCATGTCTAGATGATGGCATTTCTTCCAAGGTTAGGTTTATAAGGACAATGATTAAAGCAATGTTTATAGGGAAATAATTGTATTCAGACCATGACAATTCTCCAAATTAATTATACAAACACCACATCTGCTGTTATGTGCAAATGCATTGCATAATAGCGTTATTGGGTATCCCTTTATTACTCTAAGACAGGCATGTTAAACGCAAAATCCCAACCGTGCTGAATAATCAAGGTCTAAGATTTGTGTGGGCCACAAGAAAAAGAAGGGACGATTAGGATTAGGCACCCAGGGAGATGGTTAGGGTTAGGCTGCGGGAGGTAAGGTTAGGGTTAATCTGCAGGAGGGGAGGTTAGGGCTACTCACCCAGGGGGGGGGCACTTAGAGTTAGGCTAAGGGAGGGGAGGATAGGGTTAGGCACCAGGAGGAGGGTTAGGGTTAGATTTGGCCAAGGTCCATTAGGCCACTTGAATTTATACTCAACCCTGAAGACTCCCTGCTGAGGGGGATTAAGAGCAACAAAGACACAAGAGGTGCTGCTGGAAGCTTTTAGGGGGATATAATTCGACCATTTGGTATTCAATAGCGGCGTTTTCTACCGTTTTTTGCCTGTTTTCGCCATGTCTTTTCAACTTCTTTTTTATTCAAAAAGGCATGGGCGAAAATGGTCCAAAAACCTGTCGAAACATCTGCAAATTCGTCGAACCATGTGGTTTTCGCCCGGGCGGATTTTTCGGCAAGTTGAAAAATCGGAACGGGCTTTGAAAAGGTCGAATTTGCATTCTACCTACAAACAAATTTAATAAATGAATACTCCCTTTAGCTGGGCATAGAGACAGTGCACAGCAGCATCATACCCAGTACCCCTAATCCCCCACATCCAGCAGAGACACAGAGCATGGGGCACAGCACAGATCTATGGCTATGGCTATAGCAATAGTGGCAAAGAGGAGACTGCAGCAAACACACATTATTACTGGCGGTACCTCTCATTATGAGGGGGAGACACAGACTGTGGACGTCTCTGCATACCCTGCATAGGGCAGGGTATAGTTGCTGTGTGCATACCGCACTACACAGTGCTATCACACTCACACATGGGCCTCTGCCAAGGAAGCGAAAGATAGGAGCCGGACACAGGGGATGCCTCCTAGCAGAACAGCCAGCCTTCCGCCACCGCCTTACCCTGCTCATACGCTCACTCACCTCAGCCTGTTTCCTGGCGCTATTGTCCGGGCTCAGCAGGTAGAGGTGCTGTTGCTCTACCGACATGTCCGCAGTGCCTCCACTACACACTTCGCATGGGGAAAGAGCAGCCGGGTAGCTCACAGACTCACCAGAGCTGAAGGATGCGAAGCCAGTGTGTGGACGGATGTGGCGGGGGAAGCAAGCTTTTTGAAGTCGGAACTACAGAGGCAGTCGGGTATACGCAGCAGCTCCCCCCATGAACATTTCCCTGTCTCCCCATATAATAGCTGCTGCATATGCGCAGAACGAATGCTGCCCGATTGGAGTTGAGCTCTGTTCACGGTGGCGGACCGCATTCAGTTGTTTATTAGAATAGTAGATGTAGGACGCAAAAGCATGGGTTTAGAGCCCACGGGCCGCGAGTTTGACACATCTGCTCTAAGCCACACAGTTACAACTGAGTCTGCTTATAAGAGACATTTGCAGCAAATAATGAGGACAGTGATGACATATATGACAATACTTTGTGGTGCGTATGTCCGCTATATAGGGTTAACACTAACCAAGGATACTCCCAGAACAAGATTTATGAAAAAATCCTTTAAGCACGGGCAAAACAAGATTTATGAAAAAATCCTTTAAGCACGGGCCCCCAGGGGTAGAAATGCATCATCAGCAGCAGGCTGCTTCCTGTGACATCTTGCTTTGTGTTTTACTTGTGTGTTCTGCTACGATCTTGCAAGATTTTTATTTTATTTCCTATTATTTAGCATTAGTACTTTAAATGTGGATGGGGAAGATTGGGGTATGGTCACGCATGTATGCAGATACAAAAAAATAAATCACTTTTAAATTACTTGTAAAAATGCATATATTTAATTTATCCAAACAATACCCTTTTTCCACCAATGTCTTGGTGTCTGACCCAGGATTTGAAACACAATTCCAATCTGGGTCAGTCTGTCACGTCCGGGGGTCCCTGTGTACTCAGCTCATGGTTTCTGGGATACGTTTACAGAATCAGACTGCCACACTAAACTAGGAGGACGAATTTAAGACGGTGATGCTATAACCGAGTGTTGGCGAGACCTGCCCAGAGGCGCGGAGTCTAACCCACCAGAAGGTTTTCACCAGTGACCCCTCCAATGGGGAATTGGGTTTCGCTGCCTCCAGGGGCGTTTTAAGAGAGGAGGAGGCCCGTGTGCAGCCTTCTGCTTCAGGGGCCCCCTCCTCTCTGACTGATGCACAGGTATTTTAATACTTACCTCTCCTGGGTCCCCCGGCGGTGCCATCCCTCTCCGCAGCGCAATAGAGTCTGAGAACAGACTCTATTGCGCATGCGCAAACCTCCGGGAACACGGCGCGGCGGCCATTTTCCCGAAGATTTTGCTAATGCGCACGCGCAAAACTCCGAAAAAATGGCAGCCGTGCCATCTTTCCGGAGTTTTCAGCAAGCGCAATAGAGTTTGTTCCCCCTAGTGTTCAAACTCTATTACGCTGCTGAGAAGGGATGGCTCCGACGGGGGACTCCAGAGAGGTAAGTATTAAACAAATGGGTGCAGTGTGTGCGGGGTGGGCCCCCCTGGACCCTGGGGGCCCATGTGCCTCGCACACACTGCACCCATTATAGATACGCCAATGGCTGCCTCCGATAGGCAGGTTGCAGCCCCCTGGACAGGTACTCGGAAATAGCTGAGGAATCTTAAAAGAATTAACTAGTGGCAGACTGAATAGCGAGAGAGTCTCTGAAGAGATTGAAGCACACCACACTTGGAAACTGGAGTACTAGAAAATACACTAGAGAAAATAGTGATGTTCAACAGAGGACACTCGGTGCTTGGGAACTGGTGAACTTGAAATACTTGAAGAAATAAATGACACTTGACTATTGACACATGGTACTTGAGAATAGGTGGACTCGAGACACTTGAAGAAATGAATGATACTTGACCAATGTCACACAGTACTTGCGAATAGGTGAACTTGAGATACTTGAAAAAAAGAATTAAGCTTGACCGATGGCACACAGTACTTGCAAACAGGTGAACTTGAGATACTTGAAGAAATTAATGATACTTGACTGATAGCAGACGGTACTTGCAAACAGGTGAACTTGAGATACTTGAAGAAATGAATGAAGCTAGACCGATGGCATACTGTACTTGCGAATAGGTGAACTTGAGATGCTTGAAGAAATGAATGATACTTGACCGATAGCACACAGTACTTGCGAGTAGGCGAACTTGAGATACTTGAAGAAATGAATGAAGCTTGACCGATGGCACACAGTACTTGCGAATAGGTGAACTTGAGATACTTGAAGAGATGGATGAAGCTTGACCGATGGCACATGGTACTTGCGAACAGGTGAACTTGAGATACTTGAAGAGATGAATGATGCATAACCAATGACACACAGTGCTTGCGAATAGGTGAACTTAAGATACTTGAAGAAATTAATAAAGCTTGACCGATGGCACATGGTACTTGCGAATAGATGAACTTGAGACACTTGGAGATGTCCGATGGTAATCGGCACCGGAGAACACGTAGAGAAGTCCGATGGTAATCGGCACTGGAGAACACGTAGAGAAGACCGATGGTAATCGGCACCGGAGAACACGTAGAGAAGTCCGATGGTAATCGGCAATGGAGAACAAGTAGAGAAGACCGATGGTAATCGGCACTGGAGAACACGTAGAGAAGTCCGATGGTAATCGGCACTGGAGAACACGTAGAGAAGTCCGATGGTAATCGGCACCGGAGAACAAGTAGAGAAGACCGATGGTAATCGGCACTGGAGAACACGTAGAGAAGTCCGAAGGTAATCGGCACTGGAGAACACGTAGAGAAGTCCGATGGTAATCGGCACTGGAGAAAACGTAGAGAAGACCGATGGTAATCGGCACTGGAGAACACGTAGAGAAGACCGATGGTAATCGGCACTGGAGAACACGTAGAGAAGACCGATGGTAATCGGCACTGGAGAACACGTAGAGAAGTCCGATGGTAATCGGCACTGGAGAACACGTAGAGAAGCAATAAGTGATAAACACATAGGAATGCTCTGGGAAACACATGGAGATGCAGGGGGTCATTCAGACCCGATCGCTGCTGTGCGTTTTCACACAGCAGCGATCGGATCTGAACTGCGCATGCACCAGCACCGCAGTGCGCCGGCACATGCCAGACAGCCTACAGCTGTCTTAGTCCAGCGATCGCCTCTGCTTGGTTGACAGGCAGAGTCAGTCGCTGGGTGGGAGGAGGCGGGCCGGTGGCATTTGGATGGGGGTACATTCCGGCCAATTCAGGCGTGCCTGGACCGTTGGGGGGGGTGGCGGGCCGCGGCGGCTGCGTAACGTCACGCGCAGCCGCTGCGACCCGAGCAGTGATGAGTAGTTCATGCCAGTGCCAGGGCTGCCAAGAGAAATCCTGGGCCCCAGTACAACAACTACGGAGGGGGTGTGACCACAGCATTGTGGGGGCATGGCCAAACCTCTTTGGGGGGGTGTCTAGCACATAAGAAGCACTCACTCACAGGAGGATGGCATGCCTCCCAGCCAGAGCAGTATAGAGTCTGGCTGGGCCCAGGTACTTTTCAGGCGGCATGGCCTAATCACAGGTGGTCATGGACCCTTAGAAAAAATACAAAAAAAAATTGTATTTTAAGCACTTCCTTGGCCACACTGCAGCCCAGTATACAGCAGCGTGTGCTGGGCTGAGAAGAAAAGCTGCAGCTGCTGCATCCAGGTAAGAAGGGGGGTGGGGGACCTGGGCCCCTCCATCAGACCTGGGCCAAGGTAAATTGTACCCTCCCCCTCACCCCCCTCTCTCGGCACCACTGGCCAGCGCGCAGGAGCTGCGCTGGCAGGGAGCTATTCTACCAGTACAAATGCATCGCCGCTGTGCGATGCTTTTGTACTTGTGCGGGGGGAGGGGGGGGAGGGCCTGACATGCGGGGCGGACTATCCCTGTGCTGGGCGTCAGCCGACTGAAGACTGATCGTAGATGTGCTAAATTTATCACATCTACGATCAGGTCTGAATTAGGCCCACAGAGTGAAGCCTGGAACCTAGAGCAGCAACACCAAGCAGCATGCATTTTTTAGGGAGCTATTTCCACTGAGCTATTTCCATTTAGGTCATCCTGGCAATGGAATACATATGGGAGATCGGTTTCTGGCCCAGTGGTGAGCCTCAGGTATTATGCTTCAGGTACCCGAAGCATAATACCCAATAAGTGCCAGCAACGGGTAGAGGAGTGCGCAGCATCAGGGCTAATTTGATAGCCCCTGGCGATACAATTACCCGCGGTCTAGAGTACAAAGAACCATTTAGCAATTGAAATCCTAATTCCCTTATCTCCTAATTTATATTCCTTTCTTTGTTCCATAATCTCTTTCCATAGGTTCTATCGCTTACAATTCATATTTTGCACCCTCCTCCCTTGTTAACAAAAAGTATTTACTGCTAGTCTAGTTTTCATTGTGTAAACAAACATGTTCAACTATATAAAATATACGTATTAGTAACCCACCTAGTTTCAACAGGCCCCTCTGAGATCCTCAATAGGTCCTCCGGTATAAAATAATTCAATCACAAATAATTAGGTCATTATAGAGCAATTTTTCAAAAGCATGGTAACATTTTACTGTGTGCTGAAAAGTGCATTAGCTCAGTTACTTAGGGCAGTCCATTAGTTTGGGAACAAATTAGGTAAAGGCTCTTATGCAACCTGAATATCCACAAGGCTTTTTTCGAGCTCTCCCCGGATATTTGTCAGATAAATGCTAAAGAAATGGGACATTTACTTTCCACATTTTTTTTTTCTAAATCAACAGATTCCATTTCGGAACAGGGATAAGGCTGTAAAAAAAGTGCAGAGTAGAGCAATATTATATGAAAGTGGTGCAATTTGCAGGTGTTGGCTGTTTAGTCCCAGGACACATGATGTGGTTCCATTTGGCTGAGTATCATTAGACTGCCGCAAGCCAAGAGTTAGAGGAGCTACACTGCAGTATTTCTTTGCTTTCTCTATCTCCCTATCGAGAACCTGAGGGTTGTGTATGTTATTAGGAAAGTGGTCGTTTTTCAGTGCATCAAATACATCACGAATTTGTAAAAGTCCACAACTTTATTCCAAGGATTCCAAGGGGGAATAGAAAATCTCTTTGCAGCAAAATCGACTTTATTAATCAAAATGAACCAAATATACAAAACGAAATTTAAATGTCACAAGGCAAAAAAATGTAAATGATGTTTCTGTAGTGATTAGGATACATCTGCCATTACTGAATTATTCTACCATAGGCAGTAATTTGTTTCTTTAAAAAGATTGTTGAAAAAATGAATAAATGTATACCTTTCCGGCTTCAGAGAAATGTATGTTTAAAGGACTGATCCTATGATACAATATTTACATATTTATCAAAATAAAAAATGGGAACTAGCAAGTTGCTAGGTAACCGGCTCTGATTAATTTTATTCAATGAATTATGTGGACAGCAAGTTGATGCTAGCAATTATACCAAGTGGATGAGGGCTGGAATTACAGTCGGTGAAACATTATTGCAAATTAATTTTTTAACAGGAAAATAGCAAGGAAAGTTTAACTTGCTGAAGGTCAATATCACAGTTAGCATATGAATACAATTTCAGGCGCACTTTGTTGATTGATTGACTTAATGATACATGTCATGGACAGGCCACTTTATGCAGACACAGATCAGTGCATTCTATAACTCAAACCGACCACTGCATATGAGTACAAATCTATTCTGCTGTTTTCTCATACACTTTCTACATTTTAATTTAAATAGCACTAAGGATAAGTAAAATGTCACATTTTCTAAATATAACAGCCGACACGTTTTCACCCTTCATTATTTCACAAGCACCTGTAGCAGTATGTTGGTATATGTGCCTCTCTGTCTATTATTCATTCATTTGTACAGCATTGGAGGATGGAGATGATGCAAGTTGTGCTCTAACAAACATAGCAATCTGGTGACATGCCCACAATATTCTGCATGCACCTGGTACTAGTACGATGAGGATTACACACAGTCTGGCACATATTTGGTTAATCATGTGCTTAATAATACCATTTGTAGAATGAAAACATGCAAGAGTTAATCACAGGTGAATTTTAAAGTAAACAGTAAATAATTAAAAAAAAACAGCCTAATCGGCCTTTGTGTGAAATCAACATTCATTATTGATATTCTGAGAATAATTTTCCTTTACCAGGCTACAGTATGTTATGCCCTTGACAGCTAAGTGCAAAAGGTACTTGCCCTCTACATAATGCACAACACTGCTAAGGGTGGGTCCCACTGAAATTGCATTTAAGCATCATAAGCTTCAACCTATCATTCTATAGAACGTACTTGATAAACGCTACCTAGAAGCTGATTGGTATCTATGGACAACTTCTTTACTGGTAATCTCTCTACTCTTTAGAAGGTTTGAGACATTTCCACCTTATCCAATTAGCCATGAAAATGCAGCGGCCTCAAAAAATGGAGGCTTTTTGCTGGGGGTGTTTTCCCCCCTCCTATCCAATCCATGCAAAAAAAACTCTCTTTTTTAGCAAAAACACATAGGGGTATATTTACTAACATTCTTAATTTTCTGAAAAAGGTCAAAGTTCAATCACGAATGACATCGACAGTGTAAAATTGCAACTTTTTGAATTGATTACGACTAATTTACTAAGCTGCCGTATTTTGCCTTTTCGGGTTTTCCGATGTCGATGTCATTCGTTTTTTTTTTTTCTGTTTTTTACGGCAGTGATTAGCAAAACACTGCCGACTTTTTAAAAATGAATCTCGGCCGGATCTGTGTGATCCGTGCTGGGGTTAATTTTTTTTTTTTTTTTTTAAATAAACACTGTAAAACTTTAAAAAAAATTGCGTGGGGTCCCCCCTCCTAAGCATAACCAGCCTCGGGCTCTTTGAGCCGATCCTGGTTGCAGAAATATGGGGAAAAAATTGACAGTGGTTCCCCCATATTTAAGCAACCAGCATCGGGCTCTGCGCCTGGTCCTGGTTCCAAAAATACGGGGGACAAAAAGAGTAGGGGTCCCCCGTATTTCTAAAACCAGCACCGGGCTCCACTAGCTGGACAGATAATGCCACAGCCGGGGGTCACTTTTATATAGTGCCCTGCGGCCGTGGCATCAAATATCCAACTAGTCACCCCTGGCCGGGGTACCCTGGGGGAGTGGGGACCCCTTCAATCAAGGGGTCCCCCCCCCCAGCCACCCAAGGGCCAGGGGTGAAGCCCGAGGCTGTCCCTCCCATCCAATTGGCTGCGGATGGGGGGCTGATAGCCTTTTGTGAAAATGAAAAGATATTGTTTTTAGTAGCAGTACTACAAGGCCCAGCAAGCCTCCCCCACATGCTGGTACTTGGAGAACCACAAGTACCAGCATGCGGCAGAAAAACGGGCCAGCTGGTACCTGTAGTAGTACTACTACTAAAAAAAATACCCAAAAAAAGACAAGACACACACACCTTGAAAGTAAAGATTTATTACATACATCCACACAAACATATACACATACTTACCTTATGTTCACACGCAGGTCGGTCCTCTTGTCCAGTAGAATCCATGGGGTACCTGTTGAAAAAATTATACTCTCAAAATCCAGTGTAGATCAGTCCTCTTCAAATCCATTTGTAATCCACGTACTTGAGAAAATAAAAAAACGGAGTCCCGACCACGAACTGAAAGGGGCCTCATGTTTTCACATGGGACCCCTTTCCCCGAATGCCAGAAACCCACTCTGACTTCTGTCTAAGTGGGTTTCTTCAGCCAATCAGGGAGCGCCACGTTGTAGCACCCTCCTGATCGGCTGTGTGCTCCTGTACTGACTGACAGGCGGCACACGGCAGTGTTACAATGTAGCGCCTATGCGCTCCATTGTAACCAATGGTGGGAACTTTCTGCTCAGCGGTGAGGTCACTTTCGGTCAACCGCAGGGCAGAAAGTTCCCACCATTGGTTACAATGGAGCGCATAGGCGCTACATTGTAACACTGCCGTGTGCCGCCTGTCAGTCAGTACAGGAGCACACAGCCGATCAGGAGGGTGCTACAACGTGGCGCTCCCTGATTGGCTGAAGAAACCAACTTAGACAGAAGTCAGAGTGGGTTTCTGGCATTCGGGGAAAGGGGTCCCATGTGAAAACATGGGGCCCCTTTCAGTTCGTGGTCGGGACTCCGTTTTTTATTTTCTCAAGTACGTGGATTACAAATGGATTTGAAGAGGACCGATCTACACTGGATTTTGTGAGTATAATTTTTTCAACAGGTACCCCATGGATTCTACTGGACAAGAGGACCGACCTGCGTGTGAACATAAGGTAAGTATGTGTATATGTTTGTGTGGATATATGTAATAAATCTTTACTTTCAAGGTGTGTGTGTCTTGTCTTTTTTTGGGTATTTTTTTAGTAGTAGTACTACAGGTACCAGCGGGCCCGTTTTTCCGCCGCATGCTGGTACTTGTGGTTCTCCAAGTACCAGCATGCGGGGGAGGCTTGCTGGGCCTTGTAGTACTGCTACTAAAAACAATATCTTTTCATTTTCACAAAAGGCTATCAGCCCCCCATCCGCAGCCAATTGGATGGGGGGGACAGCCTCGGGCTTCACCCCTGGCCCTTGGGTGGCTGGGGGGGGACCCCTTGATTGAAGGGGTCCCCACTCCCCCAGGGTACCCCGGCCAGGGGTGACTAGTTGGATATTTGATGCCACGGCCGCAGGGCACTATATAAAAGTGACCCCCGGCTGTGGCATTATCTGTCCAGCTAGTGGAGCCCGGTGCTAGTTTTAAAAATACGGGGGACCCCTACTCTTTTTGTCCCCCGTATTTTTGGAACCAGGACCAGGCGCAGAGCCCGATGCTGGTTGCTTAAATATGGGGGAACCCCTGTCAATTTTTTCCCCATATTTCTGCAACCAGGATCGGCTCAAAGAGCCCGAGGCTGGTTATGCTTAGGAGGGGGGACCCCACGCAATTTTTTTAAAGAAAATAACCACTTTCCCACCCCTTCCCACTGATATACATGCACGGATCTCATGGATCCCTGCATGCCTATACAATCACGGATTAAAAAAGCAAGTCTGTTTTTTTTTAGCACTTTTTTACGAGTTGTAATTTTTCACGGCAGTGTTTTTTTTTTTTTTTGCTTTGCACTGCTTAGTAAATGACCGAGATTCATACTTAAACAGCCGCGTTTTGACCGATGGTGTATTCATTCGTAATTATTTTCATGGACTACCCAAAAAATACGAATGCCCTCATCACTGCCGTGATTTGAGTTTAGTAAATGACCGAGATGACACTTTGATGAAAAAACGGCATCTCGGTCAAAATCGGGACCTTAGTAAATATACCCCATAGTGTCCGCAAAAAGTTGCAGACCTACAGTATGTTTGTTTGCGGCAATTTACACATAAATAACGGTCACTTATTGGGGATATGGGTTCGCCTGCCTAAGGCAGGTGAAACCAATCCTTGATAAGTGCTGTCTATCAGGGCTAATTGGATCGCCCCTGGTGAACCAATTAGCTGCTGTAAATTGGACACCCCCCCTTAAAGTTTTAAGCACACAACGCAACAGCCTAGGTTTTCTATTAGTGCCAGCCCTGTGCCCTTGGCAACAAGTGCTGATAATGACAAAAATAGGGGATTATCAGAGCTTTTGTCTTATCATTCTAGTTTAGGACTAGGTCTCTGCCTGTGGGAACTACAGTTACAACCACTATCCTGTTCCTTTATGTTTCTTACAAACAAATGTTACCCTTGTTTGAAAGCGAAGATCTCAATTTCAAACTAGGTGCTGTGATCACCAAACATATGTAAATACAGGAGAGTGGCTCTGTGTCCCCCCCCCCCCCAAAGAGAAATACATGTAGCAACGCATAATACATTTAAACAAAGAAGCCACTTTTTACTTTAATTGCCTGAAGAAATACATTTTTATGTTACTGACTGTATTAGTACTCTTGGCACTGCTTTTACCTCATCACTTACAAAATGGCTGCCATTTTACCCAGGAAACAGGCAGCTACCTGGAAACGTATGGCAATACATTCTTTTTAACTGTTTGCATAAATATGCAGTTTCCTGGACAATAAAAAAACAAAGGATTATTTGCGTGAGATTCCACAGAAACATTACTGATATTGACGTCAGAATGTCATGAGCCCTAAAAGTATGTACAGTACTCTGCACAGGGCTAAAAAAATCACCCTTTCCTAGCATAAGATTATCCTGGGATTAGGGGCGTTATTCAGGTTTGTGGGCAAACCAAAAGAGCACACTAATGGGCAAAACCATGTTGCACTACAGGTGGGGCAGATGTAACATGTGCAGAAAGATTCAGGGTGGGTTATATTGTTTCTGTGCATGGTAAATACTGTCTGCTTTATTTTTACACTGCAATTTAGATTTCAGTTTAAACATAATCCACCCAAATGTAAATCTGTATGCACTTGTTACATCTGCCCCACCTGCAGTGCAACATGGAGTTGTTCATTAGCGTGCTTTTTGAATTTGCTAACAAACCTGAATAAGGCCCCAGAGCAACACATTTACTGCTTTGTTTTTTGCCATTAACCCACCTCATTGTTATCATTTGAAAACATATATAATTCATTACTGTATAGTGCATGGATGTTGGGATTAGTTTACAGCATGCAGCTGACTTTAGGGGGTTAATTTGTCAACAGTGCTAACAGGAAAGGTTGTGAAATAAGAGTTAAAAGGAAATGAACACACTTGAGTATAAATGTTCAAACGCCTGATGAATGTTGAACATGATGAAGAAATCACTAATCCAATCACATACCTCAGTATTCTGGTGATAATGAATGAGTCTCTTTGTGTAGCCTAAGTGTCACATCAATTTAACAACGAATGCGGATCCAATCATGGATATTAGGATGATCTAAGCTTGAAGTACCTCTACTACTGCAGTTTGGCGCGTTTCACTAAGAAAATAAAAGCTTATTTTAACAAGTAATAGTATGATGATGATAACTTTGTAATGCATAGGCTACGGGATGAGTGATTACAGAAAATACATTATACAAGCAGCAAGGCTATTAGATAACACCAACAACAAGCATCCAGTGTACAAAGTAGGAGAAAATAAATGTGATCATTGGTAAGTAGTCTCAGCATCAGAATGGCTGTGATCATTGAAATTTGGCAACATCGATCTATGGTTTGCAACTTCATGGCATTAAGTTCAATCATCACAGTACTGCAAACCTCAGGCTCTGCCAGTAGCAAAGGAAGCAGTTTGTTTCTCTTCAGTGGCCACTCGCATCAGTACCACACTGTTAGTGGTAAAACCATGTACTGGATCACAGGAACTGGAGCAATTCCATAGAAGATTGGGAAGGGATTGCACTATGAAAGTGCTAGTGCTGGGATTAGTGATTCCAATGCTGCGGCACTCAATACATTAGGTGAAATAGTTTGTCTTTATATATCCTATAGATGGCATGCTTACGAGCACGTCCTCTGATCTCTTTGCATGTTTGTTATTTCACACTCCTCATGTATTACTGTATTATTGTAAAGTCCAATGGACTTTACTAGCGCTATATGAATAAATGCTTAATATATCTACTGGATCCGGTTGATAGATCTACAGTAAAAAATAGACAGCCAATAGGTCTACCCCACATGGTTGATATGCAAAATTGTCAATTTTTAGACACATTTTAGTGTGTTACAGGATAGTGACTATTAGTGCCTATGATTTTAGAATGAGATGCACAATAAGCACATAAGTGTATGATGTTTAGGTGTACCAATCTTTTGGTTATGTAATATACATACCGTACACTTATACTAGAGATGAGTGGGTTCGGTTCCCTGAGAACCGAAACCTACTGAACATCACGTCCCGATCCCAGATCCGAGCCCGGCTCGGGACTTACCGCCAGACTCGGAAACCAGAATGAGGCAAAACGTCATCATCCCGCTGTCGGATTCTCACGAGTTTTGGATTCAATATAAGGAGTCACGCGTCACCACTATTTTCACTCCTGCATTGGAGAGTGTAGCGAGAGGATGTGTCTCCATCCTCACTCAGTGTCTGTGTGGAAAAGAGGGGTGGCGATTCCAGTGCTGTCTTGTGCTACTCAGTCCAGTGTAGTGTCTTATGCTGCATCAGTCCAGTCACAGTGGTGGTGTCCTCTGCTGCTATATGTCCAGTGTAGCTGTATAAGTCCAGTGCAGTGGTGCTGTGTTGTCCTGCATCAGTACAGTGGTAGTGTCTTGTGCTGCATCAGTCCACTCACAGTGGTTGTGTCCTCTGCTGCCATATGTCCAGTGCTGCTGTAAAAGTCCAGACCAGTGGTGCTGTGTTGTGCAACATCAGTTGGTGTCCATGGGATAAGAAAGCCCATTGTCATGCCTGGGCAAAATACCAAAAAAGCCACCTCTTCAGTGTGGAATATTTCTCCACAAATCCGAACAACAGGTGTCAAGACGTGTGTTGCCTCTGTCAATTTGTAATAAGTCGGGGTAAGGACGTTAACCACCTAGGAACATCCTCCCTTATACGTCACCTGCAGCGCATTCATCAGAAGTCAGAGTCAAGTTCAGAAACTTTGGGTAAGAGCATAAGCAGTCCACCAACACCTAAATCCCTTCTTCCTCTTGTACACAAGCTCCTGCAAGCCATACCACCAACTCCCTCAACGTAAATTTCCTCCTCAGTCAGGAACGTCAATAGTCCTGCAGGCCATGTCACTGGTATGACTGACGAGTCCTCTCCTAACCGGGATTCCTCCGGAGGATCCTTGAGTGGTATGCCTACTGCTGCTGCAGCTGCTGTTGTTGCTGCTGGGAGTCAATAGTCATCCCAGATTCCACTTTACTAGGAAAGCGATTCCCTGACTGTACAGGGACATTAAGAAAAGTGTCCTCAGTTTCCTCAAAAATTCGGTTATACCCAGTGTCCACTTAGCCACGGACATGTCGACAAGTGGACAAGTGGAGCAGGGCAAACTAAGGACTACATGACTGTGACAGGCCACAGGGTAGATGAATTGCCTCCCGCAGCAACAACAGCAGTGGCACCAGTAGCAGCATCTCACAAACGCCAGCTCGTTCCTAGGCAAGCTACGCTGTGTTTCACCAGTTTCCGTAAGTGGCACACCACTGACAACCTCTTACGGAAACTGAGGTACATCATCGCACAATGGCTTACCCCACTGGAGATTTGTGATATCGGACAACGCCACCAATATTGTGCGTGTATTACATCTGGGCAAATTCCAGCATGTCCAATGTTTTGCACAAACAATTAATTTGGTGGTGCAGAATTTTTTGAAAAATGACAGGGGCATGCAGGAGATGCTGTTGGTGGCCCAAAAAATTGTGGGCCACTTTCGGCATTAAGCCACCGCGTGCCAAGGACTGGAGCGCCATCAAACACTCCTGAACCTACCCTGCCATCAACTGAAGCAAGAGGTGGTAACGAGGTGGAATTCAACACTCTATATGCTTCAGGATGGAGGATGGAGTAGCAGCAAAAGGCCATTCAAGCCTATACATCCACCTATGATATAAGCAAAGGAGGGGGAATGCACCTGACTCAAGCACAGTGGAGAATGATTTCCGTCTTGTGCAAGGTTCTCCAACCCTCTGAATTTGCCACACGTGAAGTCAGTTCAGACACTGCCAGCTTGAGTCAGGTCATTCCCCTCATCAGGCTTTTGCAGATGCAGCTAGAGAAATTGAAGGAGGAGCTAAGACGGAGCGATTCCACTAAGTATGTAGGACTTGTGGATGGAGCCCTTCATTCGCTTTGCCAGGATTCAAGGGTGGTCAATCTGTTGAAATCAGAGCACTACATTTTGGCCACCGTGCTCGATCCTAGGTTTAAAGCCTACGTTGTGGCTCTCTTTCTGGCAGACACAAGTCTGCAGAGGTTCAAAGACCTGCTGGTGAGACAGCTGTCAACTCAAGCGGAACGTGACCTGTCAACAGCTCCCCCTTCATTTTCTCCCGCAACTGGGGCTGCGAGGAAAAGGATAACATTTCCAAGCCCACCCGCTGGCGGTGATACAGGGCAGTCAGGAGCAAGTGCTGACATCTTGTCCGGACTGTAGGACCTGCCAACGATTACTGACATGTCTACTGTCACTGCATATGATGCTGTCACCATTGAAAGAATTGTGGAGGATTATATGGGTGACAGCATCCAAGTAGGCATGTCAGACAGTCCGTATGTATACTCGCAGGAAAAAGAGGCAATTTAGAGGCCCTTGCACAAACTGGCTTTATTTTACCTAAGTTGCCCCCCCCCCTCCAGTGTGTACTCGGAAAGAGTGTTTAGTGCTGTCCGCCACCTTGTCAGCGATCAGCGTAGGAGGTTACTTCCACAAAATGTGGAGAAGATGATGTTCATCAAAATGAATTATAAATTCCTCCAGGAAGACATTTACCAGCAATTGCCTCCAGAAAGTACACAGGGACCTGTGATGGTGGAATCCAGTGGGGACAAATTAATAATCTGGGAGAAGGAGGAAAGGGGTGAGGAATTGGAGGATGAGGACAACATCTTGCCTCTGTTGAGCCAGTTTGCGCAAGAAGAGATTAATTGCTTCTTTTTTGGTGGGGGAATTAATTGCTTCTTTTTTTGTGAGGGCCCAAACAAACCAATCATTTTAGCCACAATCGTGTGGCAGACCCTGTCGCTGAAATGATTGGTTTGTTAAAGTGTGCATGTCCTGTTTATACAAAATAAGGGTGGGTGGAGGGCCCAAGGATAATTCCATCTTGCAACTATTATTATTTTCTGTGCATCATGTGCTGTTTGGGGCCTAATTTTTAAAAGTGCCATCCTGTCTGACACTGCAGTGCCACACCTAGATGGGCCAGGTGCTTGTGCCGCACGCTTGTGTCGCTTAGCTTTGTCACCCAGCGACCTCGGTGCACCTCTTTTTTTTCTTTGCATTATGTGCTCTTTGGGGTCTAGTTTTTAGAAGTGCCATCCTGTCTGCTACTGCAGTGCCACTCCTATATGAAGCAGGTGTTTGTGCCACCCACTTGGGTCATTTAGCTTAGTCATCCAGCGACCTCTGTGCAACCTTTTGGCCTAAAAACAATATTGTGAGGCGTGAGGAGTTCAGAATAGACTGGAAATGAGTGGATATGAATGTTACTGAGGTTAATACTACTGTAGGATCAAGATTATGCCCAAATTCTGTGTTTTTATGTTGTTGTTTTTTTTAAATCATCCAGATCCAAAACCAAAACCCGAAAGAGTGGTTTTGGCAAAACCAATGCAGATCCAAAACACGAGCGAGGATCCAAAACCAAAACACGAAAAGTGCCCGCCGCACATCTCTAACTTATACACAGAGGGCTGGATGGTGCTCATACACTTTAAGGATAATATATAATTTTTATTTTTTTCTACAAATTAAATGAAATGCATACGTTAATCAGGGCCATATTAACCCATGGCCTGCATCTTAATTCATGATCAAAGCCATTCTGATGCTGAGATTAGTCACAAATGATTGTGTTTATTTTCTTCTATACTGTACACTGGAAGTTTGTGGTTATTGTCTTCTAATAGCATTGCTGTTTCTATAATGTATTTTCGGTACCCTTCGGCTCTTCAATCTTTCACCCACTACAGCTGACGTTCAATATTCAAACAGACACCTATACCAACTTGAAATAAAATCTGCTGACCTCTTTTCTCATAGTTTAATTGTTCTTCCTTCTTTTTCTCCTTTAAAATAGTGCCTGGTCGTGCAAAGTGTCTTTAACAATTGGAGCCCCAGGACGCAGGTAACATGACTTCAGTTTAAAAAAAACCTGATTGGCCCCTAGTCTCTGCGGGATTTCTAGGCTTCAGCTCGGTCACCCTACTGGATAATATGGCCCTGACCTTAATTGCTCCCTTTTCCTTACAAACTATCTGTCCAATGTTTCAGATGTATAGATCTATATGGCTGTACCTCTAAAAATACTTAATGTCGGTTTAGTAGGAGGGTGGGATGGGGGAGCCTTGTTACCCCATTATTTTCCCTGAATACAACTTTATATTCTGATATCATTGTTTTCCAATGGCAGTTTTGAAATCCGCCAATTTACTAAGGCCAACATCACTGCAAAACTGCAATGAAAGCACACTTTAGAACAAAATAACAATAACAAAATAATATTGAAAATCAAAGTACCATTGAGATTTTAGACAATTGATAGTATAGGGTTTTAAAAACCACGGGTGGACCAGCCCAAACAATAGCTCTGCCTGTGGCACGCGAGTATGGAAATAGTTCAAAATTAAACAAAAAATATGTGAGTTGGAGAATAAGGGCTGTGTAGGGAAGTAGTTATTTAATAAAAATATACAATACTCGGTGTGTGAGTCTTGTCTTTAATATATTTTTTTTACAGGTGGACTACAGGTTCCTTAATGTCCGGGCAAGCTGTCACTTGTGCGTCACTTAGTGCCATGATACCAGGGCAGGCTTGCTGGTACTTGTAGGACACCTGTAAAAAATGATAATGTTCAACTATTTCATTCATTATTATCATGTACCCACAGCCTCAGGCATGGAAGAGCCCACGGAAAAAGGGGATCCCATTTTGTGGTGGGGTCCCAACTTTCCAAGGGAATACAACCCTGACCAGTTTTGGTCTGGTAAACATTATGGCAGGGGATTCCACGCTGTGTGTCTCCCTGCTATAGCATTTTACGTCTATTTTCCAATACCAGAATAGGCTCGACAGTCCAAGGCTGATTTTTAATTTGGGGGAGACCCCACACCTTTTCTTCATCTTTTTTTCAGGTTGTTTAAGTTTGAGTGTAGTGGAAAACAAGTTACATATATAGGCTTTTTTTTTGTAATCTGCATTAATAGGTTAAAAAGAAAATATTGTCTCACTGTATTAATAAAATATCCCTGGGGTACCATATTACAGTGACAAAAGCTTCATGTATGCTTTGTCAGGCCTTGGAAGGATAAATGCATGTGTGACTCGGCTATCTAGTTTATGCATGAGCAGTGGAACTGAAAGAAAAGGCTAAGGTTTCCAGTTCTACAAACAAAATAAAAGAATGGAATTAAATGAATGTATATTATATACATATATAGTGTGTGTGTGTGTGTGTGTGTGTGTGTGTGTGTGTGTGTGTGTGTGTGTGTATATATATATATTATTAGTATTATTATTATTATTATTATTATTATTAATAAATTGAAATGAATATAAATACCGTTCTGTTCTTCTCTTGTTCCCAGAGAATGCTGGACATCATCCGGAAAAGATACCAGAATTAGAGAAGATTGACCCACTTTTCCTACAAAGGAACAACGCTTTTGGGACCACTCATTTATTGTTTAAGAGAGTGGTGCTCCCGAGTGTGGACTGAGCTGCAGTCTCAGGTGGCTTTGAATAACCCAAATGAGCATGCATTTCACTTGCTGAAGACAATACTTAAGGCAGAAAAACCCAAGATCAAACAACAACTGAAGACATCTGCAAAACCTTTATGAAATGTTGGTAATACTGTGCCTTATTTACGCTTGATTCACAATAACACTGTTTTTCAGAAGTCCAGAGAGTGCCACCTGTTCATTTATCTGTTGGGGGATTGCCATAACGGAAAGCAGTTAAGATACTTACGGCCGGCATCCCGGCTACCGGTCATTCCTACTGAACCCGCCATAACCTCACCTATAAGGAACTGCTGATTGTCGGTTAAAATTTGGAAGTGACCCCAGCCATTGATTAATACTTGAAGTGCCAAACAGTTTCGCTAGATAGACAGATAGATATTATTTTAATGTGATTAACAACAAAAAACTGCTTTTTTGAATAATAGAGCATACTGAGAAAGTGACACAGAGAACGACTCTAGTTACATAGGCTTCCCATGCTTTGTGCAAGGAAGCTTTCACGGGAGACACCTGGGGAATCTTTCTATGGCAGAGGAAGAGGCAGGGGCAGACTAGTACGGATCTTTTGATTGATAGAGAATAGAGTCATCTTCAATAATGTCAGCATTTATGATATTGACATTCATGTCGTTGACATCAAAATGTTGAGTTATGTCAACATTGTACAAATGTCGACATTGACCATGTTGACTTGTGCACATTTTCAACATTCTACAGTACATGGACAAGAGGATTAGGGTTAGGCTACAGGAAGGGAGGATTCTTGTTGGCACTAGGGGGAGTGTTAGGCTACAAGAGGGGAGGTTATGATTGGGCACTAGGGAGATGGTTAGTCATACTTACTGCCACAAACAATGCAGGATCTGCCGAACATTATTCTGACATCACCGCCGAACCTAGAAGACATTGCTGGAGCTGCCATACCTGGCAAGCCACCAGTAGACCACAGCATTGTCGTGTCAAAATTCTAATCATGTCAATATTTCACCGATGTCTATATGATGGAAGTCAGTGTGAACAATGACAACATGCCGAATCTGTCGACATTATGAATATCGACAAAATATATCACATCCATTTTCACCACAGATAGTGCTTTGATATTTATTTTGACAGTTTCAAAAAATATTTGAGGGTAACATATAATTAATTACTTCTTAAATACTTTCAGACCTCCAAGATACTGTATGTAAAATAAAATAAAACATACATAGGTACAGATGGGTCCACGGTTATCTTGGCTAGTTTGCTGCGCCTAGGCACAACATGGTTTATTAACATAAACCCTTCATCTATTGTCCTGAGCTGCAATACAATACAGAGAACAATACAGCAGGGGATTAAGTCCTTACAGCAGGGGATTAAGTCCGACTGCCCATTCTCAATTAATCCTATTAAAGGTCAATATAAACATGGACCCATCTGTATTTCAGAAGATTTTTTTAAAAATAAAAAAAATATTCCCACAAATATATAGGGTATTTCTGCAACATGTGTCCTATTTTGAGTTAATTAACACCAGAGAGATCTCCATGACTGTATTATGAGAAGCTCTTAAGCCTTCATTGGAGGACATCTAATTTCAACCTCTGTTTTATAAAATTTTCCAACAAAGACAAAAGCAAAAACAGATCAAAATAAGCAGCGATCAATTAGGTACAATCAAATAACATGAAGTTCAGAAATACACAACAGCAATAGCAGTGTCATTCAATGTGCAGGAGCATAGGGGATGTATAGAATAAGTGTAAGTGCATCACATAACAAGTTCATAGATTGGAATCTGAGGCACCACACCACAGAAGTTATAATTGTATTAAGATTGAAGCACATTTCAGACAGAAGTAAAGGAAAGAAAATGGAAACAACATTTCACCGTAAGAGTTTGTAACCAAGAGCATCCTGATAAACAGGCCAGTGTTATGTTCCTGGTGCTCAGAACAAGAGAGATGTTGCGTAGTGAGTCCAGAGCACCAGAACGTGACGCTGAAATAAGGTGTGGTATGGAAATAGCCCCTAGCAGCCTACCTCCATTGTTTCACCCGTGTGGTCAGTTCACGCCTGCATGACTATGGTTTCTTGGGCCCACGGCAGCCGCGTTTGAAGGGCGGATTAGATCTGCCCAACTCTGATGCCCCCAGGTCTTAGAGTGAGACAAGGCGTGAACCGAGACAATATAATAACAAGGGGACCTCTAACTAAAGCAAACAGAAGGCTAGGGGCTACTAACAACCCTAAAACTAAATACATGTGCGGCACGCCGCCAAAGGAAAAGAACAACAAAGGAAATGCTGTCCACACGCCGACACTATACTGTTGTGTACCGGCGGTGACAGCATATGCAGAACCCTCTGCAAAACACCAGTAACAGATATAACCAAGGAATACAGCGGCCAAGGCCGACGGACGCGGCAAAGCCGCTACTCACGGAACCGGTACAAATACTGGCAAACGGACAGGAACCCCCAACGTAGCCGACACAGGCTCTCAGAACCGGAGGACAGGCAGAATCCCAAACGACAGACCGGTGGACACCAAGAAGCCAGATACTCGACCAGGAACAGACAAAGCCACAGGACTTCTGGACAGGAACGCCTCACGGCAGGACATGGGATCAGACACTGGATCAGACACTGGAACCGACACTGGAACCGACACTGGAACCGACACTCAGGAACTGGCAGGAACTAGCTCAGAACTCAAGAACTATCACCGGCCTCTGTGTATTGCACTGAGCCAGAATATAACGGAGAGCCCTAATTAATTATGTCGTGCAGCTGCCCTGTTGCACGACTCCAAACTGACAAGATGCAATTAGCAGACAGGTGAGGCCAAACACATGGAAACAGGCTGCAATTACACAGACTCACCACTGGCAGCAAACAAGAATCTTCTAAACCAGAGCAAAGGGAAATCCTGGCCTGCAAGAGAACTATAAACATAAAATAGGAATGAACCACTACCTGTGGTTCATAACAGTACCCTCTCCTTAAGGGTGGGCTCCGAACACCACATGACACCCACGGGGAACAGAAACAGAAGTATAACATAAAATACATAACCAAAATGCAAAACAGGAATGAGCCACAGCCGTGGCTCATAACAGTACCCCCCCCCCCTTGAGGAGGGGTCAACGGACCCAAAATTCAGACTTTCCAAAACAAGGGATACAAAATAAAACCTGACACACTGGTCTAACAGGCAAGAAAACAGAAACAAGCTGTGGCAACAGCTTATAACAGTGCCCCCCCCCCTTGACGGTGGCCACTGGACACAAGACAAGGAAAAAAAAATTATTACTTTTTTATATACACCACAAGGCAAGAGTCAGCAATTATTTCTTTTTCTTCTTCTTCTTATTTTTACAAAGTTCTTGAGGTCTGACCAAGGTAATTCCCCCAGGTCTTAGAGTGAGACAAGGCGTGAACCGAGACAATATAATAACAAGGGGACCTCTAACTAAAGCAAACAGAAGGCTAGGGGCTACTAACAACCCTAAAACTAAATACATGTGCGGCACGCCGCCAAAGGAAAAGAACAACAAAGGAAATGCTGTCCACACGCCGACACTATACTGTTGTGTACCGGCGGTGACAGCATATGCAGAACCCTCTGCAAAACACCAGTAACAGATATAACCAAGGAATACAGCCGCAAAGGCCGACGGACGCGGCAAAGCCGCTACTCACGGAACCGGTACAAATACTGGCAAACGGACAGGAACCCCCAACGTAGCCGACACAGGCTCTCAGAACCGGAGGACAGGCAGAATCCCAAACGACAGACCGGTGGACACCAAGAAGCCAGATACTCGACCAGGAACAGACAAAGCCACAGGACTTCTGGACAGGAACGCCTCACGGCAGGACATGGGATCAGACACTGGATCAGACACTGGAACCGACACTGGAACCGACACTGGAACCAACACTGGAACCAACACTGGAACCAACACTCAGGAACTGGCAGGAACTAGCTCAGAACTCAAGAACTATCACCGGCCTCTGTGTATTGAACTGAGCCAGAATATAACAGAGAGCCCTAATGAATTATGTCGTGCAGCTGCACTGTTGCACGACTCCAAACTGACAAGATGCAATTAGCAGACAGGTGAGGCCAAACACATGGAAACAGGCTGCAATTACACAGACCCACCACCGGCAGCAAACAAGAATCTTCTAAACCAGAGCAAAGGGAAATCCTGGCCTGCAAGAGAACTATAAACATAAAAATAAGAATTTACTCACCGGTAATTATATTTCTCGTAGTCCGTAGTGGATGCTGGGTACTCCGTAAGGACCATGGGGAATAGACGGGCTCCGCAGGAGACTGGGCACTCTTAAAAGAAAGATTAGGTACTATATCTGGTGTGCACTGGCTCCTCCCTCTATGCCCCTCCACCAGACCTCAGTTAGGGAAACTGTGCCCGGAAGAGCTGACATTACTAGGAAAGGATTTGGAATCCAGGGTAAGACTCATACCAGCCACACCAATCACACCGTACAACTTGTGATAACTATACCCAGTTAACAGTATGAACAACAACTGAGCCTCATCAACAGATGGCTCATAATAATAACCCTATAGTTAAGCAATAACTATATACATGTATTGCAGAAAGTCCGCACTTGGGACGGGCTCCCAGCATCCACTACGGACTACGAGAAATAGAATTACCGGTGAGTAAATTCTTATTTTCTCTGACGTCCTAGTGGATGCTGGGTACTCCGTAAGGACCATGGGGATTATACCAAAGCTCCCAAACGGGCGGGAGAGTGCGGATGACTCTAGCCGTCCTGGAAACATAGATTTTCAGGGTCCGGACTTCGTCCAGCACCTTGGAATCCTCCAAGTCCCGAGTAGCCGCAGGCACCACAATAGGTTGGTTCAAATGAAACGCTGATACCACTTTTGGGAGAAATTGGGGACGAGTCCTCAATTCTGCCCTGTCCATATGGAAAATCAGATATGGGCTTTTACAGGACAAAGCCGCCAATTCTGACACACGCCTAGCTGAGGCCAAGGCCAACAGCATGACTACCTTCCACGTGAGATACTTCAACTCCACGGTCTGAAGTGGCTCAAACCAATGTGATTTTAGGAAATCCAACACTACGTTGAGATCCCAAGGTGCCACTGGAGGCACAAAAGGGGGCTGAATATGCAGCACTCCCTTAACAAACGTCTGAACTTCAGGCAGTGAAGCCAGTTCTTTTTGAAAGAACATAGACAGGGCCGAAATCTGGACTTTAATGGATCCCAATTTTAGGCCCATAGTCACTCCTGACTGTAGGAAGTGCAGAAATTGACCCAGCTGAAATACCTCTGTTGGGGCCTTCCTGGCCTCACACCAAGCAACATATTTTCGCCATATGTGGTGATAATGTTTTGCTGTCACATCCTTCCTAGCTTTTATCAGCGTAGGAATGACTTCAACTGGAATGCCCTTTTCCATTAGGATCCGGCGTTCAACCGCCATGCCGTCAAACGCAGCCACGGTAAGTCTTGGAACAGACAGGGCCCCTGCTGTAGCAGGTCCTGTCGGAGCGGCAGAGGCCAAGGGTCCTCTGAGATCATTTCTTGTAGTTCCGGGTACCAAGTCCTTCTTGGCCAATCTGGAACGATGAGTATAGTTCTTACTCCTCTCTTATTATCCTCAGTACCTTTGGTATGAGAGGAAGAGGAGGGAACACATAAACCGACTGGTACACCCACGGTGTCACTAGAGCGTCCACAGCTATCGCCTGAGGGTCCCTTGACCTGGCGCAATATCTTTTTAGCTTTTTGTTGATGCGGGACGCCATCATGTCCACCTGTGGCCTTTCCCAACGATTTACAATCAGCTTGAAGACTTCTGGATGAAGTCCCCACTCTCCTGGGTGGAGGTCGTGCCTGCTGAGGAAGTCTGCTTCACAGTTGTCCACTCCCGGAATGAACACCACTGACAGTGCTAGCACGTGATTCTCCGCCAATCGGAGAATCCTTGTGGCCTCTGCCATCGCCATCCTGCTTCTTGTGCCGCCCTGTCGGTTTACATGGGCGACCGCCGTGATGTTGTCTGACTGAATCAGCACTGGTTGGTTTTGAAGCAGGGGTTCTGCTTGCCTTAGGGCATTGTAAATGGCCCTTAGTTCCAGAATATTTATGTGTAGGGAAGTCTCCTGACTCGACCACTGTCCTTGGAAGTTTCTTCCCTGAGTGACTGCCCCCCAACCTCGGAGGCTTGCATCCGTGGTCACCAGGACCCAGTCCTGAATGCCGAATCTGCGGCCCTCAAGAAGATGAGCACTCTGCAGACACCACAGCAGAGACACCCTGGCCCTCGGGGACAGGGTGATCCACCGATGCATCTGAAGATGCGATGACAATTCCTGGGCCTTCTCCTCCGGGAGAAACACCTTCTTCTGTTCTGTGTCCAGAATCATGCCCAAGAACAGCAGACGCGTCGTAGGAATCAGCTGCGACTTTGGGATATTCAGAATCCAGCCGTGCTGTTGTAGCACATCCCGAGATAGTGCTACTCCGACTAACTACTGCTCCTTGGACCTTGCCTTTATAAGGAGATCGTCCAAGTACGGGATAATTATAACTCCCTTCTTTCGAAGGAGTATCATCATTTCGGCCATTACCTTGGTAAATACCCTCGGTGCCGTGGACAGACCAAACGGCAACGTCTGGAATTGGTAATGACAGCCCTGTACCACAAACATGAGGTACTCCTGGTGAGGTGGGTAAATGGGGACATGTAGGTAAGCATCCTTGATGTCCCGTGACACCATAAAATCCCCCTCTTCCAGGCTTGCAATAACCGCCCTGAGCGATTCCATTTTGAACTTGAACTTCCTTATATAAGTGTTCAAGGATTTCAAATTTAGAATGGGTCTCATCGAACCGTCTGGTTTCGGTACCACAAACATTGTGGAATAGTAACCCCGTCCCTGTTGAAGGAGGGGAACTTTGATTATCACCTGCTGAAGGTACAGCTTGTGAATTGCCGCCAGTACTACCTCCGTTTCCTTGGAAGCAGCTGGCAAGGCTGATTTGAGGTAACGGCGAGGGGGAGACGCCTCGAACTCCAGCTTGTATCCCTGAGATACCACTTGTAGAACCCAGAGATCCACCTGTGAGCAAACCCACTGGTCGCTGAAGTTCCGGAGACGCGCCCCCACCGCACCTGGCTCCACCTGTGGAGCCACAGCGTCATGCGGTGGACTTAGTGGAAGCAGGGGAGAATTTTTGTTCCTGGGAACTGGCTGTCTGGTGCAGCTTTTTCCCTCTACCCCTGCCTCTGGGCAGAAAGGACGCGCCTCTGACCCGCTTGCCTTTCTGAGGCCGAAAGGACTGTACTTGATAATACGGTACTTTCTTAGGCTGTGAGGGAACCTGAGGTAAAAAATTCGACATCCCAGCTGTTGCTGTGGATACGAGGTCCGAGAGACCGTCCCCAAACAATTCCTCACCCTTATAAGGCAAAACCTCCATGTGCCTTTTAGAATCAGCATCACCTGTCCACTGCCGAGTCCATAATACTCTCCTGGCAGAAATGGACATTGCATTAATTCTAGATGCCAGCCGGCAAATGTCCCTCTGTGCATCCCTCATATATAAGACTACGTCTTTAATATGCTCTATGGTTTCCAAAATAGTATCCCTGTCAAGGGAATCAATGTTATCCGACAGGGTATCAGACCAAGCAGCTGCAGCACTACACATCCATGCTGAAGCAATTGCAGGTCTCAGTATAGTACCTGAGTGTGTATATACACACTTCAGGATAGCCTCCTGCTTTCTATCTGCAGGCTCCTTTAAGGCGGCCATATCCTGAGACGGCAGTGCCACCTTTTTTGATAAGCGTGTGAGCGCCTTGTCCACCCTAGGGGATGTTTCCCAACGTAACCTGTCCGTTGGCGGGAAAGGGTACGCCATCAGTAACCTCTTAGAAATCACTAGTTTCTTATCTGGGGAACACCACGCTTCTTCACACAATTCATTTAACTCATCAGATGGGGGAAAAGTCACTGGCTGCTTTTTCTCCCCAAACATAATACCCTTTTTAGTGGTAACCGGGTTAATGTTAGAAATGTGGAACACATTTTTCATTGCCGTAATCATGCATCGGATGGCCCTTGTGGACTGTACATTTGTCTCATCCTCGTCTACACTGGAGTCAGACTCCGTGTCGACATCTGTGTCTGCCATCTGAGGTAGCGGGCGTTTTTGAGCCCCTGATGGCCTCTGAGATGCCTGGGCAGGCGCGGGCTGAGATGCCGGCTGTTCCAAAGCTGTTACGTCATCGAACCTTTTATGCAAGGAGTTGACACTGTCGGTTAATACCTTCCACATATCCATCCACTCTGGTGTCGGCCCCGCAGGGGACGACATCACACTTATCGGCTTCTGCTCCGCCTCCACATAAGCGTCCTCATCAAACATGTCGACACAGCCGTACCGACACACCGCACACACACAGGGAATGCTCTGACTGAGGACAGGACCCCACAAAGTCCTTTGGGGAGACAGAGAGAGAGTATGCCAGCACACACCAGGGCGCTATATAACAGAGGGATTTACACTAACACAAAGTGAATTTTCCCCCAATAGCTGCTTATATCACCTTTTTGCGCCTAAATTTATGTGCCCCCCCCTCTTTTTTACCCTTCTTGTAGTGTATACTGCAGGGGAGAGCCTGGGGAGCGTCCTTCCAGCTGAGCTGTGAAGAGAAAATGGCGCCGGTGTGCTGAGGGAGATAGCCCCGCCCCCACCGCGGCGGGCTTCTCCCGCTTTTTTAATAATATTAATGGCGGGGGATTAGGCACATATACAGTTTATAACTGTATTATGTGCACATTTGCCAAAAGGTATACATATTGCAGCCCAGGGCGCCCCCCCCCCCCAGCGCCCTGCACCCACCAGTGACCGGAGCGTGTGGTGTGCTGTGGGAGCAATGGCGCACAGCTGCAGTGCTGTGCGCTACCTTATTGAAGACCGGAGTCTTCAGCCGCCGATTTTTTCCTGGTTCTTCCGTCTTCTGGCTCTGCAAGGGGGACGGCGGCGCGGCTCCGGGAACGGACGATCGAGGTCGGGCCCTGTGTTCGATCCCTCTGGAGCTAATGGTGTCCAGTAGCCTTAGAAGCACAAGCTAGCTGCAAGCAGGTAGGTTTGCTTCTCTCCCCTCAGTCCCTCGTAGCAGTGAGCCTGTTGCCAGCAGATCTTACTGAAAATAAAAAACCTAACAAATACTTTCTTTTCTAGTAAGCTCAGGAGAGCCCACTAGGTGCATCCAGCTCTGGCCAGGCACAGATTCTAACTGAGGTCTGGAGGAGGGGCATAGAGGGAGGAGCCAGTGCACACCAGATATAGTACCTAATCTTTCTTTTAAGAGTGCCCAGTCTCCTGCGGAGCCTGTCTATTCCCCATGGTCCTTACGGAGTACCTAGCATCCACTAGGACGTCAGAGAAATAGGAATGAACCACTACCTGTGGTTCATAACAGTACCCTCTCCTTAAGGGTGGACACCCCATGACACCCACGGGGAACAGAAACAGAAGTATAACGTAAAATACATAACCAAAATGCAAAACAGGAATGAGCCACAGCCGTGGCTCATAACAGTACCCCCCCCCCCTTGAGGAGGGGTCAACGGACCCCAAAATTCAGACTTTCCAAAACAAGGGATACAAAAAAAAAACCTGACACACTGGTCTAACAGGCAAGAAAACAGAAACAAGCTGTGGCAACAGCTTGTAACAGCCAGTGAGGGAGCAAAGGGGAATTACAAGTGGCAGAAAAAAGGCCAAGGAGCCAGGTCACAACATGCAGTGGCAGCACCTTCAGTCCACACTGACATACAATGGGACGTATGCAATTAGTTCCAATTATATTTCGGAGCTAATGAATTCGCCCCACTCGTATTCATTTAGGGCAGTTTTGAAGGCATTTTCGCCAATGCCTTGTCACCTTCTTTTAATAAGTGAAAAGGATTTGGCGAAAAAAATGCCTCAAGATCGGCGAAAATGGCCCGCATTTTTGACGGAAAACAAGTGGATTCGCTGTCGCATTTTTCGCCTAGGCGAAAATATTGCATAGGGCGAATCTTCATTCGCCCTAAAAATAGCGAAAAATTGCATATGCCCATATGTAATCTCAGTAATAGGGAGGTGAAAAGGTAAAGGGAAACAGAGGAGAAGGGCGGGGAGTTGTGGTGTGGTAGCCACCCATTTACAATGTATTACTTAGTGACAATTGTTAAAATAACTACTAAAATTGGGCTATTGTTGGACACAGTCTGGGGGAAATTGTAGACCAATGGAGGAATTTATAAATGCCAAAAGTTTGTCTCAAAACATGTCAACCTTTCTACAATCCCAGAAATTAGAAAGAAGCACTGTCTCTTTTGCATTTTAAACATTAACTATTTTGTTAAGACAAAACGCCTCCTCTGCACTTGGGAGAAATATGTTATATTTATTATATGTATATAAACCTCTTGTAAATTGCAAGAGTGTAAATATATTCAGTGTTTTATAATAAAATGTAATCAGTGGGTATAGGGAGCCTAAGTCAGTAATAAACCTCTCCCAGGATGTATATGTCTAGGGAAGCCAATCTTACACCCATTTTTGTAATGCCAGGATTAAATAAATCTCAATCCCGGGATTCCCAGGATTGAGTTGTATCCACAATTTGCCCGGGCCATAACACTTAGCTAGGAAGAGGTCAGACTGCAGAGACTGCACCGCTGCAGAGCCACCATACCCATAGTAATTGCCAAAACCTGGGTGTGAAGCCTCTAGACTTTTTGGAACTGACGATTCCGTGATTGGCTTCCCTATATATGTCTTTTGCCAGGGTGACTGTATGGTACATTGAGATGGAATAGGTTCTGGTATAGGTAGACAGTTTTATATCTGATTGTAGGAAAACTAATTTCAGTATCATCCTGGAGGAATAGTGAATACTTTCTGGCATACATATAGATTTCAGGTATAAAGAATTAATAACAAAGGAACACGTGATAGAAATGCAAGTGGATAATAGGACTTAAGTTGGGAAAATTAACAATATGAAATTGTAACAAATATAATACATTAACAGTATAAAATTCCAATTTAAACATTATTCTATTGATCAAACCAAGGTTACTTGCGCTATAAACTTAAAAACATCAATTTCGTTCAGAAGCACAAGGGGCTAGATTTATGATGCCTTAGCTGTAGCAAGCTGCCATATTTTAGCAGGGTACATCTGGGAATTTAAAGTAACAAAAATATCAAGTGCACATCATGACATGCCTTGCAAATAATCTCGCTATTTTAAAATTCCAGGTAAAACTCGCAGCTTTCTAAATATAGCCCAAGGTGTCTGAGTTAGCAGATTAAAGTTATTTCATTTTTTTTTATTTTTACAAAAATGCAACATACTATTAATCACACCAACTGATTACTTGTCCACTGAATCTTCTATTGAGGTCAATGGAAGTTCTTTTTGACTTTCAAAGACTAAAAAAGAGTAAATCCCCTGGACTAAATGCTCTTCTAAAACCTCTGCAAAATTCTACATAATTCCAAGATTTTTAACAGTCTTCGTAAGAAGGCAATCGTATGTTCCACAATACATGCTACAAACATCCATATTTGTTGTCCACTGAGAAGGTAAAACCTCATATCCTGTATTAATTAGAGACCAATATTTTTAAATGTTGATCTAAAATCTATATTAGATTCCTAGCTACCAAACTTCAGACTATTATAAAACGCAGAGATCAAGTAGGCTTTATAAATGGCAGACAAGCATCAGAGCTCATGAGAAGACTTATTGCTGTAGCAAATTATTGCAACATACGTAATATTCCTGCTTTTCTATTATCCTAGGCTGCAGAAAAGAGTTGGAAAAACCTGCTTTTGTCTATAAAATAAAGTGTGTAAATTGCAAACGCTGTCCCTTCTCCAAGCCCACAGTTTACATGAAAGTTAAAGGCCGCAAACTAGATTTTATTTTTTTGACCTAGTCTTCACGCTAGGCTGTTTTAGCAAGGCGCTGCACCACACCTACTGCTTGATTTTTAAACAGCAAAATGCACCCTGTGTCGTGCTAAAACAGACTGCCCGATGCCGTGCTGCCACCGTGTGAATAGATTTGTGTACATGCTAAGAGCATTGGTCAGCTTCCTACACTGCATCACGGAATACAGCTTGCTACCATCCACTGTGCTCCGGCGGCTGCAGACCAGAAACAGGAGTGCACGAATCCAGTAATGCACATACTGTCACTCATCATCGCCAAGTCGCTCGGCATCCGCCACCAGCTACTGTGCTGTTCCCGGTGTATGGAGGGTTAAGAATAGATGCCATCCAACCATCTGGGAGCGTAAGCGGTGAGCTGTTCCACCTTTAGTTACCTTGTATGCATTAACACTTACAGCAGTAAAGCAGACTGTTTTCACCTGAGTCCCCCCGCTGTTTACAAACTTTAGTAAACCACCTACTATTATTCTACTATTGCAATTTATCGGATACTCTGCAGCTTAAAGGTTGACCTTTCAGTGTTCCCACTGTCAAATTGTTTCTAACCAATACATGCTATATATACATGGGCTATTTATTTTTAATTATATGTCTGATGCTGAATATGTGCACTATTTAAATATGGAAAATCCTTTGATATACCTCCGGGAGGTTTAGTAAGATTGTTTTTAAGTTGAATAAATATCATCTATTTTACACTGCATCCGGAAAGTATTCACAGCACTTCACTTTTTCCACATTTTGATATGTTACCGCCTGGCTGGCATGGCTTCAGGACAACTCTGTGAATGTCCTTGAGTGGCCCAGCCAGAGCCCAGACTTGAATCCAATTGAACATCTCTGGAGAGATCTGAAAATGGCTGTCCACCGACAACACTTCTCCTCCAACCTGATGGAGCTTGAGAGGTGCTGCAAAGAGGAATGGGTGAAACTGGCCAAAGATAGGTGTATCAAGCTTGTGGCATCATATTCAAAAAGACTTGAGGCTGTAATTGCTGCCAAAGGTGCATTACCAAAGTATTGAGCAAAGGCTGTGAATACTTATGTACATGTGATTTCTTAGTTTTTTTTTTTTTTATTAATTTGCAAAAATCACAAAAAAAAATTCACGTTGTCATTATGGGGTATTGTGTGTACAAATAATTTATTCAATTTTGGAATAAGGCTGTAACATAATAAAATGTGGAAAAAGTGAAGCACTGTGAATATTATCCGGATGCACTGTATATACTCATTGATTTGTAAATGTATTTTTAAGTCCTACCTATTTTCTCCGATAAATGGATGGATATCAAACTCTGCATAAGTCCTATAACTTTATAATTGGACTATTTACTGATTATTAATATTTATACTCAGACCTCTGACAATGCTCCAAAATGTGTTGATATTATTTCTAAATATATAGAATTTCAAGGGTAATTTCTCTGAATATAACTCTTTTTGCCCTTAATGTCAATTTGTTAGAAACTATTTTTTTTACCTGGGAATGAAAATAATATCAAACGCTACATAAAACTAATTTACTCCACTATCTGCAAAAGTAAAGTAAGATCTAGAAGAATGCAATTGCTCAGGGAAGGATTACACTTTCTTTTCTTCTCCTCACACTATGTACTCACGCCCAGATTACTTCTTAGTTGAGCATAGATTTTTACACTTATGTCCTTCAAGCGCAATTGGGCACATCACATGGTCAGATCATGCCCCAGTGTATATCTCTGTTGCGCTTTCACCAGCCCCCACCACACCATGGTCATGGAGGTTTAATAATTCCCTGACTCAGGATCCTTGTTTAAAGGCTAAGCTCACCTCCGCCATCTCGGACTATATTGCGACAAATGACACCCCAGATGTTAGTGCAGTCACAATTTGGGAGGCACACAAATGTGTAATTCGAGGAATATGTATACAGCTTGGCTCTTAGCTCAAGAAGGAGCAAATGGCACAGAGGCTGCAGCTCATTGAACGAATAGCGACTTTAGAGGCCTCGCACCAGTCCTCCCTTGATGCAGGGGTTTTTCTAGAACTAACTGAGGCTCGTCAAGCCCTTAATAAATTTTTATGGGATAAAACTAAATTAGGAATGACCAAATGTCGCCATAAATTTTATCTGTGAGGCAACAAACCAGGTGCTATGCTCGCTAGGGCATTAAGGGCCCAAAGACTGCAGTCTTATGTTCGCTCTATCCATGAGCCGGGGGGACGTGCTGCATATACATTGCCTCAGATTGCTCATTCCTTCCAAAATTATTATGAGTCCCTCTATAATCTTAGAAAGGATCAAACCCCTCAGGCTGCCTCTGATCTGAGGGTATTGATACAGAGATATCTAGTGGAAGTTGAATTTCCAAAACTTCCTGAATCAGGTCTGGATGCTCTGGATCAACCCTTTACCATAGAAGAGCTGGAAACAGCCTTGGCGGCTACACCGACTGGGAAGAGTCCGGGCCCGGATGGTTTCCCAGTCGGGTACTATAAAGCATTTAAACAATCCTTGTTGCCCCTCTTCTTGAAGGGGTGCAATTCCATCTCTGCTGAGAAAGGCTTTTCTCCGCAGACCCTGGAAGCACATATAACTGTAATCCCAAAAGAGGGTAAGGACCCCACCCAGTGCTCGAGCTACCGACCTATTTCCATCCTCAATTGCGACATTAAACTCTTTGCTAAACTGCTTGCGGGCCGTTTGGGCCGCCTTCTCCCGCTGGTGGTTCATGGGGACCAGGTTGGATTTATACTGGGACGAGAGGCTAAAGATAAAGATCTTATCCACCTTGCTCAGAGCGGGTCCTCCCATATGGTCCTCCTGTCCACTGACGCGGAGAAGGCCTTTGACAGGATAGATTGGCAGTTCATGGAAGGTCTTCTTGAGCACATGGGTCTGGGTCCGACCTGTCTTAGTCGTATATTGACTCTTTATAAGTTACCATCAGCGAGGGTCCGTGTGAATGGTGCCCTCTCTGCTCCCTTTATGATACGAAACGGAACAAGGCAAGGCTGCCCCCTGTCCCCGCTTATATTTGTTCTCTGCATGGAGGCACTTGCGAGAGCAATTCGGGCCAATCCGAATATTCACGGTGTATGGGCTGGAAAGCGGGAACACAAATTGGCATTGTATGCGGACGACCTTTTGGCTACTTTGACGGACCCGGTTACTTCACTTCCAGCTCTTACGCAAGAATTTAATAGGTTCAACTTGCTTTCTAATTTCAAGGTAAATTTCACTAAGTCTGTTGCCTTGAATATTTCAACGCCCGCACGAGTACTTGAAGGAATTCGAGATTTGTTCCCGTTTCAGTGGCATCCTACTCAGCTAAAGTACTTAGGAGTTCTCTTGACTAAAGACCTCACTGATTTATACCGGGTAAATTTTCTTCCTTTACTGCATAAGATTACCACGGATCTTAATAAATGGTCTGCACTTCAACTTACTTGGCTGGGTAGGATTAACACGGTAAAGATGACGATTCTTCCTAAAGTTTTGTATCTGCTGCAAACGTTGCCTATAACAGTACCTACTTCCTTTCTCACTACTTTGCAGTCATCTGTCGGTCGTTTCATTTGGGGGCGGAGGGGGCATCGACTTTCCCAATTCACACTGACCCGTTCTCGTAGAGAAGGTGGTTTACAACTACCTCATTTTATTAGCTACTATTATGCTGTGCATTTGTCCAGAGTTATTGATATGTCCAGATCTCCCTATACTAAGCAATGGCCATTAGTAGCTGAAACGACTGCGGGTACTCCTTTATTTATTCTCCCCTGGCTTAAAAAAATCCCACGCATAAAACATCCCACCCTAGACTCGACCCTTAAGATATGGAAGAAATTTAGGTACTTAGACTCTTTTAGTCCGAGCCCCTCCTTGCCGACACCTTTATTATTTAACCCAGACCTACCCGCGAATCCCCTCTCCTTGTCTCCGTCCTCAGTATGGGCTAAGGCTGGCATTTCTCGGTTGAGTCACCTGATTGATTCGGCGGGATTCCGTCCCTTCGCAGACTTGCAACGATCTTTTAGTCTACCGCCTAATTCTTTTTGGGCTTACCTACAAATTCGGCATTACGTTACTGCAACACCGGCTCGTGTGGTGGGATGGAGACCGACGATTTTTGAATCCTTGTGTCTCTCTGAGAAATTGCCACGACACCTAATATCTTTATTGTACAGACACTGCCTTGCGAGCACTCCCACTCAACCTCTGGCATTCGTTACGGCTTGGCATGAGGACCTGGGTAAGGAGTTGACCTCTGACCAATGGTCGCGCATTTTTCAGTTTACATTTGCTAGCTCTCCTTCACTCCAAGTTCTGGAGACACAATACAAAGTGGTCTCGAGATGGTATAGATGTCCAACCGGGTCCACCACATGTTTCCGAGTGTTTCAGATGTCTGCTGGAGATGTGGCCGGTCTCGTGGCACTCCTTGCCATATATGGTGGCGGTGTCCGGGACTGGCTTCCTTCTGGCAACAGGTTCATTCTATTACCAGGCGTATCACAGGACTCCCAATACCTGAGACACCTGAGTTTTGGTTACTTAATTTAACTGACCTACCATTATCCCAGTTTAAAACTCTCTACTGCGACATTTAATGAATGCTGCTAGGGCGACCATTACGTGCTTCTGGAGGTCTCAGGTACAGCCTCCCATTGCCAAGTGGTTCCAAAGAATCGATTACTATATGGCAATGGAAGACTTGACGTCTTCTTCCGAACAGTCTGTGTCTCGATTCACAGCCGTCTGGTTTGACTGGCTGGAATTCAAAGGAACGCAGGAATACAAAACTTCTGTGCTACTCTCTTCCCCTATGACATCTTAGGTCTGTGATGGTGATGGCGGTTCTTCCCTCTTTCTCTTCTTCTCTTCCTTTCCCTTTCTCTGTCTGTCCTTTATGCTTCTTTTATGTTCTATTTTCCTTGTTATTAATATTTGAAGATAATACAGATAAATGTCTTTAGCTAAGTGGACTAATGATGTCATACATTGCTTTTGTTTTTTTGTATTCTTAGTCTACGAATGGAACGACAGCTTCTGCTATAAGAATACTTGTATTACATGCAATTCCATTGAGCTGTATACTGTTATCTCTTTATTAATAAAAACTCAATTTGCAAAACAAAAAGAATGCAATTGCTATACCATTTAATGGCAATAACGTTCAAACTTTACCAGTTACTATACCAAAAATTGAATGTGATTCTTTAAAAAAATATATCAAAATTAAATTTGGGGGGATAGTTATGGAATGCAAAGCCACTGAATAATTTGCACTTATTATTGCTGTAGATTTAAATTTCATGGTGAAACCTACCAAGAAGTGGCAGAACTCCATAAATGTATCGCTTGGTTGGGCAAACAATGAACCAAGAATTTTCAAACATGTTTTGTTCTGTTGTAAGACTTCTAGGGGATTAGTGGTATCTGATATGAGATTAAATGCCAGGAAAGTCCAATAGGGTCAACACCTCGACCAGTGATGGCTAACCTTGACACTCCAGCTGATGTTGAACTACACATCCCAGCATGCCCTGCTTCAGTTTTAGCATGTCCAAATAACAAAACTGTAGCAGGGCATGCTGGGATATGTAGTTCAACAACAGATGGAGTGTCAAGGCTAGCCATCACTGACCTAGACTGACATTAGATGATTAATTCAAACCTTGTGTTTTAATTGAGTAATGCAATTGTTATAACATATATGTTTCCAATCTCTTCTGGCTACCAAAGCAATATAGACCATCAGCCTTACATGATCAGCCTTACATAATTATCCAAGGAGAATTTTTATTGTTAGCTATGATATTCCATCAAACTTAAAGGAGGTCTGACAAGTATGAAGTCCCCAAAGATACCTTTATTTTTAGATCCATCACTACTGAGTGCTTCCCTCCAGCATGCATGAAAAAAATGATTTCAATTAGGAATCTCATGAATTCATGATTTATGAATTGATTAGAAAGTTACTTATTTTCAGACTCTGTATGTCTTCCCTCTGGTTAAATCTTTAGCTGCCTACAACTATGTAACTTTATCCAAGACCATTATAAGAAAGCTCTCCACCACCTCTTAAAACATTGCTCAGGCGGTGGGCTTTCTTACTATACACTTTAGCATCTCAGTTACTAAATGCAAAACACAGGGATACATTGGCTTGAGAGATGTTTAAAGTATAATAGTATTGGCTTGTGAGATGTTTCAATTATGACAACAAATTATCTTTATATTCTGAAACATACATAATACTTTGGGCAATATGTAATAACCTGCAATGTGCAGGCTTTGCAGGAAGTTCTGCGTGTATGCCCATATTGAAATTGCTCAATCCACCATATAAGGTTGCATTGCTTGCTACACCTCCTGGATAATCTCAGAGAACAGTTTACCTGGAAACTTTGAAGCTTAGGGGCTGATTCTGAGCCGCATGCAAAGTGTCTGTAGTTGCGGGCTTCCTCGGAAGCCTGATTTACTACCTTATGCTAATGCCTGTATATGTTCAAGTAATGAGGGGGTTTGTGAATGTGCAAGCGGAAACCCATACCACCCATTGATTTTACAACATCCGCAACAACCCTCATCATTAGTAATTATACTTGCACCAGATACAGCATGTGCAAGAGATACACCTGAAACAGGCTTCCCTACCCCATATGCATGACTCAGAATTGCATGTAGCTTTAGATTCACACCCACAATACTCCCATGATACTCCCACAAGTCAGGGTGGTTACAGGCGATTGCATTGTTACCGCCCATTTTCTGCCCCGAAACACCCTATTTCACAGACAGATACGGCAAATCTGTGTGTATGCAAAAACTCGCCATTTGACTCAGAACCAAGCCCTTAGTGTAGGGAGTCTCTAATTCGGGAATGTGAAGATAATTGATGAGACTGGCAAAATACTAAATTCTGTTGTCTTATTGTTCTGGCTTGGAAACATCCATTGACACATGTACGCTTCAACAAGCCATACAATTAATTTGGCAAAATGCTTTTTAATAAATAAAATGAATAATAAAATGTAAGACATATATGACATCCATCATGTGTAATGTCTTAGGATTTGCCCTTATTAGATGATTTTGTTATGGCAGGGCACTGGAGTTCAGACACTATTATACTCATTACTTTAAATTATTCCGTGCTGTTTTCTTTTTGCTCCGTTACTTCTGTACAGTATATACCCTTTTTAATTATACTTATAATTTTTTGTAGAGGACTTTATTGGCAAATGTATTAGAATATTGATATATGCTACATGTTTTTTATTTATTGTTTATGTGTTTCTCATATTGCAAGGCCAATGTAGTTTTGCATTGTTTGGTGAAATAAGGTCTTTAAATGCTATTTTCATTGTTATTATTAGAAGCGAATATTATTTTAAATTTAAGCTCTGGGTTGTAAGAACTTGAAAATATTATACTTTTAGAATTTGAATCCATAGAAGAAATGGATACAGAGCAAGTTTAAAAAAAATCACATATCCTTACCTGTTAACTAAGGGGGTGATTCAGACCTGATTGCATGCTAGCTTTTTTCACTGCGCTGCGATCAGGTCAGAACTGTGCATGCGTATGCACCGCAATGCGCAAGGCGCATCGCTTAGGTCCAAAGTGGATCGTTGCTGTGCGATGGGTTTTTACAAAGAATCCATTTGCACAGCCAATCGCAAGGAGGTTGACAGGAAGAGGGTGGCAACTGACCACTTTTCAGGGAGTGGTTGGAAAAATGCCGGCGTGTCCAAGCGTTTGCAGGGAGGGTGTCTGACGTCAATTTCGGCCCCGGACAGGCTGAAGTGATCGCAGCAGCTGAGTAAGTCCTGGGCTACTCAGAAACTGCAAAATGTCTTTTTTACTGCTCAGCTGCACATGCGTTCGCAATATTGCACAGCTAAAATACACTCCCCTGTAGGCGGCGACTATCTGATCGCAGCGCTGCAAAAAACTGCTAGCGAGCGATCAGGTCTGAATTAGGTACTAAATGTTATCTCTAGTGCAATAATAAAACTAACAGTAATACACCATGTATAATATAAACATCATTTTAAATGCTAAGTTTATTTTAGGTTTAGCATTATCCAGGTGCTGATGCTAAGGTGGGAGCAATGCAAAAAAAAATGTACAGTAAGTAACTTTGTATCTGGAAAAAAACAAGTTACAATGCAAGGGCTGCAAATATATTTATTATTTTTACATGCAGGGTAAATATTGTCTGCTTTTGTATGCAGCCCATAAAAACTGGGCAGCTTTATTTTTACACTGCAGTTAAGATTTGCATTTGGACACACCCCTCCCAAATCTAAATATCTCTAACATCTGCCTCCCCTACAGTGCAACTTGGTTTTGCCAATGTGAAGTTTTTTGCTCTTTTTTGAATAAGTGCCACCACAGAATCAGCCCCGTAGTAAAGTTTTTGTTTCAGAATATTCCAGATTGTGAACTATTCTTTTGAAATGGTGATTTGATTCTATAGTAAATTAAGAGATCTTTTTACAGTATGTTGATGGCCACTCCTTCAAACTACTACGTAGATCTGGGGATCTCATTGTTTTTTGTGATAGTTCTAAATTCTCTTTTTTATTACTTGTCACTCTTAAAAGAATAGTGAACAGTTTAGAATTATGCGGGGGACTTTTAGAATTTTTATAGCTCTTAAAATATGTTCTTTTGTTAAAAAATGGAGACACATGTGAACATCTCCAGGTGTTTCAGATGGCATTAATTGAAGCTGAGATAGTAGATGAATATTGTGAGATCTAGTTCTATAGTGGAATAGATAAATCCTTTATGAAGCGTTTTAATATGGGGTTTAAAATCATCTGTGGCTATTGATTCAGACAAACCTTTGATTCTAATATTATTTCTGTGAGATCCAGCTTCAAGGTCTGCAATTCCATATTGGAGTTACCAATGTAGCTCGTTCTGATCTTCATAGGTTTTTTTATTATTGTATTGCTGAAATTTTAGATTCTATGTTCTATTTTATAATGTGACAATGCCTTCTCTGATTCTTTTCATGGAGAATCTAAGGTAAGACCATACAGTATGTCAGCTCTTATTGTTATTACACAGGAGGTGTTGCATAGTGACAAGCATGATAGGTTGAAGGTTGTGAATGAAGCTATTACCAGTTGTAGTTATCTTGCAATAATCTTTTCTAAAAATACTAAAAATATATCTCTTAGAAACTGTTACCCAATATGTCTTTGAAGAGAAACACTTCTCAGATGGTACGCATTAAAGGAGTATTAAGAGGAAGAAACATACTGTATATTTATTTCTGTTCTTTAAAATAAAAGAGGTAAAAAAAAAACCTCTTAAAGTAAATACAGAAAGTGGAAACATCTAGTAAAACCAACAACATTTTTTTTCGAAACTAAACAAACTATACTAATAGTGTTGTTTATATGTATCATTGTTAGCATCTCCTGCTCTGTGCTGCCACGTCGCCATGGCAACCGGGAGGCAGTACTAGCTAACTCTCTGGAACTGACTAACAAACAAAGATTCAGCAGCATTTGCCTAGCCTGAGAAGATGGTTTATATAGCAGGTGCTGTCCACGCCCCACTCAGACCTCACAGACTGTGAGCACAAAACCAGCGCCGGATTCCCTGCCGTGCACAGAGCCTGTAACCACTACACAGTAAAAACCCGGACCGGAGTATCAGCTGCGCTCAGGTTACTTCGCTAACACTTGCCTCCCGGTTGCCATGGCGACGTGGCAGCACAGAGCAGGAGATCCTAACAGTAGTACTGGAGATCCTAACAGTAGTACTGCCTCCCGGTTGCCATGGCGACGTGGCAGCACAGAGCAGGAGATCCTAACAATCATATTAACAACACTATTCCATTTATGAAACTACAATGTAATTCCAGAGGCAACAAAGCTGTAAAAATACTAGTTAATAAACTGAAACACATTAGGACTAAATCAAGAATCTCCACTATATCAAAAAAATCAGGGTCTAAAGAAACAACATTTACTAAATTAGCAGAAGTATGTAAACATTACTATGTGCAACTATATACATTATTGTCAGAATGCCATGAACACACATCAATTTGCACATCTAAAACCTAGTAAGCTCCCCAGCAGACCAACACACTCTAGCTTCCTCAACTCTCCAAGGGCAAATTAAGGAATTAGAAAAGTAATTAAAATGAAAGCTCTCCCAGTGGGACAATTTCCTTGACCAGTCAGGAAAATGTATTCGTTTCATAAAACATTCAACAATTAAATGACCTCTCACCTCAGTAAAAAAAATAATTGAATCAGAGTACAGCGTTCCCATTTGAAATGACAAAAGATGTGGCAGCATTATTACACAAAAGCCCTGCTCAACACACAGTCTACAAAATATATATAGTAGCTGGCTTTACACAAAATTGCCATGTACAGTAGGCTTGAAAATGAACAATTACACCAGACAACAGATAAGTTCTAAACATTATATGATCTACAGAAGATATCACATCCCCATTCTTGTGACTATTGGGAGTCATTCTGACCCGTTCGCTCGCTGCTTTTTATCGCAGCTGAGCGAACGGGTACCCACAGCGCATGTGCCGGCGCTGTAGTGCACCGGCGCATGCCAGACGTAGCTGGACTGCGATTGCCTCTGCCGTGGGCGCGGTACGGTCAACGCAGGCATGGCTGGACCGTGCAGGGAGTGGTCTGCAGTGGATGCGTGACATCATACGCAGCCGCGTGGGCTAGGGGGCAATGAGTAGCTCCCGGCCAGCACGCTAAAGCTGCGCTGGTCAGGAGCTACTCTTGAAGTGCAAAGGCATCACCGCTGTGCGATGCCTTTGCACTTCTGCGGGGGAGGGGCGGCGGCACTGACATGCGGGGCGGACTAACCCTGTGCTGGGCGTCCCCCCGCATGTCAGTGTGAATGATCGTACAGCTACGATCATTTCGGAATGAGGGCCATTATTAGATGTACATAAAGCATTCAACAGACATGGCTTTATGGCGTTATTTAATCATCCACTTTGGCATCATATGCTAATCGTTCAGCCAATATCCCCCATGCTGTTTCCTATTCCGTAAGATATCATATGCAGTTGAACAAAAACCAAAAATGATCTCCCCTATTAGCTGTTACATTACAACCTTTACAGACACTAATTAAAACCAACTCAAAAAATATGGCTTATTATTTCACAAGCAGGAGCACAACAGAGTACACAAACTAATTTCAATAATACAATCAGACTATTCTCTTCACATATTTGCTTACTCTCCTGAAACATCCACGGGATTCCCAAATTTAGAGAGTCTGGACCAAGTTGATGGAGACCGGGTCACCCTCCTGTAACCCCAGAGTATTATCTGGTCATGCCCTAAAGCCCAACAACTCTTGTGAGCAGTCTTACAACTGTTATCCAAATTTGTTAAAACTAATATACCGGTATACCTAACTAAATTAATACAGTACAGTATATGCACTTTGCTAAGTGGGAAAGATATATTAGAACACTAACATGACATACGCAATATTTACTTCCAGAAAAACAATAACTTAAGCTTGTAAATCAAAAGACCCTCTACTGTAAAAGAAAGCAATATCTAGGAGACAATATGGGTATAAGATGAAAAACAACCATTGATGTACTGTAGCTCTGAGTCACCTGCATAAAATAAAAGCTTGTGAATTCTGAAAAAGACTGTATAGGAAATAATTCGATATAAATAATTGAGAAAATGTACAAAGTAGTGAATAAAAGTAAACAAGGGCAGTTTATTTGGCTGTCTATAAACACATCAAAGGGTTTCCTTGTACTATAAAATACAATACAATACAATGCAGCTGCTGTAGAGCATACCGTATATAATTATTCTAGTGAGTTTCTGATAGCGAAAAGTGTTGATGAGTTTCCTCCTCTGATGCCAGAATAACCAGGTGCAATAAAGGGATAGAAAATAAATGCATTTTTAGTAAAGCAAGGTGTTATTGCACTACTTGGATATTTGTTTTAAATGAACTGTTTACAGTGTCCCCACAACTCATTTTCTCTAATTAATTGCAATTATATATGCTTTGTATGCTTTGTGGTCCTTGCCATATTGTACTTGCCATATTTACAGTAATAGTGAAAACTCTTAGCCTATAACAACACTGTCACTGAGTAAAAGGAATACATACGGTACGATTCCCCGGTGGACAGGAATACCGACTGTCATGATCCCGACAGCGGGATCCCGTCCGACAGTATGCCGGCAGCGGGGCAAGCGCTAGAAAGTCCCTTGCAGGCTCGCCACGCTGCCTGCACGGCGACTCGCTGCACTCGTCACAGGTTATATTCTCCCTCTATGGGTGTCATGGACACCCACAGAGGGAGAATAGTCTGTGTCGCCATTATTCGCTGTCTGTCGGGATCCGACGTCTGTGGAAAACATTGTATATGCTGAAGTAATGCCATTTCATTCAAGAAGAAATTACAAAAAAATGGATTGACTTTCAATATATGTATACCCAATAGGTTAAAGTTATATTTATTTTTATATATATATATATATATATATATATATATATATATATATGTTAAGAAATATTTGGTAACTAGTACTGCGCTTAAGGAACTTTTGTATTATTTTTGTTCAGTATAGATAATTTTCAGTAAAAAATAGTATTTATCTTATGGTGAGTTCGGCAGCTCCCCACAGATTGGTGCTCTGCCTGAAAGGGCTTGTTGGATGTATATAGAGAAATGGTTTCTTTGGGGACGTCTATTCATATAGATTTCTATACCTGTAGGTTATTAGCTTTCAGGTATGTCAAGAAAATACCAAATTTTTTCTAGATACAACAGCAAGTTGTTCGTTGAGTACAACCAATATACATTTTTTCAAGATATGAATATATTTATTAAAAAACACTTAAAAGTACATATTAAATATTGAAACCTTGTAAATCACAAGACAATCATACTATTACATAGTTACAGTATATCTTAGCATGTATTTGAAAAACAGTTGGTTTCTTTCATTTTGGATCTGAGTAATCAATCCGTAATACACCCAGATTGATTAATATTTGATTGATATTTTTCCCTAGATCAATAGTTTTAAATAAAGTGTATTATGTAGCAATGACTTACATAATATACCATCCTTTCCTACTATTCCAACATTATCTGGGAGATCTAGTGCAAAATACTGTAGGAAAAAAGTGAGATATAGTAGACAGAACTTGATAACACCAAAATGTGGTCCTCAATGCACCCTAACTGTCCAGTTTTTAAGTATAGCCATGGCTCAGCACAGAAAGTTGGGTTCACTACGGCTGGCCGGCGGTCGGGCTCCCGGCGACCAGCATCCCGGCGCCGGGAGCCCGACCGCCGGCTTACCGACAGCTTGGCGAGCGCAAATGAGCCCCTTGCGGGCTCGCTGCGCTCGCCACGCTACGGGCACGGTGGCGCGCTACGCGCGCCACACTATTTTATTCTCCCTCTATGGGGGTCGTGGACCCCCACGAGGGAAAATAAGTGTCGGTATGCCGGCTGTCGGGCTCCCGGCGCCGGTATACTGAGCGCCGGGAGCCCGACCGCCGGCAAACAGAAGACCACCCCAGAAAGTTAAATCAAATTGATTGAGGTAATAATTGAGTTACCTGTGGTCAAGAATGGATATACTTAAAAGCTGGACCATTGGAGTGCTATGAGGACTGTCTTTGGAAACCTCTACATTAGGTGTTTAATGTGGGGTTTAATGCAATGATTCCTTTCATTGACCACTCCATCTTCAGCATATAAGTCCTCAAGGTTTCCCCCAAACTCAAGAATCTCCCACACATTCCGAAAGAGCAGGAAACTATGATTTATACTTTACTTATTTGCGTGTTTATACAGTATACCTGACATTATTACCATTCCTCAATCTGATATACTGTAGAGCTCCATCGGCATAATTTGCCCTACCAATAGACTTTCTGTACAGGTTATTAACTAAATACAGAATATGCTCACTTGCACATTATATAATTGTGCATAGATGTCCCCAATTGACCACCTTGCTCACACATAAGAGCACACTTACTTTGCTATTTGCAAATATTCTTAATACATTAGTAGTTTTACACCCATAAATATGCTTATCTGCATACCTTGCACCCATTGAGAACACTGAAAACACCCTCAATAATCACTGTCATTTTGCTTGCTAAAACCACCAGCGAAACTACGACCTCCCCCTAAACTCACAATCTATTTCATCCTGTTTAATGTTGGTGCTCTCTAAGCACATTCTTGCAGTTATCCTGCATGAAGCAAGGAATTCCCTAATAAACCCAGCTACTCTACTCCCACAAGGGTAAAATGATTCACTTCTGGAGTTGCCATCAAGTAAAGGTCCATGATACATGTGGCTCACATTTCTCTAGTTTTGTAAATGACCCTTACTGGTTTGTTTAGAGTTGGACACATTTCAAAATGCATCTGGTTCAATAAAAGTAGCATTTGCACCAGACATACAGTAAGTGTATATACACTTAAATATGCCATCAGCCAAAACATTAAAACCACTGACAGGAGAAGTGAATAACATTGATTATCTCATTACAATGCCACCTATCGTTACAAATTGGCAGCATGTGAACACTCTGACAAGGGACAAATTGTGATGGCTAGATGACTGGTTCAAAGCATTTCCAAAGCAGAAGGTCATGTAGAGTGTTCCCAGTATGCAGTGGTTAATACACGCCAAATGTGGTCCATAGAACCAGCTACAGGATCATGGGCACCCAAGGCTCATTGATGAGTGTAGAGAGTGGAGGCTAAGCCATCTGATTCGAGCACACAGAAGAGCTACAGTAGCACAATTTGCAGAAAACAGTTGTTGCTGGCTATGGTAGAAAGCTGTCAGAGTACACAGTGCAATCTTGCTTGCTATATATGGGGCTGTGTAGCCACAGACCAGACAGAGTGCGCATGCACCTCCTGTCCACTGTCAAAAATGCCTACAAAGGGCATGTAGCATCAGAACTTGACCATGGAGCAATGGAAAAAGGTGGCCTGGTCTGATGAATCACATTTTTTTTACAACATGTGGCTGGGTGTAGGGAGGCCAATCCCGGGCCATTTTTTCAATCCCGAGTATTGGGATTGAAAAATTGTCAATCCCGGGATTGAGAAATATAATAAATAGATGTATACTAAATAAATAATTAGAATTACTACAAATAGAAAAAAAATACAAAGAACATGGCCGAAAAAAAAGAAAGAAAAAACTTTACAAATCATTAAACAAAAAAAATTCCAGGTATATCAATTTACAGTCTTGTTTCATACCATTAAGTTGAACAGAAATGTTTTTTGTACCTGATAATTTAAATCAGGAGAAAGCAAATCAATAAAATTTGGAAAAAGTTTTTCAGAGATTCCGCCTTATGTAAAGGTTTCCAGCCATTCCATATGAAAAACATAATATAACTTGGTTGGGGGATCCATATGAATCCACATTTGCAGAATGCATTTATGAGCAACTGCGGATATAGTGCATCCGAAAAGTATTCACAGCGCTTCACTTTTTCCACATTTTGTTATGTTACAGCCTTATTCCAAAATGGAAATTTCTCCCTTCAAATTCTACATACAATACCCCATAATGACAACGTAAAAAAGCTTTTTTTTATTTTTGCAAATTTATTAAAAATAAAAAAACTAAGAAATCACATGTACATAAGGATTCACAGCCTTTGCCATGAAGCTCAAAATTAGCTCAGGTGCATCCTGTTTCCACTGATCATCCTTGATATGTTCCTACAGCTTAATTGTAATTCACCTTTGGTAAATTCAGTTGATTGGACATGATTTGGAAAGGCACTTGACAGTGCATGTCTGAGCACAAACCAAGCATGAAGTCAAAGGAATTGTTTGTAGACCTCCGAGACAGGACTGTCTCTAGGCACAAATCCGGGGAAGGGTACAGAAAAATATCTGCTGCTTTGAAGGTTCCAATAAGCACAGTGGCCTCCATCATCCATAAATGGAAGAAATTCGGAACCACCAGGACTCTTCCTAGAGCTGGCTGGCCGTCTAAACTGAGCGATCAGGGGAGAAGTGCCCTAGCCAGGGAGGTGACCAAGAACCCGATGGTCACTCTGTCAGAGCTACAGCATTCCTCTGTGGAGAGAGGAGAACCTTCCAAAAGGACAACAATCTCTGCAGCAATCCACCAATCAGGCCTGTATGGTAGAGTGGCCAGACGGAAGCCACTCCTTAGTAATAAGCACATGGCAGCCCATCTGGAGTTTGCCAAAATGCACCTGAAGGACTCACAGACCATGAGAAAAAAAAATCCAAAATGCACATGGACTCTCAGACCATGAGAAACAAAATTCTCTGGTCTGATGTGACAAAGATAGAACTCTTAGGAGTGAATGCCAGGCGTTATGTTTGGAGGAAACCAGGCACCACTCATCACCAGGCCAAAACAATCCCTACAGTGAAGCATGGTGGTGGCAGCATCATGCTGTGGGGATGTTTTTCAGGAACTGGGAGACTAGTCAGGATAGTGGGAAAGATGAATGCAGCAAAGTACAGAGACATCCTGGATGAATATCTGCTCCAGAGTGCTCATGATCTCAGACTGGGATGACAGTTCATCTTTCAGCAGGACAACGACACTAAGACACAGCCAAGATATCAAAGGAGTGGCTTCAGGACAACTCTGTGAATGTCCTTGAGTGACCCAACCAGAGCCCAGACTTGAATCCGATTGAACATCTCTGGAAAAATCTGAAAATGGCTGTGTACTGATGCTTCCCATCCAACCTGATGGAGCTTGAGAAGTGCTGCAAAGAGGAATGGGCGAAACTGCCCAAAGATAGGTTTGTCAAGCTTGTGGCATCATAGTCAGAAAGACCTGAGGCTGTAAATTCTGCCAAAGGCGCATTAACAAAGTATTGACCAAAGGCTGTGAATACTTATGTACATGTGATTTCTTAGTTTTTTATTTGTAATAAATGCAAAAATCTCAAAAAAACGTTTATCATGTTGTCATTATGGGGTATTGTGTGTAGAATTTTGATGGAAAAAAAATAATTTATTCCAGTTTGGAATAAGGCTGTAACATAACAAAATGTGGAAAAAGTGAAGCACTGTGAATACTTTCCAGATGCACTGTATAATGAGCAGTGTTTTTTAGTACCTGTTGATATTTTACCAGATGTAAGAGGAATCCTCATTACTGCCCATTACTGCCCATTCAGGTAGATCATTAAAACCATAATAAGTCATAGTGAATTCATGAAGCTGATGTCAAAAAAATCCCACATACAGTGCATTCTAAGAACTTTTGCTGGACTCTAGCTTGCAAATCTGCCCCATGCTTGTACTGACACCTATGGCATCTTTTACCTAATGCCTCATGGACCCCATCATGTACAATGTACTTTCGCCCCACCATATGCTATACCTCCACGTGGTGCAGGACATGTTTAAGGGTATATCAAACTACTATACATGTTAGCTGTTACCATGTATGCCTTGGGTCCTCCTGTGACTTAGGTCCCACAGTGTAACCTTTGTAGTGCACCATGGCTGCCTCATTTGGCGCACTCGTGGATGGGATGAAAAATACATGGACCTGGCGTTTATTTTGGGACCCTACCCCTAGCGTTAGGTCGCTGCAATCACCCATTTTGTGTCATCTCTTCTAGGCGCAACCTATTCCACCCAGGGTAAACCAACGTGTGCCCACCATGGCTGCCTCACCTGGTACCTTTATGAATGGAATATATAACCCATTGAAGTTATTAGCAAAAATATCTGCACCAATCGTGCTTTACGCTTAATGTGTGCCTTAAGTTTTCTTTTTTACTTAGTATTACTGTATTAATCTTTGTACTATGTTTTTGATGCCTGTAAAGCGCCTTGAGTCCTATTGGAGAAAGAGCACTATATAAATAAAATAATAACAATTATTATTATTATTATTATTATTATTATTATTAATGCAAAAATCTGCACCTGTGAAATAGAATATTTATCTAGTATGGCCTGTATACAAAGGGTAGATCTTGTGGTGGTACCCACAAGTGCCTCTATAGAGCTAATCCCCTTAGAGTACCATGAAGAACAAGGTCTAACAGCTTTGCCATTCTGAAATTCAGGATTTTGTATTAGCGGTAAGAACAAGGAGTGATAGCTCTTCAGACCCTTACATAATCTAATTATGCCATATCACACAAGGGGTCACAAGTAAAGAAAAATGTCTGATTTACGATTATGAAAAAAAGATAAAAGATTCTAATCATTTGGATATATTTTAAACCAAATGATTATATTTATTTTAAAGGAAAACGATAAGAAATTATGTACTGCCAAGATGTATTAAGAAACACATCCAGAGACAGGGTCTTGGATAAACAAATGGATCAAGTCTTTAGCATTTAAAAAAAATCTGAGGATGCTTTTTGTGACATACATTATTAGCTGTTACACTCACTAGCCTGGCCACTGGCTATTCTTATCTTTTGTGAACAATGAGTAGGTAGTTTATTAAAATGCAAAATAGCAAATCAGCTTTCCCATCGGGTATCTTGACTTGACACTATACACTATTTGCTAAGGAGTGAGGTGATTTCCTACAGAGAGCAGAGACGTTGCATCTATACACCTGCTTTTGTGGAGCGGTGTAAGCTGTTGATTTCAGTTTGTACAGCAAGATTAATAAGAAAAGAGGGTCACCATGGTGCACACTGAGGAGTGTTTGTTACTACAGTATGCAGAACATGCATACACATTGTGCTAAAGGATTTGAATGTAGAATTTTACCATATTATTAAAAGGATGCACTTTGCAATTTCCATTTGCACTTCTACAGTGACAAATTTGTAGACATACACTTAGCAATATAGTCTAGACAGTCACACTCATCAAGTGACAACTGGAATAGAAACAGCTCTGATGTTCCCTCATTGATTAATTTAAGCCATAAATAAGGAGGGTGGCCTTTGATGTCAGACTCTGACATCTGAACAGTTCTTCTGCATAAACCTACTTCCATGTCTGGTATACAGAGGCTGACAGTATCATCTAGGAGCAAAACCAAGGTGAGATAGATGGTGCACAACACAGGGTTTTTCCTAAACCAACTCCTGTATTTTGGAAATTGCTCATAGATCTCTGAACAATTCAGCCACTGTGACTGATCTGCCTTCGTTTTTTTTTTTTTTCACATTCTCCATAGACTCCTTATACACTGGCATCTAATATTAGTGGTGGCAGAACGTTGGCATTTTATGAATGCTGCAGGCTTTATTTGCTTTCGCTGCAACTGAACACACTGCAGTAAATGTAGTGTCCACCATTGTCCACCATTAATCTCCAATGGCTTCAAGTATAAGCACTGGTTACCACCTCGTCTTATTGCCAGTTGTTAACCAGCCATAGCTAGCCTTGTATTGACTAGATTAATGTAGGCTTTTTTATCTGTATGTTTAAGCTCCCTCCCCCAACAGGGAAACAAAACCAAAACCCTACTGTATTTGTCATTAATTATACAGGAGTTCTCAAGTGCCCTAGGTAATAAATGTCAATGGGTGTATTGTTTTATAACGCACTAAATGATGAAAAAAAATGTTTTGCAGATGTCATTAATGTTATTTGTAACTACAGTTTACAAATACACAGACGATATTACCATCTCACTGTTTTTTGTTTTTTTTATTTGCACTACACACTGAGTGGTACAATATATACTGTAGGTGTAAAATTATCCCAAAAATACAATATTACTGTACTGTATCTCAACCAGTGTTTTTCGCCCACACCCTAACTGGCGCAAAACTGTTTGTTTCTTTACTTAGTAACATTAGGAAAAGGATTCATATATCCAATACATTTTGATATCAATAAATTTGTTAAAACACACTGAGTATCCAAAAAACACTATCAGTCATTCCACTCTGTCTTATTAAAGCCCTTTTTTTCATGAGACATCACAATATTCAATTTATGTGTAATAACTGTAAGTTACAGAAGGGTCAAATGGGCACTAAAACCGCTAGTGTTAATAAGGTGCGACTGCTCAACTGCTGACACAGTGAAGTGAAAGAGAACAATCCTCCTAGGTCCCAAGGGAGCAATTATGTTCTGAAAATGCTGCTTCACCTCTTCACTGCTATGTGTCAGCATGGAATGGACGGAGCTCTATGTGCTGGTGTTAGAAGCACCCAACTAACACTACTGCTAGCTACTCCAAACAGCTGTAAATTATTGGTGGAAAGTTCTGGAATGACAGCGCAACAGTGCAAATTAGAAATCACTGATTCACAAGTAGCACCATAAATTGTGAGCGAATATTTAGACAAATCACAACAAACAGCATTTCTTAAGTTTAATAGACTTACTCAGCGCAACGCATGCTGGTGCACCTGGCAACAGCCAATCATACAACGTTTCCAACAAGAGATTTATGGTTCGAGTTTGCAGCGAATCGTGTCACCGTGGCCTGCCTCATGGCGCCGCACTTTTCTCCTGCAGCTCTCCTCACAGAGGGCACCAGGAAAAAGTATGTCAGCATCCAGTATGGGCGTGACAGCATAACCACAAACACATGCAGACCAGCACAGAGACATATATATATATATATATATATATACACACTGCTCAAAAAAATAAAGGGAACACTTAAACAACACAATGTAACTCCAAGTCAATCACACTTCTGTGAAATCAAACTGTCCACTTAGGAAGCAACACTGATTGACAATCAATTTCACATGCTGTTGTGCAAATGGAATAGACAACAGGTGGACATTATAGGCAATTAGCAAGACACCCCCAATAAAGGAATTTTTCTGCAGGTGGTGACCACAGACCACTTCTCAGCTCCTAAGCTTTCTGGCTGATGGTCACTTTTGAAAGCTGGCGGTGCTTTCACTCTAGTGGTAGCATGAGACGGAGTCTACAACCCACACAAGTGGCTCAGGTAGTGCAGCTCATCCAGGATGGCACACCAATGCGAGCTGTGGCAAGAAGGTTTGCTGTGCTTGTCAGCGTAGTGTCCAGAGCCTGGAGGCGCTACCAGGAGACAGGCCAGTACATCAGGAGATGTGGAGGAGGCCGTAGGAGGGCAACAACCCAGCAGCAGGACCGCTACCTCCACCTTTGTGCAAGGAGGAACAGGAGGAGCACTGCCAGAGCCCTGCAAAATTACCTCCAGCAAGCCACAAATGTGCATGTGTCCACTCAAACAATCAGAAACAGACTCCATGAGGGTGGTATGAGGGCCCGACTTCCACAGGTGGGGGTTGTGCTTACAGCCCAACACCGTGCAGGACGTTTGGCATTTGCCAGAGAACACCAAGATTGGCAAATTTGCCACTGGCGCCCTGTGCTCTTCACAGATGAAAGCAGGTTGTCACTGAGCACATGTGACAGACGTGACAGAGTCTGGAGACCAAGGAGAACGTTCTGCTGCCTGCAACATTCTCCAGCATGACCGGTTTGGCAGTGGGTCAGTAATGGTGTGGGGTGGCATTTCTTTGGGGGGCCGCACAGCCCTCCATGTGCTCGCCAGAGGTAGCCTGACTGCCATTAGGTACCGAGATGAGATCCTCAGACCCCTTGTGAGACCATATGCTGGTTCGGTTTGCCCTGGGTTCCTCCTAATGCAAGACAATGCTAGACCTCATGTGGCTGGATTGTGTCAGCAGTTCCTGCAAGACAAAGGCATTGATGCTATGGACTGGCACGCCCCGGTTCCCCAGATCTGAATCCAATTGAGCACATCTGGGACATCATGTCTCGCTCCATCCACCAACGCCACCATAGACTGTCCAGGAGTTGGCGGATGCTTTAGTCCAGGTCTGGGAGGAGATTCCTCAGGAGACCATCCGCCACCTCATCAGGAGCATGCCCAGGCATTGAAGGGAGGTCATACAGGCACGTGGAGGCCACACACACTACTGAGCCTCATTTTGACTTGTTTTAAGGACATTACATCAAAGTTGGATCAGCCTATAGTGTGTTTTTCCACTTTCATTTTGAGTGTGACTCCAAATCCAGACCTCCATGGGTTAATAAATTTGATTTCCATTGATAATTTTTGTGTGATTTTGTTGTCAGCACATTCAACTATGTAAAGAACAAAGTATTTAATAAGAATATTTCATTCATTCAGATCTAGGATGTGTTATTTTAGTGTTCCCTTTATTTTTTTGAGCAGTGTATATATATATATATATATATATATATATATACATACACATACATACACATGTCCGGGTCTCAATATTTATTTGAGGGTAGATGCAAATACAAGATAATGATGGTTGACAGCAAGAGTGATTGTGATTGGCTGATTGCAAAATGCACTAAGTGATGCTGATAGTTGGTAAAAAACATGGTTGCAGGATATGTGACTTACGCCTAATGAAACCCTGGTGCATACTGTATGCTTCTGGTGCTGACCTGCCTGTGTCGTGTGATAGAGGAAACTGAATTTGCCTGCAATTGTAGCTTTTTATGTGGGGCGCAATTTTGAACAACGTCAGAAACAATGTTCTTATGCTTAACAATTCTCAGTGAATGATGTTATTTTGCGCCAGAAACAACTGCAGCTGAGGTCTCCTCTCAAGGGTACCAACACTTGAATAAATTTAGAACAACAGAAAAAAATGGAGTCGACCACCAGCGCTGTTAATGTCGAGTAAATGTGCGAATATCTCTCAACTGATGTTACTCCTCAGTCAACCATCACGGAATGTTTTCAATCAAATGTTCCTTGTTTGATGTACCTCACTCACCGCCGTACAATGGAATTTCCTCTTATAAAGGTATCTTTTCCTTGTACGATTGGAGTCGGCAAACCATTAACTCTTATACCTTGTAAATAATTTAGAGAGAATAACTGATAATTTGATATACCTTACTCACCGACGTACGGTGAGGTTTCCTCATATAAAGGTATCTTTTCCTATAGTTTAAAAACCAGCATCAAAAGGGCATATGGTAATGAACTCACCATTGGTCTAGGCCCTATGTTCATCCAAAGGTTTCTTTATAACTGCAGCATAGGTCACTTCAAAAAACCGGATGGTTTTTCCTTAAAATATGGATAGGAATACTGGATACTTCGTAAAAGAAATTTTTAATTCATAAAAAAATTGTCCATACATAAAATGTTTTAAAAGGCAGGGATTACATCACTCCACTCCATAAGGACCTCAAACATCAACCGGTCTGCCAATCAAGTCCCCAAAGGCAGCACAAAAAGGGGGGGGAAAAGGTTAATCTTGAGAAAGACAGATCTTACTCCTTATATGGATGGGGATGTTTCCTCCCTGTAGTTCATATCACCAACGCGTTTCGGAAATGTTTCCTTCCTCAGGGTGTAGCTACACCCTGAGGAAGGAAACATTTCCGAAACGCGTTGGTGATATGAACTACAGGGAGGAAACATCCCCATCCATATAAGGAGTAAGATCTGTCTTTCTCAAGATTAACCTTTCCCCCCCCCTTTTTGTGCTGCCTTTGGGGACTTGATTGGCAGACCGGTTGATGTTTGAGGTCCTTATGGAGTGGAGTGATGTAATCCCTGCCTTTTAAAACATTTTATGTATGGACAATTTTTTTATGAATTAAAAATTTCTTTTACGAAGTATCCAGTATTCCTATCCATATTTTAAGGAAAAACCATCCGGTTTTTTGAAGTGACCTATGCTGCAGTTATAAAGAAACCTTTGGATGAACATAGGGCCTAGACCAATGGTGAGTTCATTACCATATGCCCGTTTGATGCTGGTTTTTAAACTATAGGAAAAGATACCTTTATATGAGGAAACCTCACCGTACGGCAGTGAGTAAGGTATATCAAATTATCAGTTATTCTCTCTAAATTATTTACAAGGTATAAGAGTTAATGGTTTGCCGACTCCAATCGTACAAGGAAAAGATACCTTTATAAGAGGAAATTCCATTGTACGGCGGTGAGTGAGGTACATCAAACAAGGAACATTTGATTGAAAACATTCCCTGATGGTTGACTGAGGAGTAACATCAGTTGAGAGATATTCGCACATTTACTCGACATTAACAGCGCTGGTGGTCGACTCCATTTTTTTCTAATGTTCTTATGCTTAACTATGAGAAGTAGGTCAGTAGGTTATGACAATATTCACTTTCCACACATACTGCACACTACAAATCAATGCAATATGAAATATTATACTGTAACATTTACTAATAAAATGCCAGTTTGAAGAGATGCTGTTATCTGGATGATGACACTCTACCATTCAATATTGAGGTAGCATTTCCTGATTATAATTTCTGTCTCTGTATTTAATATAACATCCTGATTTGTAGCCCTGTAAATGAATACAGTTCTCAGTACGCTGTGGCACTATCTTATTAAGCCTTTACATACATACATACATACATACATACATACATACATACATACATACAAGTAGAAGATCTGGGAATATGTGTTACTATCCATTGCCATTGTATATACATTTGCCAGCAGGCTTGGTTTCCTGTATACACATCTTGCTATGGGGCCCAGTAATGGAATGTTATGCTCCTCCCTGCATCCATACAATTAAAGTGTAACAATCCTATATGTGTATTTCTGTAATGTGTATGTAGCAATCATTTTTTGGGTCTATAATCTGAATAAATAAAAACAGAATTAAAAGCACATTTGTTTTTGATATCCTCGGAGATAGTGAAAGTGATGTAATTCACAGCAGCCAATCGTATTCTAAGGACCGCGAATTCAATTACCCGTGGAAAATTAACACGGGTGAAAACGGGAGGTAGCATCAGGCTTTAACAGCAAGGACTATTCAATTGCACTCTTGGTTACCCCTGATAGTCTTGTTAACACCCGTTAAAGAAGCTTGTTAACGGGTGTTAACCTGGGTTAATGGACATTAATGCACAGAATCTGTGAAAAGTTTGTGGATTTGCGTGTTAACAGGGTTGCGGAACCCTCGAGTTATCAGGGGTTTTTTTTCAACCGCTTGAGGCAGGGGAAAAAAAGCCTTGATAATGTCTGGCTTCGGGGATAATTGGATAGCCCCGCGGGATCAATTAGGCCATGGTAATCTACCGTGGATAATTGAATTCCAGCCCAAATGTCATTTTTGTGGTGAAGATTCAAAATTAAAACAAATGTTTTGATGGTTGCTATGGTTTATGGTATTCCATGCAATAATGGTTTATATTATCCCACGGGCATATTTTTTTTGCAAGTGCAGTGTGTTGTACAAAATGCAGGAGCCCATTTAGAATGTTATAGGTAGTCTTGGGTGCAATTATCTAGCACATTTGTTGATCCTTCTAGTCTCTGCATGAACGCGTGTGCTGTAAATGTTCTCATCGTTCTATATTTAATGTAGAAAATTATATATGAAAGAAGAACATACAGTCCAATATATTGATACAAGCCTACGTATAGTCTACATAATAACAGTATTATGAATAGTTTTATTCATTATTATTTATGTATAGTCTTCATAATAACAGTATTTACAATTTGTTATCGTCACATATTGCAGCAATCATCATTATACAGGTAATTAATATTATTAATACAAAAAAAACCTTGCCTGGACAGCATTCCTGATAACATATGGTTCCGGCAAGGAGCTTAGCGATAAAGTGATGGCTACCACTATCACTTTACACTCGGGTCTGAAGTGAAGATTGGGCAGTAGGGCCGCGCAGAATATTTTTGTGATCAAATGGATGGGTGGAGCATGGAGGCTGCAGGAGTCGGATCTGTAAATTCCTCTCCGGCGATGCTGTATCCATAGGTGCAGAGCAGTTACTATTGTCTGAAAATGGCAAAGCTACAAAAAGCTAAGACTGATGTCTCCCGCGTTAGTTAGCAAAGCAGAAGGGAGAGCTCTGTTATCCCCGGAATTTATTCTTTGTTAAATGGCAGGGATACGTAAGCTGTTTCTGCATGGTTTTACCCTAAATAGACTTCTACGTTTAACAACCCTTGGCAGATCTGTGTTTGCCTCTAAGAGCCAATAAGGGTAGCTAAAAAGACTTATCCCTGTTCCTATGTGTTATCGCATGATCGCGGGTCCAATTTCCCCTGATAAAAATGGCCTATAATTAGAAACCGCAACAATGTCCATCGTTCATTAATCGCGATAACCGTCCATTTGTATAGGCTGAAATGGCATTGGGGCTAACTGGATACCCCCCATCTTCTTTAGTATAATGAACACAACCATAGTTCTCAGTATAGTCATATTACAGTATATGTGGAGCTGTAGTAATGTACTTTTGACATAAAATGAAATATCAGAGTAGAGGGAGAGATACGTGGAACCATTACTGCTATCAGAAACCTTGGTGAATGTAGTATAGAAAGCATCCACAGCAAGTACCAATTATTTTTTTTCTATAAATGCATTAAACACCACCCAAAACTAAAAATGTATTTACTTCTTATTTAAATATAGTTGAGCTCTGCATTTTATTAGCAAATCATGTACTGTTTTAAAGAATACATTTAAGCTTTTAACAACCAAGAATATAATATCACTTAATAAATTAAATTCTATGAACACATCCTTAAAATAATTAGCGTTTTGTAGAAGATTACTCCTAACTTCCTTAGCACATCAGGTTCTCAAGGAACGTCAAAAAACTCTGTGCATGTTTCTTGAACACACCACTCGCCCATAAACAACAACCTGCCTACAACACACCACATTGCTGTTAAATGATGAACATATGACTGTAGAAGCTCACTAACATTGTATTGTCTGAAATAACGTATACAATACAGCTCAGTGGTTCTCAAACTGCATGCCTAGGCACCATGGTCCAGAACCAATTCATTATGGTCAATGTAACAGGCAAAACAAGTGCTGGTGGCTGCTAGTCATAAAATATGTGGACAAACAGAAGCAAATCCTGTCCCTCACTACATAACTGAACCTAAAGGTACCCACACAATGGGACGGCTGATTGGCGAATGATCGGATGATGTATCATTAGAAACATCGGCTGTAAAAAAAAACCACAAACGATTTGGTCAAAATCGATCGATATGACATCATATCTTCCCTGCAAGAGAGAAGATCAGAGGATGAGTCTAACAAGCATTGGGACCGCACAACAGATCGTTATCATTCAGGAACACTGGATGATATCCACTTTTCTGAACGATTTATCATTAAGATGAGTCTAAATCGCTTTATTTTGCCTAAAATCGTTGTAGTGTGGGCACCTTTAGGATGACATATAAACACATTTTACTTAATTCAATAGTTCTTTCTAAATTTCTTAATAAGAAACTTTTGGCCTCGGGGTGCCATGAAAACAATCTAATACTCTAGGGCAGTGATGGCTAACCTTGACACTCCAGCTGTTGTTGAACTACATATCCCAGCATGCCCTGCTACAGTTTTGTTATTTGGCCTTGCTAAAACTGATGCAGGGCATTCTGGGATGTGTAGTTCAACAACAGCTGGAGTGTCAAGGTAAGTCATCACTGCTCTAGGGTGTCGTGATATAAAAAGGTTTGGGAACCACTGATAAACTGTAGCTAGTAAAAGAAATGTTACATAAACACAGTGACAGGAAACGTTTTTATTTCCACTAAGATCCACACTAGCTATTAAAAAATACTTATTACTCAAAACAAACATAAAGTAATCATATATTTACATTGCATATTGCTAAACTGAACTGTAAGAAAAGGAAAATGAGCCAGGAAAGACGTACTGTATTACTCTTTTTATATGAGCAATAAGAATACTGCTACTTAAAAGCCAGCACTATATACAGTAGGTTATAATACATCTGGCTATAATTTGGATACATTTGTTTAAAAAGTAAAAGTTAAAGCACCTACCACAGTACCATGCCAGAATATTTACATGCTTGCATGTTCTTTACTTAATAGACTAGACTTTAATCACATATTTTAATAATTTGTAATTTTACATAAAAGAAAATATTTTTGATGATAATCTTCCTTTATACACTGCTTTAATAAAATTTGTATTTACCAAGACTTTAAAATGAATAAGGAATGTTGATGTACTTAATTATAGAAAATAGTGGTGGTTTAAAAAAAGACTTTTCAAGTAAATACAAGATTATTTCTACAAAGCATATAAAAAAAATATCCAAATAATCGGCACTTAAATGTATCCTTTTGGATGGATTTCCACTGAAAACAATGCACTTTAGAAATTACACATAAAGATGCAGAGGTTTTAGCATATACCTATAAGGCAGTCTCAGTGTTTAAGATTACAGGAAAATCTTACGGTAAATGAAAGGTTCAGATAGAAAAGAGTTAATTGACCTTATCGTGACCATCTCTGCTATAATCATGCAGCAGTTGTTGGAAGTGGATGTTGATAGCATCCCAGCCACATCTATTCATTATCCCGTTGGGGAATTTTGCTATACATGCATTGTATCTCTTATTGCTTTTATTTATGACATGGTCCATTGTTTATACATTGCTCTCAAATGATCAATCAACAGTTTCAGAGCAGAAAGTAGCAGCACAAGCATAGAATACAGACGACAGAGGAATAGATGATGCAGAGGAGCCAAGTGAAAATCTGCATCATGCTGAACACAAATCACACAGAGCAGGAGCTGACTCCGGACAGTGAGAAGCCTTCATTTCCGGTTGAGTGCGGCTGCGTGCTGGGATGTATGGGGAGAATGCCAAACTACTGAACCCTGCATACATACATACATACATACATACATGAAAATACATATTATGACTACTGAAAACATAGCTATGTACAGATGACTATAGTAAAATACTGGCGTGGAATATCATGCTATAGACACATGTCTTGGGTTTGTGTATCAGAATCAGGGTTTAACGTGTACAGATAGTGTCCATCAAATGACAAATATTAGTAAAGGCACAAGGTCAAATGTTCCCAGGCCATGGGTGAAGGGGGCAAAAGAAAATAATAACTGGAAGCCACTAAACGGTCCTCCTCCCCTGATCTCTATGCAGTGTTACTGGACCTGGTACTCTGAGCTAGTGAATTTTATGCATGAATCAGCAACCCCTTGTCATAATGTCATGATGCAGTGATCCCTGCAGAGATGGAAAATAGTTTAAATAGCAAAATCTCTTCATCCTTCATGGAGAATGGTCTGCTATAAATGCATATACATAGTTAACAATGCTAAATAAAAAAGCTAAGCGTGATATGTCAGCCCAATCACTAAAAATAAATCTAACTTTTAGAATACACTTTCACTATAATGTACAGCAAATAAAGTACTTATTTACTGTGCAGTCTAGTGTCCCCACATATAATATACTGCTTCTGAATCAGGACTTGCATGCTCTTCCCACTATTGGCTCCTTAATGGTAATTGATTTCCAGGTCCAATATAGTATTTTGCTTATTGATAATGTTCTCATTCCATCTAGGAGCTAGGACATTGGGTAAAATCCTGGATAGTATATGACATAGGGCCCCCATGAAATACCATTGTGGCCTTCATTAGGTATATGAATATACTACATACTGTAACATGCAGAATTATAGAATTGTGCTACTTCCATATAATTGCTTTAATACTAATCATCTAAACAAATCATGAGCAATATAAACATTTTGCATAGATTTCCAAATACATATTAGTATTTTGTAGCAAAGTAACATCCACTATACTATACTATAATTCACACTGTAAATAATGAAATGATGTGTCTTCTTAGGGGATGACTGAGGATGGAATTGATTTCATACATTCATCATTGAATACCCAAAATTTGAAGTGTCAAAATGAAGTCCATACACATTTATATAAAATACAATGCAATATAGGGAAATGTATTTATTTTGAATTGCAAATCAATAGAATTATCTAGAAGCAATCAATCAGTCGCTTTACATAGGCATCTATAAATAGAACAGTTTATGTGCTGTAACTACATGAGGTTGCAATTACAAGATTATAGTTTTAGGACTATTAATGCACATTTATATTGTCCAAATGTTCAAAGTTTCCCTAATTCCTACATAGAACTTGTAATGTTGATCCATTTCACACTTGAACACCCGGAGTAAAATTGCTTTTCTAATTGGGGGATGTGTAGAGCACTGAGCATTGAGATATTACTCTGGGTAAAATGGCTGATCATCATTCTGCATCTGGTCATATTTAAATACAAACCATAATCACATACGGGTGATTTTAGCACCTGCTTTAAAACCTGAGCACATTACAGTATATCGTGTGGACTACACATTATATAGACAACAGCATTTAACCACAACATACACAGCAATCGTTGCTTTATATAATGTATCTCTTAAAGGGGACATTATAAAAATATTTCTACAAGTAAAAAAAATAAACCTAACAGTCCCTGTGGATATGAGCAAGAAAGGTGTTCTCAGGGGATACATGTAATGGAATGCAACGATGCAGTAACAGGTCCCTTTGGCTATGCTCCATACCAATCACGCAAGAAGACCATTGGTTGCCAGGGTGGCGTAAAAAGCAATGCAGGACAAACTTGCAGGGGAAAGGTAGGTGAGTGTGTGAGCTGCACATTGCACATTCCCAGATACAGGGCTGTATATAAACCAGTTATACTGGAAAATCAACAGCCTTATTCAGCTGCATTTGTATTGCATATCACCAGCATTTCAAATAAATTAATATTCATTACTCACAAGCGTTGGTGACGGCGAAGCTGTTAGCTACCTCCAGATTGTCGATATGGGGCGACAGTCTAAACTCTGAATTGGAATAGAGAACCATCCCTACCCGAAATGCACTGTATTCCTGATCTGCACCCCTTGGAAATAACCCTCCTAGAAAGAGATAGCACAGAATATAAGGTTATTTTATACTGTTGACCTATAATAGAACAAGTCATGTTTATTAAATACGGGTCAGTGCCACAAATCTGTCATCGTATTGATGTTATCATATACAGTGGTTATGCAAAGAGGTTTCCTCTTCCATCGATTGATCTGGTATTGGTGATATCGCATAGCAACTACCCCTGAAGCTTTGATCAGAATAAATAATAATATGCAAAATTGAGGGTTTTACTGTATTTTCTTATTTCAATTACTTTATATAGTGCCATTGATTGAATATTTAACACATTCCTGGAAAAGGTAGAATGTACTGTTTTACACAAAACCGACCATTCAGGTGAAGAAATATGCTTACCTATTTGTATGCTATTGGAATATACCCCAATAATCAGTCCCCAAAGCACAGGAAGCAGGAAGACAGAAATATGCATAATCTTTTGCATTTCCAAGAAAAAAAAATAGAGCATCCAAAAAAATCCCTCCTGTATAATGTGGCTGTCTGTCTGATGGTTCAGATCAGCTGGACACTGCTGAATTCATTGGAAATCCGATGCATAAGAAGCTGAGGACAGCTGGGGATGGGAGAGATGATGATGGTGGCTCTGACTGCTGGAATAAAAAGGAATGGTCGGATGCAGCTGACGGTGCTGTGGTCCCAGTGTCTCAGTATTGTTCATTCAGACACTCAGATAGAGAGAGAGAGAGATGCAGCCGGGAGCGCGCACCGGGGGCGAGCAGTGTGCACGACGCTGTGTTCCCCCCTCTCCTCCCGGAGCAGCAGCAGCTACAGTACAGTAGCAGTAGCTGTAGTCTCACAGCGCCCGCTATCCAGCTCCGCCTGCTCACTGCACCGTCTGCCGCTGCTGCCGGTGATCCCTCCCTGGCTTCCGCTCCAGCACCACGGACAGCGAACTCAGCTGGATACCCTTATGGAGGCTTTGACGTCAGACGCGGGGCGGTCCCGGGGCGGCCTCAAACAGTACACTGCACACTGCACAGGCAGCATAGGATGGATGCAGGAGGAGCTGTTGCCGCTCATACCCCTTTCAGACATAAGACCTGGGAATTTTCCTGCTCAGTCCAAGGTTTTTCATCTTTGAAAAATCCCGGGGTTTTGCTGGAGACCCTTTCACACAACCTGAGACCTGGGAAATTACCCAATCGACCCCTTTCAGATATAAGCCTGGTTTGCCCTGACAGCCAGGGCAGACCAGGCTACTCTCATGTAACACACAGACGTCACACTCATACGTGTCTTACACACACACACACACACACACACACACACACACACACACACACACGTCTTACACATACACATGTCACACTCAAACACGTTATATACACACACATGCCAAATTCATACATACACACAACAGGCCGCCTATATGTTAGCTGCACTAGCTGCTCAACTACACTGCAGCACGGAAAACAGCAGCCGGCGCCCGCCCCCTCCAGGCAGCCCCTTCCAGTCCAGCGCCAATCAGAGTCATGTAGGTGCGAGCCGGGAGCAAATTCCCAGGTCACACCTTTCAGACCTAAGCCGGGTTGAACCCTGGTCAATTGCAGGGTTGGCAACTCGGGAACGTGTTCCCGGATTGGGACCTTTCACATATGTCAAATTCCTGGGGTGATGCGTGTTCGTGTGCAAAAACCCGGGAATTTGGAGTATGTCTGAAAGGAGTATCAGTGACCAGTATCAGTGACCGCTGCTCGTGGCTGTGGGACTGTGCGTGGCCAGCAATGTTATACGCCGCACCGAGTGGTCCCCTGGCTGCCAGCACTTGCCCTAGCGTCCGCAGGTGAGCCCTCATGTGTGGTCACATGCGTCTCTGGTGCGAGTGTCATGCCCTGTATCTAGAGGGTATCCGGTCTCTAGGTCGACATGCATTAGGTCAACCACTGTTGGTCAACATGCATTAGGTCGACATGGTTTCTAGGTCGACATGACAAAAGGTCAACATGAGGTTTTCAATTTTTTTTCCATTTTTTGACCATTTTCATACTTTACGATCCACGTGGACTACAATTGGGAAGGTAAACTACCGAGCGCAGCGGCAGAGGAGTGAGGCACCATGCATGAAGGATGCGAGGGGACACTGTGCATTAATTGGGGTCACCGGTCAGTCTACGAAGAAAACAACACCAAAATGTAAAAATAAACTCATGTTGACCTTGTTCATGTTGACCTAATGCTTGTGTCGACCTATTTTAGGTGTCGACCTAGTTACTGTCAACCAAGAGTGGTCGATCTAGATACTGTCTACCTAAGTCTGGTCGACGCTATGATCCACACCCATCTAGAGGGTGTTCGGGGGTGTATGTGCAGTAGGGCTGGGGTGCATGCCCAGTAGCTACAGTATATACATTTTGGGGTGGGACGTACGCCCAGTAGGTACATACTAGGCGTTGGGGTGTATGCCCAGTAGGTACAGACTAGGCGTGTGGAGTGTATACCCAGTAGCTTTGTACATGTTGGGGTGAGGTGTATGCCCAGTAGGTACATACTAGCGAGGTGGGGTGTATGCCACTAGGGGCATGCAGGGGAGTGAGGGTGTATGCTTAATGGGTACATACGTGTGGGGGGGGGGGTGAACGTATGCCCAGTATTTACTGTACCTGTTGGGGTGGGCAGTGACATGCAGTCAGGGGAGGCGGAGCCTCTCCTGTCATACTCCAGTATTCTCCAAAGTTTTGATTATAAAATTGATTAGAAAAATACAAGGATGATATTATAAATACCTTTTCTGCAGCGGGGTACACTGGTATACCACAGGGAACAACATCGGGGTATAGAGTTGGATCTTGATCCAAGGCACCAACAGGCTAAAGCTTTGACTGTTCCCAGGATGCACTGCACCGCCTCCTCTATAGCCCCGCCTCCAGGCATTTGAGCTCAGTTTGTAAGTTGGTGCCTGCAGTGCAGGTCACTAACGGGGACTGCGCTAGGCAGCCCTAATAAGATCTTTTTTAAGAAGAAAGAAGACTTCAAGGGCTGCAGCACAGGCACTAGATGCTGTGTGTGTCATGTTGACATTCTGTGCTGCGGCTCCATCAACTCCCCCAGCGGCGCTGCTTACTCCCGCACCTAGGTTGCCAGGTACTTGCAGCGGAGGCGCTCCGATCATCAGGCACACATCACCGCTGCTGCTCTCTTGGATCGCGTGGCCGCACTTCAGGGAGGAGGTAAGAGGGTCCCCCAGGTGGGACCCGCCGAAATTACAATCCGGTTTGGGTCACTGGAGATAGACAGCACCGCTGGCGTGGACACTGTGGCCGTGCAGGGACCCCACTATATCCACCAGGGCAGGGAGCACTGGTCGGATTTACTAAAATCTGTTTATGATAGGCTCCATAGTACCCGGTGGTGAAGTCCAGCAGAGGGGATAAGGTGCTGACCTGTAGCCCCAGGTGCCATCTACAGCAGGTGTTCCCACCCTGGAGCTGCATCTCTCTCTCTCTCCCTCACTCCCTGCCAGCGTTTGGGCGCCATTTCACAGAGCTGCGCTTATCCTGGGACTGCTGGGCACTGTCTCCTCTGTAAAGCCGCCTGTCTCATCAGCGCTGTGCATTTACAGGACACTTAAGTATTCTACATGTCGTTTAGACAGCGTTAGTTAAGAGCAAGTGTGCTGCTATATGAATATTTAGTACAAGTATTCTGTGATATACATCCAGTGTTTACTGTGCATTGTTATATCTGTATCTGTATACATACATATCTATATGTAGTCTTACTAGTCCAGTGCAGTTTTATTTTTTATATGTAATAATTTCTGCATTGTACCTGTGACTGTGTGTGCCTATAGCTGCTGTGTGATTTCTGTTCTGTGTATCACACATATTGCTATCACTATATTCTGTGCCCTGGGGGTCTAAGTGTGTCAGGGTCTCATATACCATATAGTGTTCCACAGGATATACTGTTTTGTATTTTTCACTGTGTGTTTCAGTCACCTCATACCACTTAAATACTCTGTGCCCTGCAACTGCGGTTACATATCTTAGAGGGTTTTTGTCAGTTATTGTGTTTGTCTGGCTATATTGTACTGATACGCCCTAAGGCTACATTCCCAATAATGTCTGCTACACAGGGCGGGAAATCCACAGACGCTCCTGCATAATGCAGTGCTGGCGCCAGGGATTTACCTGAGGAAATGATTTCTGCTGAGGGTTCAGGTACTGGGAGTTCTGCACGCCCTAGTCAGCCTGCAGCACCTGTGGCAGATCAACCTTGGGCTGCATTTTCAAATATTCTGACTATGCTTGTGACAAGACTTACGCCCCCTGTGGGACCTCCTGTGCCATTACAGCCACATATTGTCCCTGTAGTTAATCCACCATGGGCGGATACTCTTGTCAACCCAGCTACAGCAATTAAATCAGTCCTTGGTTAAACAAAAACCTAACCCTCGCCCTACTGGGACTAAATGGTCATCTAAGAGGGCCATTTCTTCCTAACAATCCACTAATATTTCGGATGATTCTTCCGATTCTGATGGGGAATATACTGATCCATCAGATGCTGATACTGCTGCTTCTGATGAAGATTCTACAACACAGGTTGATGTTCCAGACCTAGTGTAGGCTATCAAGCTGATTCTTCAGATTGATGATGAGATTGACCCTCCTGATACGTCTAAGAAACCTGATAAGTTCAAACGTCAGAAGGTTACTAAATTACCACATTCTGACCATTTAATTGACATATGTCAGTAATCCTGGTCTTCTCCAGGAAAGACATTTTTCCCTGTCAAAAAAGACGCTAGCTTGTTATCCTGTCTTTGCGGAGTTGAGTAACAAGTGGGAAACCCCGCCACCAGTGGACTCACATGTAGCCCGTCTTGTGGTGTCATCCACTCTGCCTGTCACCTCTTTGAAGAAACCGACGGATAAGCGTGTGGAGGGTTGCTTGAAGTCTATTTGCACTCTTGCAGGTGTTGTACATAGACCCACTATGGCAGCCTCTTAGGCTGCAAAAGGCATTGAAGCATGGGTCCAAGCAATTTAGGAAGAGCTACCTCTGAATTTTTCTGACACAGCCAGACAATATCTGTCCTATATTACCACAGCCTCCCACTATATTCAGGAGACGGCCTCTGATGCAGGCATTATTGCGGCCAAGGCATCTACTACGTCTATCCTGGCTCGCCGGATTCTGTGGTTGCGGTCCTGGTCGGTGGACCTGGACTCTAAGAAGACCGAAGACCTTTGGAGGTACTCCCTTTTAAGGGAGATATACTATTTGGAGATGATCTGAACAAGATTGTGACCGACTTGGAATTGTCCAAGACTGCGTTTCTCCAAAGTACTAATCCTTCGGTTCCAAAGGCTAAGAGTACTACTTTTCATTCCTTTCGGCCTCCAGGTAAAGCAAAGGTTCAGGCGTATGCGAGACAGGCTCGCACTTCCAAGTCCTCTAAGCCCAAACCTAAACGTTCTTGGGCCGCTCATCAGCCTACTTCCAAACCGGACAAGCCTGCTGCATGACGGGGCGGGCCTCCCCTTGGGGGACCCCAGGGTGAGAGGCTGACTTCTGCAGTTCGCCCAGGTATTATTAAAGACCACTCCGGATGCCTGGGTGCAGGATGTGGTCTCACGGGTACGCAATCTCTTTCAAGAGACGTCCCCCTCGCCAGTTTTGCTCAACGGTTATCCCTCTGGATGGTGCACCTGGGGGCATTACTGGGCACACACTACCAATGTTTGTTCTTGTCTCCAGCAAAGGTCTTGAAACTTCAGGACAGAATCAGATGCTTAATCTCTCACCAGAGAGTGTCGATACACCTTGCGTTGCAAGTACTAGGCCTCGTGATGTCAGCTATCGACATGGTAGAGTACGCTCAATTTCATTCCCGCCCTCTGCAGAGATTAATCCTTTCCAAATGGGACGGCCTGCCTCACCAGATCAGTTCTCAAATGATTTCCTTGACTCCGGAGGTTCGTCTGTCACTGAGTTGGTGGCTACAGGACCAACAGTTGAGCAGGGGTCTCCAACTGGGTCCTCCTAACGACAGATGCCAGTGTGTGGGGTTGGGGCACGGTGTTGGAGCAACACTCTCTTCAGAGTCGGTGGACCAGGGAGGAATCTCTCCTCCCGATAAACATTCTGGAATTGTGGGCAGTGTTCAATGCGTTGACACTGGCCCTGCTTTTCGTACAGAACAGGCCTGTTCAAGTACAATCAGACAACGCCACCACAGTGGCGTACATAAATCATCAGGGAGGCACTCGAAGCCGCATGGCAATGATGGAAGTGTCAAAAATTCTTCAATGGGAGGAACGCCATCTGCTAGCTATATCAGCAGTGTTCATTCCGAGGGTCCTGAACTGGAAAGTGGACTTCCTCAGTCGTCAGGACATACACGCCAGGGAGTGCAGTCTTCATCCAGATGTCTTCTAACTCCCTCCTTGTGGACAAGTGGGGTATACCAGACGTAGACCTGATGGCATCTCGACACAATCACAAGGTTACGGTCTTCAGAGCAAGGACAAGGGAGCGTTCGTGGATGCACTGGCAATTCCATGGAACTTTCGGCTGCTATATGTGTTCCCTCCAGTGTCACTCCTGCCCAGGGTACTACGGAAGTTCAAGCAAGAAGGAGGAATACTGCTTCTAGTCGCTCCAGCGTGGCCCAGACAGCATTGGTTCTCAGACCTGCAGGGTCTCTAAATTGAGCGTCCTCTTCTACTTCCTCAATGCCCAGACTTCCTCGTTCAGGGCCCTTGTGTTTACCAGGACCTGGCAAGATTGGTTTTGACAGCGTGGCTCTTGAAGCTTCACTCCTGAGGGCCAAAGGATTTTCTGAGGTGGTTATTCAAACTATGTTGAAGGCCCGCAAACTGGCTTCTACACGGATTTATTATAGGGTCTGGAATTCTTACTTCACCTGGTGTGCTGCTAAGAATTACTATGCATACAAGTTTAGTACTTCCAGACTTCTGGCTTTTTTGCAACAAGGCCTGGATTTAGGACTTCGCCTGACCTCCCTCAAGGTTCACATTTCTGCCTTGTCGGTGTGGTTTCCGTGAAGATTTGTATCTATTCCTGACATTCATACATTCACTCAGGGAGTACTACGGATTCAGACTCCCTATGTCCCTCCTGTGGCTCCATGATATCTGTCTGTTGTTCTTAATGCCCTTCAAGAGTCTCAGTTTGAACCTCTTGAGTCTGTGGACCTTAAATGCCTTACACTTAAGGTCATTTTTCTGTTGGCTATTGCCTCTGCTAGGAGGGTGTCAGACTTAGGCGCTTTGTCCTGTCGTCCACCCTTTCTGATTTTTCACCGTGACCGGGCAGTTCTTAGAACTCGCACTGGTTATCTACCTAAGATGGTGTCATCTTTCCACCTTAACCAGGAGATTGTGGTTCCGGCCTTTAGCTCTCCTGGTTTGTCCTCCAAAGAGCAGTCTTTGGATGTGTTGCGGGCTCACCGTATATATGTAGAAAGAACTGCCTCTATCAGGAGATCAGATTCTCTGTTTGTACTCTTTGGTTTCCACAAACGTGGCTGGCCTGCGAATAAGCAGACCTTGGCCAGATGGATTAGAATGGTGATTGCACAAGCTTATGTGCAGGCTGGACTCCCAGCTCCTGCTGCTATCAAGGCCCATTCTACTCGGTCTGTTGGACCTTCTTGGGCAGCCCGCCATGTCGCGTCCGCTGAACAGTTGTGCAAGGCGGCTACATGGTCCTCAGTGAACACATTCATCAGGTTCTATGCCTTTGATACTTCCGCCTCCCAGGACGCTTCCTTTGGACGCTGGGTTCTTGTGCCTGCTACAGTGCGTCCCTTCCCATGAGGAACTGCTTTAGGAAATCCACGATGTTATTCCCTGTGGTATACCAGTGTATTCCGCTGCAGAATAGGAGATTTATGGTAAGACTTACCATTGTTAAATCTCTTTCTGCGAGGTACACTGGTTTCCACAGGGCGCCCACCATGACGCACTTAGCTTCTTTGGGTTTGTATGGCATTAGCCGCTAGTCCATTCTCCTGTCGTGAGAATGTGGGTCTGTGTGACTAACATCTACCTTCTCTCTTACCTGCTACTGCATTGGAGTGGTTAACAAAACTGAGCTCGGAGGCGGGGCTATAGAGGAGGCGGTGCAGTGCATCCTGGGAACAGTCAACGCTTTAGCCTGTTGGTGCCTCGGATCAAGAGCCAACTCTACACCCCGATGTTATTCCCTGTGGAAACCAGTGTACCTCACAGAAAGATATTTAACAATTGTAAGTCTTACCATAAATCTCCTTATTTGTATTATTTTAATTATATTCAAGGGCGTGCCTACTATAGGTGCATGGAGTGCAGCTGCTATGGGGCCCAGAGCTGAGAGGGGCTGGGCCCACATTCCCTGTCAAAGTTACATGTGTTATACATTTATCACCATTGAGTGATTAAAAGGTTTGCCTTGGGACCAACAATATATCTAGTTATGCCCCTGGACCTGCTCATTGTAATGTAGTATAAAATGAACTAGATTGAGGGCATTAAAATATTATATAATATGAACTGGGGCACTGTAATATAGTATAATATGAACTGGGAACACTGTTATAATGTGAATTGGTGATACTGTGTTGCATGATGTGTACTGGCAGCCCTACAATGCGACATAATGGGGGGTATTCAATTGTTTGAAAAGTCAGTTGGGTGTCTGTTTTTTTCCTATCTAATAAACAGGATAATAAAGACACCCAACCGACTTTTCAATCAATTGAATTCTCCTCATTGTGAACTATGAGGCAGAACATTAACTAAGACACTACTATGGTTCAGAAAATGAACAAGGGCACTATTATGGGGCATAATAATAACAACTGTGGTCTGTAATCATTGGGACAGACCTCCCTCAAAATGTTTCTATGGGGCCCACAAAGTTCTGGCTACGCCCCTGATTATATTTATAGTAAAAACTCTGTAGTATGCTACTGCCTCACCTGCCTACATTGTCCGCACATCTCTGATCAAAGCTCACCAAATTTCCAGTAGTATATACTGCTGCACCTTTGCATAATGCCCGCATGAACCCTCCGGTTCATATATGTGTGTAACTCTGGCTCTGATACTAGCCAGTGTCTCCCCAGCTGTTTACGTCACCACACGTCACTGGGGTTGAGGTGTATGCTTAGTAGTGGGGGTGTGTGCCTAGTAGGTACATACAGGGGGGCAGTATATGCCCAGCAGCCCATACATGTATTTGTGGGGGGGGGGGGACTAATCGTATCTGAAGCATTCACAGTGGGTGGGTATCCAGTAGAAAAGTGCATAAATAGAGTGTAATGTGGGGAAGGCGTACTGTTCACAGTAGGGTGAGGTATAGGCACATATATTTTTGGGTGGAGTAAGTCTATCCTGAGAGGGAGTGTTGTTTACCTAGTAAGCACATTATTGGGAGGAGTAAGTGAGCCTGATAGGGGGTAGAAGGAACTAAGGGGGTCATTCCGAGTTGATCGCTTGCTAGCAGTTTTTAGCATCCGTGCAAACACTATGCTGCCGCCCACTGGGAGTGTATTTTTGCTTAGCAGAAGTGCGATTGCTTGTATCGCAGAGCGGCTACAAAGTTTTTTGTGCAGTTTCAGAGTAGCTCAAAACCTACTCAGCGCTTGCGATTACTTCAGACTGTTCAGTTCCTGTTTTGTCACAAACCCGCCCAGCATTCGCCCAGCCACGCCTGCGTTTTTCCTGGCACGCCTGCGTTTTTTAGCACACTCCCTGAAAACGGTCAGTTGCCACCCAGAAACGTCCACTTCATGTCAGTCACTCTGCGGCAAGCAGTGCGACTGAAATGCATCGCTAGACCCTGTGCAAAACTACATCGTTCGTTATGCCCATATGACGCGCATGCGCATTGCGCCGCATGCGCATTGCGCCGCATACGCATGCGCAGAACTGCCGATTTTTAGCCTGATCGCTGCGCTGCAAACAAATGCAGCTAGCGATCAACTCGGAATGACCTCCTAAGTGTTTTCCATAGTTAAATTTGCTCTATTCCATGCATAGAAGATGGTACCCGGATGATAGGTCAACTGTTACACGGTCGACTGGCAATAGATCAACCTAAAAATGTCGACATAACAATGGTCCACACAGCATATGGTCAGCATGAGTTTTTTGGGAATTGTTTTCATTTATAGGAATTTTTTATACTTTGTCATCAACGTGGACTACAACTGAGATGGTAGCCTGCCCGAAGCTCGCTTGCCATGCAAGGGGACGTGATGCACTAACTGGGGGGTCCGCGTGTTGGAAGGGAAATGTTGACACCAAAAAAGAATCAAAAACTCATGTCGACCTTTTCATGTGTCAACTATTTCAGTGTCGACCCTTTTGACCATTTGATCGTGCCATCCTTGTACATGTCAACCATTTGTTGCCTACCTAGACATTGTCAACATTCTAACAAATACAGACGATAGAGGTGGATGACTGCGCTGTGAGGACTTTTAGCAAGCCTGGGGGGAGTCTAGGAGTCCCCTAAAAAACTCCAAATAATAGAAGGAACTGAAAAACGTCAGGTAGCTCATCCCACTTGGTTTTTCTCTCCTCTGTGTAGTTGGTTTGATTCAGAAACCAATGAATAGCTTCAAGGCCATCCTTATGATTGATGACTGTATATAGGGGGTCATTCCGAGTTGTTCGCTCGCAAGTGAATTTTAGCAGATTTGCTCATGCTAAGCCGCCGCCTACTGGGAGTGAATCTTAGCATCTTAAAATTGCGAACGATGTATTCGCAATATTGCGATTACACACCTCGTAGCAGTTTCTGAGTAGCTTCAGACTTACTCGGCATCTGCGATCATTTCACTGCTTGTCGTTCCTGGTTTGACGTCACAAACACACCCAGCGTTCGCCCAGACACTCCCCCGTTTCTCCAGCCACTCCTGCGTTTTTTCCGGAAACGGTAGCGTTTTTTCCCACACGCCCATAAAACGGCCTGTTTCCGCCCAGTAACACCCATTTCCTGTCAATCACATTACGATCACCAGAACGATGAAAAAGCCGTGAGTAAAATTCCTAAGTGCATAGCAAATTTACTTGGCGCAGTCGCACTGCGGACATTGCGCATGCGCATTAAGCGGAAAATCGCTGCGATGCGAAGATTTTTACCGAGCGAACAACTCGGAATGACCCCCATAGTGAACAGACGTTAGCCGTGATTAGATACATGTTCGTTTTCCAATCAATTTCTTGAGTTCTCCGAATGGCATCTTTGGTGTCTTTGAGGAACTGTGGAAAAGACTAGTGATGAGCGGGTTCGGTTCCTTGGAATCCGAACCCCCCCGAACGTCACCCTTTTTACACGGGTCCGAGGCAGACTCGGATTCTCCCGCCTGCTCGGTTAACCCGAGCGCACCCGAACGTCATCATCCCGCTGTCGGATTCTCGCGAGATTCGGATTCTATATAAGGAGCCGCGCATCGCCGCCATTTTTCACTTGTTTATTGGAAATGATAGTGAGAGGACGTGGCTGGCGTCCTCTCACTTTGTTTCAGGGGGCAGCAGTGCAAATATCTTTATTCTGGGGACCAGCAGTATTATAGGAGAGTTACGGTGCAGAGTTTTGCTGACCAGTGACCACCAGTATTATACGTTGTCTGCCTGAAAAACGCTCCATATCTGTGCTCAGTGTGCTGCATATATCTGTGCGCACACTGCTTTATTGTGGGGACTGGGGACCAGCAGTATTATATAGGAGGATTACAGTGCAGAGTTTTGCTGACCAGTGACCACCAGTATTATAAATTCTCTGCCTGAAAAACGCTCCATATCTGTGCTCAGTGTGCTGCATATATCTGTGCTCACACTGCTTTATTGTGGGGACTGGGGACCAGCAGTATTATATAGGAGGAGTACAGTGCAGAGTTTTGCTGACCAGTGACCACCAGTATTATACGTTCTCTGCCTGCAAAACGCTCCATATCTGTGCTCAGTGTGCTGCATATATCTGTGCTCACACTGCTTTATTGTGGGGACTGGGGACCAGCAGTATTATATAGGAGGAGTACAGTGCAGAGTTTTGCTGACCAGTGACCACCAGTATTATACGTTCTCTGCCTGAAAAACGCTCCATATCTGTGCTGCATTGTAGTATATAGTAGGAGTACAGTGCATAATTTTGCTGACCACCAGTATATAATATATAGGAGTACGGTACAGAAGGCCACTGCTCTACCTACCTCTGTGTTGTCAAATATACTATCCATCCATACCTGTGGTGCATTTCAGTTTTGCACAGTTTGCTGACCACCAGTATATAATATATAGCAGTACGGTACAGTAGGCCACTGCTCTACCTACCTCTGTGTCGTCAAGTATACTATCCATCCATACCTGTGGTGCATTTCAGTTTTGCACAGTTTGCTGACCACCAGTATATAATATATAGCAGTACGGTACAGAAGGCCACTGCTCTACCTACCTCTGTGTCGTCAAGTATACTATCCATCCATACCTGTGGTGCATTTCAGTTGTGCGCAGTATATATAGTCGTAGGCCATTGCTATTGATACTGGCATATAATTCCACACATTAAAAAATGGAGAACAAAAATGTGGAAGGTAAAATAGGGAAAGATCAAGATCCACTTCCACCTCGTGCTGAAGCTGCTGCCACTAGTCATGGCCGAGACGATGAAATGCCATCAACGTCGTCTGCCAAGACCGATGCCCAATGTCATAGTAGAGAGCATGTAAAATCCAAAACACAAAAGTTCAGTAAAATGACCCAAAAATCAAAATTAAAAGCGTCTGAGGAGAAGCGTAAACTTGCCAATATGCCACTTACGACACGGAGTGGCAAGGAACGGCTGAGGCCCTGGCCTATGTTCATGGCTAGTGGTTCAGCTTCACATGAGGATGGAAGCACTCATCCTCTCGCCAGAAAAATGAAAAGACTTAAGCTGGCAAAAGCACAGCGGAGAACTGTGCGTTCTTCTAAATCACAAATCCCCAAGGAGAGTCTAATTGTGTCGGGTGCGATGCCTGACCTTCCCAACACTGGACGGGAAGAGGTTGCGCCTTCCACCATTTGCACGCCCCCTGCAAGTGCTGGAAGGAGCACCCGCAGTCCAGTTCCTGATAGTCAAATTGAAGATGTCACTGTTGAAATACACCAGAATGAGGATATGGGTGTTGCTGGCGCTGGGGAGGAAATTGACAAGGAGGATTCTGATGGTGAGGTGGTTTGTTTAAGTCAGGCACCCGGGGAGACACCTGTTGTCCGTGGGACGAATATGGCCATTGACATGCCTGGTCAAATTACAAAAAAAATCACCTCTTCGGTGTGGAATTATTTTAGCACAAATGCGGACAACAGGTGTCAAGCCGTGTGTTGCCTTTGTCAAGCTGTAATAAGTAGGGGTAAGGACGTTAACCACCTCGGAACATCCTCCCTTATACGTAACCGGCAGCGCATTCATCATAAGTCAGTGACAAGTTCAAAAACTATGGATGACAGCGGAAGCAGTCCACTGACCACTAAATCCCTTCCTCTTGTAACCAAGCTCCTGCAAACCACACCACCAACTCCCTCAGTGTCAATTTCCTCCTTACACAGGAAAGCCAATAGTCCTGCAGGCCATGTCACTGTCAAGTCTGACGAGTCCTCTCCTGCCTGGGATTCCTCCGATGCATCCTTGAGTGTAACGCCTACTGCTGCTGGCGCTGCTGTTGTTGCTGCTGGGAGTCGATCGTCATCCCAGAGGGGAAGTCGGAAGACCACTTGTACTACTTCCAGTAAGCAATTGACTGTCCAACAGTCCTTTGCGAGGAAAATGAAATATCACAGCAGTCATCCTGCTGCAAAGCGGATAACTCAGGCCTTGGCAGCCTGGGCGGTGAGAAACATGTTTCCGTTATCCACGGTTAATTCACAGGCTACTACAGACTTGATTGAGGTACTGTGTCCCCGGTACCAAATACCATCTAGGTTCCATTTCTCTAGGCAGGCGATACTGAAAATGTACACAGACCTCAGAAAAAGAGTCACCAGTGTCCTAAAAAATGCAGTTGTACCCAATGTCCACTTAACCACGGACATGTGGACAAGTGGAGCAGGGCAGACTCAGAACTATATGACTGTGACAGCTCACTGGGTAGATGTATTGCCTCCCGCAGCAAGAACAGCGGCGGCACCAGTAGCAGCATCTCGCAAACGCCAACTCGTTCCTAGGCAGGCTACGCTTTGTATCACCGCTTTCCAGAAGAGGCACACAGCTGACAACCTCTTACGGAAACTGAGGAACATCATCGCAGAATGGCTTACCCCAATTGGACTCTCCTGGGGATTTGTGACATCGGACAACGCCAGCAATATTGTGCGTGCATTACATCTGGGCAAATTTCAGCACGTCCCATGTTTTGCACATACATTGAATTTGTTGGTGCAGAATTATTTAAAAAACGACAGGGACGTGCAAGAGATGCTGTCGGTGGCCCGAAGAATTGCGGGCCACTTTCGTAATTCAGCCACCGCGTGCCGAAGACTGGAGCACCAGCAAACAGTCCTGAACTTGCCCTGCCATCATCTGAAGCAAGAGGTGGTAACGAGGTGGAATTCAACCCTCTATATGCTTCTGAGGATGGAGGAGCAGCAAAAGGCCATTCAAGCCTATACATCTGCCTACGATATAGGCAAAGGAGGGGGAATGCACCTGACTCAAGCGCAGTGGAGAATGATTTCAACGTTGTGCAAGGTTCTGCAACCCTTTGAACTTGCCACACGTGAAGTCAGTTCAGACACTGCCAGCCTGAGTCAGGTCATTCCCCTCATCAGGCTTTTGCAGAAGAAGCTGGAGACATTGAAGGAGGAGCTAAAACAGAGCGATTCCGCTAGGCATGTGGGACTTGTGGATGGAGCCCTTAATTCGCTTAACCAGGATTCACGAGTGGTCAATCTGTTGAAATCAGAGAACTACATTTTGGCCACCATGCTCGATCCTAGATTTAAAACCTACATTGGATCTCTCTTTCCGGCAGACACAAGTCTGCAGAGGTTCATAGACCTGCTGGTGAGAAAATTGTCAAGTCAAGCGGAACGTGACCCGTCAACAGCTCCTCCTTCACATTCTCCCGCAACTGGGGGAGCGAGGAAAAAGCTAAGAATTATGAGCCCACCCGCTGGCGGTGATGCAGGGCAGTCTGGAGCGAGTGCTGACATCTGGTCCGGACTGAAGGACCTGCCAACGATTACTGACATGTCGTCTACTGTCACTGCATATGATTCTCTCACCATTGAAAGAATGGTGGAGGATTATATGAGTGACCGCATTTAAGTAGGCACGTCAGACAGTCCGTATGTATACTGGCAGGAAAAAGAGGCAATTTGGAGTCCCTTGCAGAAACTGGCTTTATTTTACCTAAGTTGCCCACCCTCCAGTGTGTACTCCGAAAGAGTGTTTAGTGCAGCCGCTCACCTTGTCAGCAATCGGCGTACGAGGTTACTTCCAGAAAATGTGGAGAAGATGATGTTCATCAAAATGAATTATAATCAATTCCTCCGTGGAGACATTCACCAGCAATTGCCTCCAGAAAGTACACAGGGACCTGAGATGGTGGATTCCAGTGGGGACGAATTAATAATCTGTGAGGAGGGGGATGTACACAGTGAAAGGGGTGAGGAATCGGACGATGAGGAGGAGGTGGACATCTTGCCTCTGTAGAGCCAGTTTGTGCAAGGAGAGATTGATTGCTTCTTTTATGGTGGGGGCCCAAACCAACCAGTCATTTCAGTCACAGTTGTGTGGCAGACCCTGTCGCTGAAATGGTGGGTTTGTTCAAGTGTGCATGTCTTGTTTATACAACATAAGGGTGGGTGGGAGGGCCCAAGGACAATTCCATCTTGCACCTCTTTTTTCTTTCATTTTTCTTTGCATCATGTGCTGTTTGGGGACAATTTTTTTGAAGTGCCTTCCTGCCTGACACTGCAGTGCCACTCCTAGATGGGCCAGGTGTTTGTGTCGGCCACTTGTGTCGCTAAGCTTAGCCATCCAGCGACCTTGGTGCACCTCTTTTTTTCTTTGCATCATGTGCTGTTTGGGGACTATTTTTTTGAAGTGCCATCCTGTCTGACACTGCAGTGCCACTCCTATGCAGTGCCACTCCTAGATGGGCCAGGTGTTTGTGTCGGCCACTTGTGTCGCTTAGCTTAGCCATCCAGCGACCTTGGTGCACCTCTTTTTTTCTTTGCATCATGTGCTGTTTGGGGACTATTTTTTTGAAGTGCCATCCTGTCTGACACTGCAGTGCCACTCCTAGATGGGCCAGGTGTTTGTGTCGGCCACTTGGGACGCTTAACTTAGTCATCCAGCGACCTCGGTGCAAATTTTAGGACTAAAAATAATATTGTGAGGTGTGAGGTGTTCAGAATAGACTGAAAATGAGTAGAAATTATGGTTATTGAGGTTAATAATACTATGGGATCAAAATGACCCCCAAATTCTATGATTTAAGCTGTTTTTGAGGGGTTTTTGTAAAAAAACACCCGAATCCAAAACACACCCGAATCCGACAAAAAAATTTCAGGGAGGTTTTGCCAAAACGCGTCCAAATCCAAAACACGGCCGCGGAACCGAATCCAAAACCAAAACACAAAACCTGAAAAATGTCCGGTGCACATCACTAGAAAAGACCAGTGGGAAAAACAACCGAAGGAGCCACATGCACGGTATTTTTCCCGGGAATGCCTTGCATATCACACCTGCGGCTCCTATTGTCATCCTGGTAGGATTTGTTTCCCATTTGGGGTCATTCTCTGTCCTGTATTTTAAAGTTTGTACAGAATTAAACATTTGTTAGCTTTTTACCTATCATATTGGTATATTATATCTATTGTGAAAACTAAAGTATATCTTACACTGTAGCATAGGACTAGCGCCAAGTGGGAGGAGCTACCTCACGTTTTTCAATTGTCAACCTTCTTACTGTTTAACCCTTTGATCCATAACCATGGGAAGATAATGGTGCCTAGTAGGGACATGTATTGTGTTTCTGGGTACTATTACAGTGTTGTGACTATTACAAATAATTACAAATAAGTTACTTAGGTGAGCACAGCTCCTGGGAAAGAGGTGTAAATAGCCATAGGCTAATTCTTCTTGACCTCTTTTTATGGTTCTAGACTGCTTTTGGTAAACATGTGTAAACGTGTAGACACTGGAGCACAAAGAAACCGGACTTAACTCAGATCATCCAGAGAATAGATAAGCATTTCTATTAAACTGGTAGTTACAGGATACAAAAAGATGTTTTGTTGAGGCAAGATGATGTTTATTTGCTCCAATATCTTGATAAAAGGTCTTGAAAATGTAGAGCATACAAACATTAAAGTCAAATATTGTTCACAAAGATGAGTTACACTTTACATGGTGGTTCAGTATATTTGGTCATCATTCATCATGTCAACACTGATTAAATGTTGACAGAGTGTTCCTGCAGGTTAGGCACCGCCAGCTGTGTCTTCCGGGTCCGTCGATCAACCTGTTCCTGCGGCGCTTCCGTCAGTGAGTATAGATGACATCTAACTCTCTCCCGAGGGCCTAATACTAACCTCCAGAAGCCTTACTCTAATCCTCCCCCTTAGCATCTCCTTAACCTTCCCCTTTTGTAGTCTAACCCTCCGCTTAATGTCTAATGCTAACCACCCATAGTGCTTAACCCTACCCTATTCTCCAGCAGCCTTACCCTAATCCTCCCCCTTGTGCCTTTCCTTAACCCTCCCCTCATGTAGCCTAACCCTCCACTGCCGCAGCCTAACACTTCCCAACGGGCAGTACGGATGGTGTAATGGTTAGCATTACTGCCCCACAGCACTGAGGTCATGGGTTCGATTCCCACCATGGGAATATATATTCTCCCAGTGCTTGCATGGGTTTCCTCCGGGTTCTCCAGTTTCCTCCCACTATCCAAAAATATACTGATAGGTTAATTGGCTCCAAACAAAATTAACCCTAGCGTGAATGTGTGTGCATGTACATGTGGTAGGGAATATAGATTGTAAGCTCCAATGGGGGCAGGGACTGATGTAAATGGTCAAATATTATCTGTAAAGCGCTGCGGAATGTATGCAGAATGTTGACAATGTGAACATGTCGACGTTCTGCAGTTGTCGACATGTGACATACTGACCTTTAAATACAATTTAAACACACATTTTGTCAAAGGGTAAAACCAGCCCACTGCCTTTTTAATCTAAATAAGATTGATTCACATCCAAGATTTGTGAACTACAGTAACTTAACATTTTTACGCATTCACATGTATAATATTGCATCTGGAAACAATGCCTTCCAAATTTGCTTTGCAAATCAATCTGCCATTTTCGTTTTGGAATATTTACCATTTACCATAATGTACAGTATATAATATGCCACACGGGCTACAGAAAAGGAAGGATGATCACTAAGGTTATGCACTAAGTCTAATCTATGGGTGTGTATGATATGTGGACATTCTTCATGTCGACAGTCATAATGTTGACATGGTCATAATGTTGATCTTTTACATGTCAAAAGAATGTTACATACTAATTTTTTCATATTTAAGGCAAAACCTAAATATAACACTAAAATGTACTGTTGACGTTATGACTTTTGACATGTAAAATGTCAATATAACGAACATGTCGACATCCTGACTGTCAACATTCAGAACATTTCGACATTCGGATGTTGACATTTGAAATTTGAATACCGCTAAGATACACTTAGGGCCTAGGGGGGTAATTCAGAGTTGATCGCAGCAGCAAATTTGTCAGCAGTTGGGCAAAACCATGTGCATTGCAGTGGGGCAGATATAACATGTGCAGAGAGAGTTAGATTTGGGTGGGTTATTTTGTTTCTGTGCAGGGTAAATACTGGCTGCTTTATTTTTACACTGCAATTTAGATTTCAGTTTGAACACACCCCACCCAAATCTAACTCTCTCTGCACATGTTATATCTGCCGCCCCCCCCTGCAGTGCACATGGGGGGTAATTCCAAGTTGATCGCAGCAGGAAATTTTTTAGCAGTTGGGCAAAACCATGTGCACTGCAGGGGAGGCAGATATAACATGTGCAGAGAGAGTTAGATTTGGGTGGGTTATTTTATTTCTGTGCAGGGTAAATACTGGCTGCTTTATTTTTACACTGCAAATTAGATTGCAGATTGAACACACCACACCCAAATCTAACTCTCTCTTCACATGTTATATCTGCCTCCCCTGCAGTGCACATGGTTTTGCCCAACTGCTAAAAAAAATCCTGCTGCGATCAACTTGGAATTACCCCCATGGTTTTGCCCAACTGCTAACAAATTTGCTGCTGCGATCAACTCTGAATTAGGCCCTAGGAGCAAAGCAGTAAAAAAACAACTTTGGACCTGTACAAACCATGTTGCAATGCAAGGTATGCAAAATACTATATTGTTTTTCAAATGGGTAAAGAAATCAGGTGCACTCCTATCTATTGCTGACTATACCTCTATATAGGTGCTCTCATAAACCTAAAACATGAATACCAAAAATCTTATGCTCATATTGGTTTCTCTAATGTCCTAGTGGATACTGGGAATTGAAGATTGACCATGTGGTCTTGACCTTTCTCCAGTCGGATTGGTTTGAACCCTTACATAGGGTAGACTTAAAATACCTAACGTGGTAGACTGTTATGTTACTGGCCTTAGCTTCTGCTCGACGTGTGTCGGAATTGGAGGCCATATCCTGTAAGAGCCCGTACTTGATATTTCATGAGAATAGGGTGGAGCTCCGAATTTGCCCACAGTCTCTGCCGAAAGTAGAGTCGCCTTTCACGTAAATCAACCAAATGTGGTTCCCTTATTATCCGACACATCCGTTGCTCCAGAGTTCCTGGATGTAGTGAGGTCTTTGAGGATTTACGTCAAAAGGACTGCTCGTCACAGGAAGTCTGACTCGCTTTTCGTCCTTTATGATGCTACAAAAATTGGTTACCCTGCCTCCAAGCAGTCAATTGCTTGTTGGCTCAAATTGACTATTCAACAAGCCTATTCTTCTGTGGCTCTGCCGCTGCCGAGTTCTATTCAGGCCCAGTCCACAAGGTTGGTGGGTTCTTCCTGGATGGCTGCCTGGAGTGTCTCGGCCTTACAGTTGTGCCGCGCAGCTACTTGGTCTGGTACGTACATGTTCGTTAAGTTCTACAGGTTCGATACCCTGGCCAAGGATGACCTTCAGTTTGGTCAGGCAGATTTGCAGGGGTCTAGGCACTCTCCCACCCATTCTGGGAGCTTTGGGACGTCCGCATGGTAATCTTCAATTTCCAGTATCCACTAGGACATTAGAGAAAATAGGAATTTAATACCTACTGGTAATTACTTTTCTCGTAGTCCATAGTGGATACTGGATGCCCACCTCAGTGCTTTGTTTCTTGATTACCTGGTTGTACAGTAAGTGTTCTTGGTTGGGTTTGTTGTTGCTTTCCCTGTTCCATGTTTGGTTAGCGTTGCTATCCTTCTTCTAGTTAGCTTTGCTTTCCTCTGTTCTAGTTAGCTCTGCTATCTTTGTTGTTGTTGTGTGTTGGTTCATTACCTCACCGCTGTTTTCTGCTATATCCTTCTCTCAAAGTATGTCCGTCTCCTTGGGCACAGTTTTTCTACACTGAGTCTCCAGGAGAGGCATAGAGGGGAGGAGCCAGCACGCACTATTAATTTCTTAAAGTGCCAGGCTCCAATGGACCCAATCTATACCCCATGGTAATCTTCAATTCCCAGTATCCACTATGAACTACGAGAAAAGGAATTACCGGTAGGTATTAAATTCCTTTTTTTTCTATAATGCCAGGTCCAACTATTTCCTATTTTGTATTAAAATTTTTACATGCATACAGTGAAGATACTGACTGCTTTTGTATGTAGCCCATAAATGGTGGGCAGCTTTATTTTACACAGCAATTTAGATTTTAGTTTGGACACGCCCCTCCAAATATAAAAGTCTGTCTGAGCGTTTTGATGCTGCCCCATCTGCTATGCAACATGGTGGGTAATTCCAAGTTGATCGCAGCAGGATATTTTTTAGCAGTTGGGCAAAACCATGTGCACTGCAGGGGGGGCAGATATAACATTTGCAGAGAGAGTTAGATTTGGGTGGGTTATTTTGTTTCTGTGCAGGGTAAAAACTGGCTGCTTTATTTTTACACTGCAATTTAGATTGCAGATTGAACACACCACACCCAAATCTAACTCTCTCTGCACATGTTATATCTGCCTCCCCTGCAGTGCACATGGTTTTGCCCAACTGCTAAAAAATTTCCTGCTGCGATCAACTTGGAATTACCCCCATGGTTTTATCAAGGTGTAAGGTTACTTGCTTTTCTTTGCTTTGTTTCTAAATCAGAATCAGACCCTTAATATGTAGTCATCAGGAAGAAATTCAATTGCAATCGCATCGTTTTCCCTGCAAATTAAGAGATGACCCCTTGCCTGCGCAGCCTGGTCGGCCATCTTACCAGTCGCAGCGGCCACATGTGGCGTCACGTGGCGACCCTGAAACGGTCCAGACCCGCCCACGTTCCAGATGCCCTGTCCCAGCAACACCACATCGCCGCTCCCGACTTCCCATCGAACACCTCTGCCTGTCATCTCCCGGGGTGTGCACGTGCATAACGAGTGCGGCACATGCACACTGGCCAGAAAATCGTCAGTTTGCGATCGCAACTGAATAGGGCCCTATATGCTTCCTTGTTTGGGACAATTTCCCTATAGATAAGAATACAAACAGAATAAAAAGGAAGATACCCTCAAGATGTGTTTTCATGCTAAAGGTATTACCACAATTTCCCTTCCTTAGGCTGGGTACACACTTGGCGTTATGCACCCTATGTATGGTCTGATCCAGCGGATCGGATAATATATCGTTCACATCGTTCAGTGTGTATCCACTATATTGTTAACGATGTGCGCTCCCATGGGTCGTTAATGATGTACAATATCTTTCGTTTTTACCTTAAAAATATTGTACAAGACTGGATGTGGTCGGGTTCCATCACTGATGATATAGTAAACAATATCATTCAGTGTGTATGAACTATATCATTTGCGGGGGTGGGGGGGAATCTACCCTGCCTAAGTCTGCCTAACATATGATTGCATCTCTCAGAAAGTCACAAAAACAAGGTAAATTCCAAAGTAACAATGCCATACAAATCAATACAATTAACATATGTTTCTACATCTGGCACATAGCGCCAGGACATAATCCCCTTCGACTCTGCCGTACCGCACATTAACTATTCCAATGTGGCTGTGCCATCCAATAATATAGCATGTTATTAAAGGTGTACATATTTAAGCATACTATGCACAATCGTAACTACATATTCAGTTCACTTAGGGCCTAATTCACATATGTTCCTAAACCTAATGTTTACATTCAGATCCGGGGGCTGCCATATCACTGACAGTGTCCCAAACGCTGCATCATGTTGACATGTTGATGGCATTTAAGATCTGCAACAGACAGCATTGCAAGTAATGGGGGCACATCGCCCCCATTTTCTGGCCGGGCTGAATCCAATGGCTGTGTCATTGGATGCATTTTCACTGGCTTTAGCAGTGTGAAATCCCCAGCCATCCTGAGTACCATGAGGGTTACTGAGATGACAAATGTTCACGCAGATGATCTGATGAACAGAGAACCCGACAGGAGGTATCTTGTGTAAATAGCATTAGCATATTATCACACAACCGCTGCATACAAAGACGGGTCGGCTATGTGATATGCATGCATTTCTGAATCAGGCCAGTAGCACAGACATTTTCCCTTATTGGTGCTGTATCACGAGAAGTTTAACTTTTTGCATGTTGCATGGCTCTGGTCCATGTCCGCAGTAAATAAGGGAAAATGTTTCCAGCACATGCTCAAAAAACTACTGTAGGCCAACTTAGTGGGTTGACTGCATTAAAGGTATATACTGGGTGGGAGTTATATTTCTCCAGATGTGGTATGCAAGGTAGACAGTTACTAGGTCGACAGTAACTTGGTTGACCACTATTGGTCGACAGGGTCTGTATGTCGACAGGGTAATAGATTTAGGTTTTTTATTTTCAGTGAGACCTGCTGGCAACAGGCTCACTGCAGCGAGGGACTAAGGGGAGAAGAAGCGAACTCGCCTGCTTGCAGCCGGATTGGGCTTCTTAGGCTACTGGACACCATTAGCTCCAGAGGGATCGACCGCAGGCCCAGTCCTTGGTGTTCGGTCCCGGAGCCGCACCGCCGTCCCCCTTACAGAGCCAGAAGCAAGAAGAGGTCCGGAAAAGCGGCGGCAGAAGACATCAGTCTTCACCAAGGTAGCGCACAGCACTGCAGCTGTGCGCCATTGCTCCTCACACACACTTCACACTCCGGTCACTGAGGGTGCAGGGCGCTTGGGGGGGGGCGCCCTGAGCAGAAATAAAAACACCTTGGCTGGCAAAAATACCACAATATATAGCCCCAGAGGCTATATATGTGGTAAATACCCCTGCCAGAATCCAGAAAAAAGCGGGAGAATAGGCCGCGGAAAAGGGGAGGAGCTATCTCCCTCAGACACACTGGCGCCATTTTCTCTTCACAGTGCAGCTGGAAGAAAGCTCCCCAGGCTCTCCCCTGTAGTTTTCAGGCTCAAAGGGTTAAAAAGAGAGGGAGGGCACTAAATTTAGGCGCAATATTGTATATGCAAGCAGCTATGGGGGAAAATTCACTCAGTTATAGTGTTAATCCCCACATTATATAGCGCTCTGGTGTGTGCTGGCATACTCTCTCTCTGTCTCCCCAAAGGGCTTTATGGGGTCCTGTCCTCAGTCAGAGCATTCCCTGTGTGTGTGCGGTGTGTCGGTACGGCTGTGTCGACATGTTTGAGGAGGAGGCTTATATAGTGACGGAGCAGATGCCGATAAATGTGAGGGGGGAATAGACGGGCTCCGAAGGAGGCTGGGCACTCTAGAAAGATTTATGACTACCTGGTGTGCACTGGCTCCTCCCACTATGACCCTCCTCCAAGCCTCAGTTAGGACACTGTGCCCGGACGAGCTGACATAATAAGGAAGGATTTAGAATCCCGGGTAAGACTCTTACCAGCCACACCAATCACACCGTACAACTCGTGATACTATATCCAGTTTGACAGTATGAAAACAACTGAGCCTCTCAACAGATGGCTCAACAATAACCCTTTATTTAACAATAACTATTTACAAGTATTGCAGATAATCCGCACTTGGGATGGGCGCCCAGCATCCACTACGGACTATGAGAAATAGAATTACCGGTGAGTAAATTCTTATTTTCTCTGACGTCCTAGTGGATGCTGGGAACTCCGTAAGGACCATGGGGATTATACCAAAGCTCCCAAACGGGAGGAAGAGTGCGGATGACTCTGCAGCACCGAATGAGAGAACTCAAGGTCCTCCTCAGCCAGGGTATCAATTTTGTAGAATTTAGCAAACGTGTTTGCCCCTGACCAAGTTGCAGCTCGGCAAAATTGTAAAGCCGAGACCCCTCGGGCAGCCGCCCAAGATGAGCCCACTTTCCTCGTGGAATGGGCTTTTACTGATTTAGGATGCGGCAATCCAGCCGCAGAATGCTCCACCTGAATTGTGCTACAAATTCAGCGAGCAATATTCTGCTTAGAAGCAGGAGCACCTATTTTGTTGGGTGCCTACAGGATAAAAAGCGAGTCAGTTTTCCTGACTCCAGCCGTCCTGGAAATATAAATTTTTAAGGCCCTGACTACGTCCAGTAACTTGGAATCTTCCAAGTCCCTAGTAGCCGCAGGCACCACAATAGGCTGGTTCAGGTGAAACGCTGACACCACCTTAGGGAGAAATTGGGGACGAGTCCTCAATTCTGCCCTATCCATATGGAAAATCAGATAAGGGCTTTTACATGATAAAGCCGCAAATTCTGACACTCGCCTGGCTGAAGCCAAGGCCAATAACATGACCACTTTCCACGTGAGATATTTCAGATCCACGGTTTTTAGTGGCTCAAACCAATGTGATTTTAAGAAACTCAACATCACGTTGAGATCCCAAGGTGCCACAGGAGGCACAAATGGGGGCTGAATATGCAGCACTCCTTTCACAAATGTCTGAACTTCAGGTACTGAAGCTAGTTCTTTTTGAAAGAAAATCGACAGAGCCGAGATCTGTACCTTAATGGAGCCTAGTTTTAGGCCCATATTCACTCCTGCTTGCAGGAAATGCAGAAATCGACCTAGTTGAAATTCCTCTGTTGGGGCCTTTTTGGCCTCGCACCATGCAACATATTTCCGCCATATGCGGTGATAATGCTTTGCCGTAACATCTTTCCTGGCCTTAATAAGCGTAGGAATGACTTCTTCCGGAATACCCTTTTCCTTTAGGATCCGGTGTTCAACCGCCATGCCGTCAAACGCAGCCGCGGTAAGTCTTGGAACAGACAGGGCCCCTGCTGTAGCAGGTCCTGTCTGAGCGGTAGAGGCCACGGGTCCTCTGAGAGCATCTCTTGAAGTTCCGGGTACCACGCTCGTCTTGGCCAATCCGGAACCACGAGAATGGTGTTTACTCCTCTCTTTCTTATTATTCTCAATACCTTTGGTATGAGAGGCAGAGGAGGGAACACATAAACCGACTGGTACACCCACGGTGTCACTAGAGCGTCCACAGCTACCGCCTGAGGGTCCCTTGACCTGGCGCAATATCTTTTTAACTTTTTGTTGAGGCGGGACGCCATCATGTCCACCTGTGGTTTTTCCCAACGGTTTACCAGCATCTGGAAGACTTCTGGATGAAGTCCCCACTCTCCCGGGTGGAGGTCGTGTCTGCTGAGGAAGTCTGCTTCCCAGTTGTCCACTCCCGGAATGAACACTGCTGACAGTGCTAGTACATGATTCTCCGCCCATCGGAGAATTCTTGTGGCTTCTGCCATCGCCATCCTGCTTCTTGTGCCGCCCTGTCGATTTACATGGGCGACTGCCGTGATGTTGTCTGACTGGATCAGCACCGGCTGGTGTAGAAGCAGGGATTTTGCTTGACTTAGGGCATTGTAGATGGCCCTTAGTTCCAGAATATTTATGTGAAATAGAGTTAGATTTTGTGCCCGGCCGAGGTTGGATGCACACTAGGGGCTCTCCTGAGCTCTTAGAAAGAAAGATAGACTTAGGCTTTTTATTTTCAGTGAGACCTGCTGGCAACAGGCTCACTGCAGCGAGGGACTAAGGGGAGAAGAAGCGAACTCGCCTGCTTGCAGCCGGATTGGGCTTCTTAGGCTACTGGACACCATTAGCTCCAGAGGGATCGACCGCAGGCCCAGTCCTTGGTGTTCGGTCCCGGAGCCGCGCCGCCGTCCCCCTTACAGAGCCAGAAGCAAGAAGAGGTCCGGAAAATCGGCGGCAGAAGACATCAGTCTTCTCCAAGGTAGCGCACAGCACTGCAGCTGTGCGCCATTGCTCCTCACACACACTTCACACTCCGGTCACTGAGGGTGCAGGGCGCTGGGGGGGGCGCCCTGAGAAGCAATTATAACACCTTGGCTGGCAAAAATACCACAATATATAGCCCTAGAGGCTATATATGTGGAAAATACCCCTGCCAGAATCCAGAAAAAAGCGGGAGAATAGGCCGCAGAAAAGGGGCAGAGCTATCTCCTGCAGCACACTGGCACCATTTCTCCTTCACAGATCCACTGGAAGGAAGCTCCCTGGCTCTCCCCTGCAGTCTACACTACAGAAAAGGGTAAAAAAAGAGAGGGGGGGCACTAAATTTAGGCGCTGTATAAATTATCTAGAAAAAGCAGCTATAGGGGACATAACTCAGTTAGTCCCTGCATTATATAGCGCTCTGGTGTGTGCTGGCATACTCTCTGTATGTTCTCCTGCACTAACATCACATTTATCGGCATCTGCTCCGTCACTATATAAGCCTCCTCCTCAAACATGTCGACACAGCTGTACCGACACACCGCACACACACAGGGAATGCTCTGACTGAGGACAGGACCCCACAAAGCCCTTTGGGGAGACAGAGAGAGAGTATGCCAGCACACACCCGAACATGGTCTAGGTCGACAGGTCAAAAGGACTACATGAGTTTTTTATGTTTTTTTGGTGTAGTTTTCTCCGTACAGTGCACATAAGTTGGGCAAAGATTTTTTATTATTTACTTTTAAAAATAATTTTCTGATGAAGCCGCTGAACCCGGAGGGAGGCGGGGAAACGCGTTAAAGGACTCACGATACTTTCATCCATACCACCGCTAGTGGACACGCTCACCGCAAGCCGCAGCTCCAGCCCCTTCATATCTACATACGGACCTGATCCTCCAGAGATGACTGCTCTTTAAGGTTAAAAGCACCAGCAGCCGGGATGAGTCCTTTGTGAATATACTGCTGGAAGGTGCGGTGAGAATAACAATTTTGTCTGGCCAGACGATTCAAATAAATCTTTTTTTACTCAATATAAATGGATTTTAATTGCTGAAAGGACTGTTCTAGATCTTGCGGTTATTACTACGGCCATCAGTGACGCTAACCAGCCGCATGAATCAGTGTGCTTGTTGTCACGTTGTTATAGAGACACAGTATTACTAAGCACTTAATTGATTGCCAGTGCTAAAACGGACTGATCAATATAGTGTGTCTGTTAAGTTACACACGAGAGGTGTGGCTGCTACTTATTAGCTACAAGAAAAGTTGTTTAGAGTGCCATATTGTTACATTCTTTCAGTGATATAGCGATACCAATCCCTGATTGAGCCTCTACATATTCTTTTGTCTATCCAGACAGATATTTTAGGTGGGAGTGATCTCTTGGTGGCTGTATTAACCAAGATATAGTGTGTTTATTCACATTTAAGTGATTTTTCTGAATAAGTATAGGAGAACAGGCTGTGTTATATATGTTATATATGTTTTTCCTAATATGTTAGCCATTAAAATTCACCGGCCGGTGGTTATGGATTTTTGAATGCAATTTTAATTATTATTATTATTTTTAAAAGTAAATAATAAAAAATCTTTGCCTAACTTATGTGCGCTGCAATATTTTTTGTTTCTTCTATCTGATTTTTTAAGGTTGAGTAGCCTTAATTTGCTGGCAGCACATGGGTTTGGAGTGACTGAGCGCTTGGCTACACATCTTTCTTTTTTGCTTTTTTTCTCCGTACAGTGACTGGGAACCCCAATTAGTGCACCGTGTCCCCTTGCATGACTCACTTCGCTCGCCATGCTTCCGGCAAAGGTGCCTAGCTCTGCTACCGCTGCGCTTGGCACTGGTTACTATTCCCAATCGTAGTCCGCCCGCTTGGATCATTAAGTATGAAAAAGGTCACAAAAAGAAAAAAATTGTGAAAAACTTGTCGACCTTTTAACCTGTCGACCTAGAGCATGTCGACCTAGAGACCCTGTCGACCTAGTTACTGTCGACCAATAGTGGTCAACCTAGTTACTGTCGACCTAGATACCGGATCCCATTTCTCCAGTTATCCATTGGGGAACATAGGAATAAGAATCATGGGTATAGAGAGTGGAGCTGATAGGATGGTACTTTAGAAAACTAAAACTCAGTACCCTTTATAATTTAGTGGCTGCCTGAGAGCAACACTTTATTTTAGCTGCCCACATGCGTAAATATATTATATTTGCAAATCCCTCAAACAGTTACAGAACAAATTACAAAATTGTATGCTCCACTGTTTTATTGGGTGAAAACATTTGAAGTATGACAAAAACAGGATGATATATATAGTGGCAGATGCTCAATTAGCTTAGTGATATCATTCAGGTGCTTGAAAGGGAGGGGTATTTCTAAGCAAGGGGAAAAAAAAGCATTTTGTTTCCCCCAGCACCCTGAATGATAACACTAACCAGATTTAAATCCCACACAATATTAGAATTCAGACATCTCAGTTACATATATTTGCGCAAATGTATGAATAAGCCCCAAAGCTGCGTCAAGGCCTTTCTGTATATTTGGGGTCCCTAGTGCTATGTCTAGGTGCATGGTGTGGCACGCCAAAAAATCAGCATAAGCCAGAAAGCCCAGGGCAGCATACCAGTAATACTGGTATGCTGCCCTGAACAGAGAGGCCTTGACGCAGCTTTGGGGCTTATACATACATTTGCGCAAATATATATAACTGAGATCTCTGAATTCTAATATTGTGTGGGATTTAAATCTGGTTACTGTTATCATTCAGGGTGCTGGGGAAACGAAAACAGGATGATGCCAACGACTTTGGTCCATTCTCAGTTGCCAATACAATCTCCCTGGCAAATGGTATTTGTTTTCAATAAAATTCAGTTTGCATAGTATGTGATAAGAAAACATTTATTAACCTATGAAAGGGTTTTTCTCAAATTCTCAATAAGGTGAACACCTGAGAAATTTGATATTTCTCCAGTGCTCACCTATTTAGTGCCCATAAACCTCTTATCAAGCGACAAAAGCTTCGCTTTTTATCACTGATTAATGTTTTATTGAGATTATGTTCTAGTCTTAACGCTAGCAATTGGAAACCTGCAATCTGGAAAGGCTTTTCCTCAGACTATGCCATGTCACATTTTACTGTGATGCTTTTTTGGCAACAGCAGTCTGCAAGTGAAGGAGTGAATACCTTCTCAGCTGAGCAGGGTGCTTGCTGGGGCTCCCCAGATTATGAAAATCTGTATTACTGTGGTTTGTCTTTTATCGTAAAACATGATACCTCTGTCTTTATTATTCCCATGACCTGACTGCTACAGGGCCAAAATGGTCTTATTTGCTGAAGGGGGACTAGACTGCTTGTACTGAGCTGGTTAGTTCCTCTTTGCCAAAAGGACCTAGTTATTTTGGTGAAGGAAAACTAGCTTTCCTACCTACTCCTTCCTTCTGGAGTAGCAAACTCTAAGCTCAAAGTGCCCACTATCCAGCTATGCCTGTTGTCTGCACCATGTGCTGCAAGTGAAGCCTAGCAAATGTCAGCCTCTGATTTAGCACCATGGACAGCAAGCAAGGCTAGGTTGACCAATACAGTAGCTGCACCAATAATGAGCAAATCTATCCCCAAAATGCATTACCAGATCACCAAGCTCTGAATTCCAAGCTCTGCTCAATGCAAATGTGTCTCTTCCTCTCAAGCTAGCAACATTCATGGAATGTAGATTTTTAAAGGTGAAAACAAAATAAAAAGTTAAGCTAAAAAATAAAAGTAATCATTAGTCTTCTAGTTATAGGCCGCTTATTCATGAGACAATAACCAAGTGTTTTTTCCAACACAGTAAGCAAAATAAATTGGAGCTTGTAAATAACTCAGTCTTTTATAGAAATTCAGGTCCAATTGCTAGCTTTTCACTAATACCCCTTTCACAGCTAAACCCCGGGTCCGATTTGGATAAAGTGAACTTGGTTTCAAGCCATGTCACAGTTGATAAACCCCTTTCTTACTGCACATAGGACTTGGGTTATTCCGGGGTCTTCGCCTTCACAATGCACCTGTGTCACACCCATGTCTGCAGTGTCATGTCACTCCCTAGAAGCTTGAAACACAGCCAGTGAGCAGCTTTGTAAGGTAACCTATGTCGTACCTTTCAGACCACATTGTATCTGGTTTGGTACCAGGTCCAACCGTAGTCATGGCCAGGTTCGAAGACCTGGGACACACAACTCGGGTTAACCCTTTCACACTAAGCCAGAACCTGGGTTGCCCTGACATTATACAGGGTCAGAGGCTTGGGTCAGAGGGGTATTAGTTGCTATTGATTTTTTGTCTTGAAAATGAATGAAAAAGTGCACTTTCAGAATGATTGTTACAGAATGAGGGGACTGCTGTTCGTTGTTTTCAGAAAGGATTATTAGTTATAGAAAAATGTGAGGAATTTTCCATTAGAACACTGATTATTAATTTGCATGTATATTTAAGTGAAAGTGTATTGAACTAGACACAAACATTGAAAGTGATGACTTAATACACCATTCTGTCAAGTGCAGATACAGTATATGCAGAGTAGGGGTAAGATAATAACTGGGTGGGAAATGTATATTTTTAGACCATGTCTTTTATTAGAGGAATAACTTGTTTTATAATGTCCTTCGCTGTTAGCTTCTAGTAATCCGTTTAATGTCTTGTCCAAAGTCTTGCAACTAGTGTATTTATAAGGATGTTCAAAATAAAATAGACTTTGGTGTTACAGTGTATGGATGATTGCATATATAATGTTTAACCTTTGCAAAACAGCAAAGTTGCTGCTACAAGATAATTAGCATCCAAGTCTTTTTTTAAATGACTTCATTGTCTAATTCTCATACTTCCCACACAGCTTTATAGGATATTGTGCGTTGCTATGGAAACTAGGAAGTCAGCTTGGAATCATGCTGGCTGGTTGTCACTTAGAGCTTTTAACTAGCACCAAGGAATTGCTAGGTCTGGTACTGTACAGTCAGATTCACATTTCTCATTCTTTAAACAAAATCTGTGCTTGGATATTGATTTATATTAGTGTAGGATGATCAGTAATTGCTGCTTATAAACTAATGTTTTATTGTCTTGTTGTGATAGGAATATATATACGCCCAATAAACGGATGTCATCGTCTTCATGTCATTTGTTTCACTGAACTCATCTCAGCTTGTTTGCAAAACGTCAGATGCAATTAACGTCATGAGTGAGGGTTAGTGCTGACGACTTACATTTTAATGAGACTTATATTTTAGCATCCAGTAATATGTCTTAGCTATAATATAATAAGTGGGGCAAACAGAAAGAGGAAAAGTGATTTGGCTTGAAAGAATTGGATTTGTATGTTTAGATCTCACTATGTAATGTTATTAATGCACTAATTAGAGGCTATTGTATTTAGTGTATTGGTCACCATATTTAATTGCTGTTTTGTCTTCCATTTACAAAGCTGGTATAATTGTGTACACAGTCAGTTCCCCATTTTGCCAGGCACACTATAAAATTGCTAACAATCTATGTGAGCTCTAGTAAAATGAGGTTTACTGAGATAGATAATATTACATTACATTATATTTTAACTGCATAATTTTTGCAAAGAAACAAGGAGATGATAGACAGTCTTACATGGATATTTCAATAGCATGGATTGGACCAGTTTTCCAAATCAGTAATAGATAGAGTGAACCATCCAATCAACCCTTTGAATCAATATGTGCAAAGCAATTTTTTAGCATGCATTTACCTAAGATCGTGAATCTCTTATTATCTTATTTCCTCTCCTGCTAACGTACAGTATGTATTCACAGTTTTGAAGGGGATGTAGTCAGGTGACCAGCGCTCGAGATCCCGGCAGGGGGCCCAGGGCTATTCCCACTCGTGGATGTCCATGACACCCATAGAGCAGGTATAGAACCTGTAGCGAGCCATCGAGCCAACAAGGAGCTTCGCCGCGCATGCCCCCCTGCCGGCATCCTGGAGGCCGGGATTCCGGCGTCGGTATGCTGACCGCCGGGATCCCAACTGCCGATCACCCGACCCCAACCCTTTTGAAGTGAGCTGGGAAAGAACAAGTTGTAGCCACTCAAAGCACTGCAATGGTCACAGCACAGACTTTTCTGGAGATGAGTGGGCTGATGTTGGGATAGACAATAACCTCTCCATTCATATGCTTATATTAATGAAGGCTGGTTTGCTTGTGAAGAGCACTTTTAATATAGAGTAGGAGAAGGGAGGCAAGTGGTAGCCCGCGGATAAAGCTGGACGTATACTAGAATGATGTTGTTCCAACTAGCTAGCTGAATGAAACAATAATCTCTTTGTGCAGTGAATTCAGTCCTCAATTAGCCCCAAAAGGTCATGTTTTCATGTTTGATTTCTCCCAGCTTGTTGGATGATTATTGTTTCAGTGTAGGGGAAAAGTGGGACACTTTACCCCAACTGAACAATTAGCTGTCAGAAGTAGCTGGATCCCCCAACTATGATTCCATTTTAGACAGCCACAGGCCAGTTGGAACCAGTGTGGCTTTCCCCAGGAAGTTGGATCCACAAAACTCATCCAATTGCACCAGGGCTCTTCCCTATACAATTTGGCTTTGGGAGCAGGGCTAGAACTGTATACAAATGAAAAAAAAAAAACTAATTTTGTCTTAGTGAATGAATGGCCACATTTTGGCAGCTACAGCAAACTTGCCCTGGCACCAGAGTCATATGGGACCTGTAGTTCACACACACACACACACACACACACACACACACACACACACACACACGTAAATAAAAACATAGACTTAAAAGTAAAATTACACTTACAAGTTTACTTTTAGCCTTGTTTTTTTATTATTATTATTATTATTATTATTATTATTATTATTATTTTATCTATATAGCTTTCCTCAAGCAGGACTCAAAGTCGCTTTACAAGCATCAAAAACATAGTACAGAGGTTTAGTATTACAGCAAAATGAAAAACAACTGAAAAACAGTGAACATACTGTACTGTAGGATCTCATTCAGGTCGCATTGCAATTGTGATGCGACTGCATTTTCCCATCCCTGGAGTCAGTACTGTTCTACGCGTGCACAGGCAATTGCTTTGATGTGAACACCTCTGCCTGACTGACAGGCAGAGGTGTTCACGTGGTGGCATTGTGGGACCTAGATGGTAAAAATGGGAGCGGGTTGGTGCCATTTTCTGGGTGGCTGCTCAGATAAAATAAATGGCATTGGTGCGCCTGCCATAGCAGCTAGGCTATGATGGCCAGGGGCTACCATAGTTTTATGCGATCAAAATCTAATTGCAGTGCGATCGCATGGCGGGGTGGACCTTCTCATGCTGGGCGGCCTTGCCCCGCGTTGGGCAGCTCCCAGATGAGGTTTTTTCAGTCGCAGTTTCTGCTAATGCAGAGTTTGTGCAGCCTTTTTTGGTAATACACCCATGTATTCATACTTAGTAGTCTATATCAACTCCAGCATACCTCAAACCCTGAAAATTGAAATAGTTATAGCTTGGAAGAGCCAGAACTACTTACCCATCATTAACAAATGGCTCTATACTTACATTGGCTGTTCCCACTGGTTGGCCTGAAGTAACCACTGAAACCACTATACTGTATACCCATAGAGCCATTTTTAAAGATAGACAAGAACTGTAGTTCCAGCAGTTTGACTATGAAGTGGGACCAAACAGCTCTGCACAAGAAAATCTGTCTCACCATAAATAATACATTATGACATATTCACTGCTGAAAATATATAATCAGAGCAGGCGCAACACGCTCAGCCAGGTCAGCAATGCAGGGAGGCGCCGAACTACAGAGGTGTGATGCTCTCCCTGCCCTGCTGCTACAGTGTCTGCTGCTGCTGTGCCTGTCAAAACTGACAGGCAGCAGCAGAGCAGCAGCATCAATGCGCCTTAGCGCCATTCCCCTCGAGTTGCTGCTGCTGTAGCTAGAACGTTTTAAACTTTCTACAGTACTGCAGCCATCTAATAAGCTCTGCCCCTTCTGCAGGCCCCGCCCCCTGCTCGGCCCATGGCTCTCAATGGTTTTGGTAAGGAAAGTTTCTTCTCTTATCTCCCCCTTCTCTGATCTCTGCACTTACTGTCCTTTTTATCACCCATTCATGATCTCCTGTTCCATCTCACTGCCTCCCTCTATGCACCGTTTCTTCCACTCCTTTCTCCACTGTCAGTTCCACGCTACAACTTTCTGTGCCTGTTTTTTTAATTCTTCTACTGAGTGCATAATGAGTGTAAGTGGCGGTACTATTGTCTGCAGGCATTATGTGTGTAAGCGGCACTACTATTGTCTATGGTCGTTATGTGGGTAAGCGGCGGTACTATTGTCTGCAGGCATTATGTGTGTAAGCGGCGGTAGTATTGTCTGCGGGCATTATGAGTGTAAGAGGCTCTACTATTGTCTGCAGGCATTATGTGTGTAAGTGGCGCTACTATTGTCTGCAGGCATTATGTGTGTAAGTGGCGCTACTATTGTCTGCAGGCATTATGTGTGTAAGCGGCGGTACTATTGTCTGCGGGCGTTATGTGTGTAAGCTGCACTACTATTGTCTATGGTCGTTATGTGTGTAAACGGCGGTACTATTGTCTGCAGGTATTATGTGTGTAAGCAGCAGTACTATTGTCTGCAGGTATTATGTGTGTAAGCGGCGGTACTATTGTCTGCAGGTATTATGTGTGTAAGCGGCGGTACTATTGTCTGCGGCATTTTATGTGTATGGGTGCGGTAGTATTGTCTGCGGAGATTATGTGTGTAAGCGGTGCTACTGTTGTCAGCAGGCATTATGTGTGTAAGTGGCGGTACTATTGTCTGCGGGCATTATGTGTGTAAGCGGCACTACTATTGTCTGCAGGCATTATGTGTGTAAGGGCGGTACTATTATCTGCAGGCATTATGTGTGTAAGCAGCAGTACTATTGTCTGAGGGCATTATGTGCGTAAGTGGCGCTACTATTGTCTGTGGACATTGTGTGTGTAAGCAGTGCTACTATTGTCTGCAGGAATTATGTCTGTAAGCACCGGTACTATTGCCTGCAGGCATTATGTGTGTAAGCGGCGGTACTATTATCTGCAAGCATTATGTGTGTAAGCGGCATTACTATTGTCTGTGGGCATTATGTGTGTAAGCGATGCTACTATTGTCTGCAGGCATTATGTGTGTAAGCGGCGGTACTATTGTCTGCAGGCATTATGTGTGTAAGCGGCACTACTATTGTCTGCGCCGTTATGTGTGTAAGGGTGGTACTATTGTCTGCAGGCATTATGTGTATGAGCGGCGCTGCTATTGTCTGCAGGTGTTATGTGTATAAGCAATGGTACTATTGTCTGTGGGCATTATGTGTGTAAGCGGCGCTACTATTGTCTGTGGACATTGTGTGTGTAAGCAGTGCTACTATTGTCTGCAGGAATGATGTCTGTAAGCAGCGGTACTATTGCCTGCAGGCATTATGTGTGTAAGCGGCGGTACTATTATCTGCAAGCATTATGTGTGTAAGCGGCATTACTATTGTCTGTGGGCATTATGTGTGTAAGCGATGCTACTATTGTCTGCAGGCATTATGTGTGTAAGCGGCGGTACTATTGTCTGCAGGCATTATGTGTGTAAGCGGCACTACTATTGTCTGCGCCGTTATGTGTGTAAGGGTGGTACTATTGTCTGCAGGCATTATGTGTATGAGCGGCGCTGCTATTGTCTGCAGGTGTTATGTGTATAAGCAACTGTACTATTGTACTAAGCGGCGATACTATTGTCTGCAGGCATTATGTGTGTAAGCGGCACTAATATTGTCTGCAGGCATTATGTGTATGAGCGGCGCTGCTATTGTCTGCAGGTGTTATGTGTATAAGCAACGGTACTATTGTCTGCAGGCATTATGTGTGTAAGTGGCGCAATTATTGTCTGCGGGCATTATGTGTGTAAGCAGCGCTACTATTGTCTGCAAGCATTATGTGTGTAAGGGGCGCTACTATTGTTTGTGGGCATTATGTGTGTAAGGGGCACAACTGTTGTGGGTAGTATGTATGTAAGGGGTGCTACTACTGTGGGCATTGTGTGTAAGCAGCGCTACTACTGTAGGCATTGTGTAAGGGGCACTATTAATGTGGGCATTATGTGTGACCACTGTGTGCCGTAACGTGAAAATGGGGCACTACTATGTGGTGTAATGTGAATCAGGAGCACAATGTGCAGTGTAACGTGTGGTTTAATTTGAATTGGGGTACTATTGGCCTCGCCCCTTCCTTGTGATACCACACCCCTTTTGTGCAGCAGGGGGAGGGCGCAAATATATAATTTGCAGGTGGGCACCGAACACCCTAGCACCGGCCCTGTATATAATTATGCTGCATTATGCTGTAAATGGGTAATTCTGCATTATGCATTTTAAAACCTGATTCTTAGGATCTAAAAAATAAATAGCTTTTCTCTTTAAAAATCTATTTGCAAATGCACAGCTTAACAGTACACATAACAATACATTTGACTTAAGTGAATATTATCTTTGCAGATGATTTTCCTCTTCAGTTTAAATAATGGATTCATTTAATGCTTAATTTTATATTAATTGAAATGATGGTTTTGTAGTCTTTCTATTTTAAAAAAAAACACCCTGACAGCATTCGGCCAGGGTTCCTGCTGTATAATACAGGTTGAGTATCCCATATCCAAATATTCCGTAATACAGAATATTCAGAAATACGGTATTTTTTGAGTGAGAGTGAGATAGTGAAACCTTTGTTTTCTGATGGCTGAGTGTACACAAACCTTGTTTAATACACAAAGGGGTATATGCAATTCCGGACGAATTGCGCCTTTTTTTCTTCCGTTTTAGGATTCGACAGTACTCGACAACCGAAACCCTCCACCCGGTACCATGAATTCGACATATTCAATACATAACTCATTCGACACTCCCTTTGTCGAATAACGGACCAATCGTCGAGTAGTGGGCGTCCTGGATTCGACTTCCCGCCATTTGGAGCCCTTTATAGGGCTTGTTTGCTGCGTGCTCAGCAGCCATTTTGTGAACCTGCAGAGTGGAGTGGAGGTGCTGCAGAGCTAGCAGATTGGTTGTTGTTTGCTGTGGTATCGTTTGTACACCCAGCAGGCTTTAATCCAGGATGGACAGGATACCTGTTACCCCGAAGGAGAGTTGTTTTTGGAGCGATTTCTACATTTGTAGGTAAGTACCACATGTGGTCTGGCGTTGCATGTATGTGTTTATGTAGTGCGGGGGTGCCATGAGGTGTACATGTGGCATTGCTTTGGGGTGTTTGGGGTATGTATATGTGTGCAGGTATGTGTATATAGGTCCTGTTTGGATTGCTGCAGGTCCTGCTTGTATCGCTGCATGTTTTTTTTGAGATTTGTGTTTGGGGGTAGTTTTTCACGTTTTTTTTTTTGGGTCATGCTTTTGCATTGTTGTACCTCCAGCATGTGCAGGGATGCTTTTTGGCTTGTTTGGGGTGACTTTTGAGCGTGTCGGTATCTGCCATGTGGCCGACATGTGTTGTCGTTTGTTTCCAAAACATGATTTTTTGCTCCTATTTTAGCACTGGTGCATCCCTGCACATGCTGGAGGTACTTTTTGGCTTGTTTGGGGTGACTTTGAGCATGTCGGTATCAGCCATGTGGCCGACATGTGTTGTCGTTTGTTTCCAAAACATGTTTTTTTGCTCCTACTTTAGCACTGGTTGACCTCCAGCATGTGCAGGGATGCTTTTTGGCTTGTTTGGGGTGACTTTTGAGCGTGTCGGTATCTGCCATGTGGCCGCATGTGTTGTCGTTTGTTTCCAAAACATGTTTTTTTGCTCCTATTTTAGCACTGGTGCATCCCTGCACATGCTGGAGGTACTTTTTGGCTTGTTTGGGGTGACTTTGAGCATGTCGATATCAGCCATGTGGCCAACATGTGCTGTCGTTTGTTTCCAAAACATTTTTTATTGCTTCTTTTTTTGCACTGGTTGACCTCCAGCATGTGCAGGGATGCTTGTACGGGGGATTTGGCTTGTTTGGCTGAGGTTTTTTTCAATTTTTAAATTTTTTTGTTGTTGCGCTTGGTCCTGCTTGAGCACTGGGGTCCCAGCAGCATGACGTGTGGTTGCATGTAATTATGGAATGTGTGTTAAATTTGTAAAAATATTTTTTCTTTTTACAACAGAGATGTCCAGGGACAAGCGGCCCTGATCCCCCCCTTCCCCCCACCCCTCAAAAGAATTTTCCCTGCACAGCAATGAGGAGTGGGGGCCGACCCAGGAGGAGGATACGACCGACCAGGCATGCAGTGACCAGCCGCGGTCGTCAAGGGACCAAAGGGAGAAGCAAAAGAAAAAGAAAAGGCCTAGAAAGGTAAATACTGTCAACACCTGCAGACACCATAGCATCCAACTAGACACACCCTAGGTTGCGCACTGCCATGCACACCTACAGGTATCTTTGTGCACTGCCAGGGATACAGACACAGTCACAGGTACATACCGATCTTATTAAATGCATGTTTTTTTAATCCCTAAAGGCAAGAAGCCAGCCAGAGGATCATTCAGAGGTGAAGATGCAGGACAGAAGAAGCTGCGTGGACCCAGATACACTGAGGCGGAAACTGTGCACTGGTGGATGGCGTCGACAGGTCCTATGACGTTCTGTATGGACCAAGGGCACAGACCACAGCAGCTAAGACCAAGCAAAACATCTGGGATGCCATCGCGAGACAAGTCACTGCAGTATCTGGAAACTGCATGAAGCGGTACAGTGATTGCCACAGACAGACCAAGAAGAAGATGGGGATTCAGCGCCGACATGAGACAGCTACGGGATGTGGTCCGGCTCTCAATCTGAAGTGGCTACCCTGGGAGAACGTTATTAAAAGGCACATGAACCCTGTCATGGTCCAAGGAGTTTGCAGAGGTTTGGACTCCAGTCGAGGAGGAAGAACCGCCCAGAAGACGGAAGACGGCGGGAGACAAGCAGTCCAAAAGGAGGCCTGATGGTAAGAATACATTCAGATGAGCTGTACTAAATCTTTTTTTTTATTCTTTTTTTTATTTGCTAATGTGTTTGTTCTTTTTCCCCAGACACACCTGCCCAGAGGACATCACCTGCACGCAGGACATCGCTAGCGCGTGGACCATCACCTGCGCAGCAAGCATCAGCAGCACGTAGATCATCACCTGCGCAGGCCATCACCAGCTCGTCATCTCTCCAGGAGCTCTGGGACTGTGACTGAAGAGCTTCAACAAGACACTACCCTTGTGGATCCATCATCCAAACTGTTTAAGTCAACAGGGTTAACGGACGAGACTTTTCTTGGGTTTGAAGACAGCCATGCAGACGTATCCAGCCATACCCTTGAAAACTCTCCAGAATTGAGGACAAGTGAAGCTCCTGGAGCAGCAGCACCACAGGATGGAGAAGATTTTTATTTTTGGGGGGTTTTTGGGGAGGGGGGGGAGAGGGGGGTCGCCATTTTTGTATAGTTTATTAACTTTATTTTATTTTTTTCTTCTTTTGCAAACAGAGGTGCCACGGACCAGCAGCGGACTTGCGTCGGGGATTGGTCCCTTCTTCAGGCCTTTAAACAAATGTATGAATGTGTATACTAATTTCTAATTTTCTTTTCAGCTGCACAAATGCAATTGGTGGCCGACGTACAGGAAGGGCAGGATCCCTCAAATATTCAGAGGATACACACCCTGGCAGCAGAGATGACTGCCCGCCAGGATAACTACACGAATGTTGTTGAAACCAGACTGGACACCATTGAGAAGACAATGGAGAAGATGGCAAACGGTCTGGTTGAAATGCAAAAGGCTCTTGCCGACAGCACGGCAGAAACGCAAAAGACCAGATGAGAAGATCACAGGGAGACTATGGACATCCTTCAAGTTCTGAACACATCCATCAACCGGCTGGTGGATAACACATCATGCCTGGCACACAGCATTGACAACATGTCGGAGAGCCAACGACATTCGCCAGCCAGCCACCAGATCATCGCAACCACACTGCAGATGATGTACGATAAGCTCCCAGAGCCAGCTCAACAACACGCTGGTGAACTACCACATCCGCCACCACAAGCCACACTGACGCCTCCTGCCCTTGCTCCACCACGATCCCAGTATGGACGGTTACAGCTGTACCAAGGATATACAGGGATGTACCCCACCTAACAGATGCCTCCACCACCGGCCGCCACGTCTACACCAGCACGGCCACCGAGGCCAAGTCAACACACTCCACAGCCGCCCAGCGCATCGATGCCCCATCAGGAGGAAGAAGAGAATCCGGACGGACAACCACCATAAGCCGGTCGTATTGTTTTATTATTTACTCTTTATGTTTCTCATGTTTCCCTTTCTCCCCCTCCCATTAGTTTTTTTTTTTTCTTACTATTGTTTTATTTTTGTGTTGGGCTCCCCCACCCCTGACCGTATACTACCAAGGAGCTTTATGTCTAGGCATACATGCGTGGGCATGTATGCTGGCATGTGTGTTAACTGATGAAAGCTCCTTGTTGTTACATATATGATGGGCCAAAGAGCTATTCTGATACAAGTTTAAAAAAAAAAATCCTTTTTGTATTGGTGTAAATTAGGCTTTCACTGTTGTGTGAATTTACTATTCACTAGTGTTTATTTTTGGCTTCTTCATAGGATTGGGTGGAAAATTGAAGTGGACTGCGTAGTTCGTGTTGTGCATACCTAGGTGAGTAAAGCCATGTTTCAATGTATATATTCAAGAAACTTTGGACCGCCTGCCCTTGGGGAACAACACAGTCCAGCAATGGTTCATGCTGGACTGTGTGGTTCCACAAGTGCAGCTGTGTCAAAGTGCAAAACACTGACACCACTTTGCCTCTTTGGACCGCCTGCCCTTGGGGAACAACACAGTCCAGCAATGAGTCATGCTGGACTGTGTGGTTCCACAAGTGCAGCTGTATCAAAGTGCTGAACACTGACACCACTCTGCCACTTTGGACTGCCTGACCTTGGGGAACAACATAGTCTAGCAATGGGTCATGCTGGACTGTGTGGTTCCACAAGTGCAGCCATGTCAAAGTGCTGAACACTGACACCGCTCTGCCACTTTGGACTGCCTGACCTTGGGGAACAACATAGTCCAGCAATGGGTCATGCTGGACTGTGTGGTTCCACAAGTGCAGCCGTGTCAAAGTGCTGAACACTGACACCACTCTGCCACTTTGGACTGCCTGACCTTGATGAACAATACAGTCCAGCAATGGGTCATGCTGGACTATGTGGTTCCACAAATGTTCTTGGGAAAGGAATGAACATGACATCATTAGTGTCTTTACTTAATATGGAATTTCTTTTTTTTTTTCATAGATATCTACACAAGAAAAGAATGTAAAGAAGAACAAACACTACTTTTTTTTGTTTTATTACATTTTATTTTTTAATCCAAAATCAAATACAATTATATTTCTTCAATACATTTTTAAAATGAGAAGTTTTGTGTGTATTTCTTTAAATTATTAGTAAATAAAATTTAAAATATGGCATTTCAGAGATGCAGTGGTATTGTGTTAGGTCTCCCATGGTACATCAGGGGAACTGTCGTATCCCTTCACATCCACGCAACTTGGGAAGGATACTCCGCAAGACCTGTGGAAGAGAATTGTATGAGGTTCCAGGTATTTGTGCCACCCAAAGACAAGGTACAAGCAGGTTACATCAGGCTTTGTCCCAAATGCAACACTCCGGCACTTGAGAAACTACACATCCAAGCATTCCTTGACACAGCGTAAGCATTGCTGTGTCAGGGCATGATTGGATGTGCAGTTTTGCAAATGCCGGAGGGCTGCACTTTGGACATGCCGGCGTTACTTGGTCAAGAGGGAGTTTTGGGCAATACATCTCACCTGAGGGGGGTTGTCTGCTACATGGTGGAGGTTCAGGTCCACATCACAAGTAGGTCGCCAATGGTACAGCAGGGGAACTGTCTGGTCCCTTCAAATCCAGGCTGGTTCCTGCAAATCGGGAAGGATACTCCACAAGACCTGCGGAAGAGAATAAGGAGGTAATTTGAGAGTGTTTCCTCCACCCAGGGAAAGAACAAAAGGTGCCAGCAACACTGCGCATATACATAGGTTACTCAGACAAGATGGAGTTTTGGCCAATACATCTCACCTGAAAGAGTGACTCTAACATGGCGGTGGTTCAGGTCCACATCACAAGTAGGATGTCCATGGTAGAGTGGGGTAAACTGGTCCAATACTGGAGTGGCTTTGCAGAAGTGTATCCTGGGTAAAACTGTTGAATCATGGGTACATTCCTCTCAGCAGAGTGAAGAAAAAAATATTCTTTTTAAAAATCTATTAAAAAATACTTGTGGATCAAAAATTGACAAACCAATTAGATAATCCCTTCAAATATAAATAGATATGCTATTATCAATCCAAAAAAGTAAAAAAATATATGTTTTAAAAATTTTTAATCAGCTCTCGCCAGCAAAGTGAGGCGGAATTAAATTGACGAAATTACTGTCGGAAAGCCCTGTTGTCGAATCGACATTCTTCAATTGAATATACTTTTGTCGAAAAGCCGCATTTTGACCATTGCAGACATGTCGAATTTTGAAAATGTCGATTTGCAAAAAGTCGAATCTGAAACGGCAGGTATTTTGACGAAAAGTACTGTATTGCATTGTCGAATCCAATTCAACAGGTTTTTTTTGTCGAAAATGCCCCGTTTTTTGACATTTTCATAAATTCGACCGCAATTACATATACCCCAAAGTTATTAAAATATTGTATTAAATGACCTTTAAGCTGTGTTTATAAGGTGTATATGAAACATAAATGAATTGTGTGAATGTGCACACACTTTGTTTAATGCATAAAGTTATTAAAATATTGGCTAAAATGACCCTCAGGCTGTGTGTATAAGGTGTATATGAAACATAAATGCATTCTGTGCTTAGACTTAGGTCCCATCACCATGATATCTCATTATGGGAAAAATCCGATATTCAAAATACTTCTGGTCCCAAGCATTTTGGATAAGGGATACTCAACCTGTATATCAGGCCTGGCCAACCTGTGGCTCTCCAGCTGTTGTAAAACTACAAGTCCCATCATGCTTTGCCACAGTTTTGCTATTACGAAAGGCTCAAACTGTGGCAGGGCATGCTGGGATGTGTAGTTTCACAACATCTGGAGAGCCACAGGTTGGCCAGGCCTGCTGTATATGAATTTACTACTCATGTCAAAAAGTGAGTTACCTGCAATATGGCCCTTACTCACTGGCGTCAAAGATACTGCTTTTAATTTCATTTTTAATGCTAGAAAAGATATGTATATTGGCATGTAACTTGAACTCAATTAGGTAAATTTACTAAGCAGTGGGTTTAGTATAGTTTGAAACCCAGCAGAAACTAGTCGCAGACTGACGGTGGGTTCTGTTCCAAGAAAACATTATTTACCATACCTTACAACATCTGGAGCTGGCAAAGGTGGGCTCTCTCGTGCAATGAAAGCCGCTTGCTGCAGGAAAGAGGGTGTGACCTATGGAAAAGGAGCATTTCTTTGCAGCAGTGCTGCAATTGTCATCAATGAGGTGGCATGGCCAGCACTCTTTGAGCTGCTGGCATGCCCCCAATCCCTCTGTCTCCTATGAATAGATGCTGAGCAGAGTGACATGAGGCCTCCCACCAGTGCAGGATACTGCGGGCGCGGGTGGGACAGTCCCAAAAAAATGGGACTGTCTCGCGAAAATCAGGACAGTTGGGAGGTTTGATTAATTACCACATTTTGACCTTCTAAATAGAACTCACTGACAGTTTCTAAAGGCTATGTCACAAGTAAACCAGCAGCAATTCTGCAGAGTGTGCATCCATGCATGGATCCCCCTGCAATATGTCAGGCCTGGAATCTCTAGCAAAATGGGGAGTTCACAACCCCCCCCCCCCCAATAAAAAAAAGTTGTCTCTTATCCCTAAGGACAATCAACCCAGGGCTCTTATTCTTACCCCTGGTGCTGGTGGGTATGGAGGTACAGTAATTAATGAATAATATTAATATTGCTCTTTACATGTGTTCTACAGGTGGATAATACTTAAAGTGCTACGAATGCTAGGATGTCTGGACATCAAGATCCTAACGGAGCCTGTAGTTCACCTGTAAAAAAAAAAAAAAAGTATTAAAAGACAATACACACCAAATTTTTTCATATTATATAAAATAAAGACACTCCCACACCCCTCTTTGTTTCAAGTAGCAACCTCTGGTTTTGTCATAATACTACTACACTAATGCTAAACTTTTGTTTTGCCAAGACCAAGGATGCTATTTGGAATGAAGTAAGTAATAAAGAGGGGTGTCTTTTTCAAATAAAATATTAAAATCTTTGGTGTGTATGTCTTGCCTTTTTTTTGTACAGGTGAACTACAGATACCAGTGGGCCTTTGATGACTGGGCATGCTGGCACTTGTGGATCTTCATGTTCCATCATGCTTGCTGAGACTAGTAGTCCACGTGCAAATAACTATTATTATTATTCATATATTGCCTCCATACTCACTGGCACCAGGGGTACTGGTTTGTTCTCTTTTGGGACTCTTTTTTGAGGCTAGGTCTCTTTCTTTGTGGCCGCCAGGATAGAGCAAGAGTGCAGCCTTGCCTCTGTGCCCTCGCCGATGCTTTCCACCTTGCCTCTGTGCCCTTGCCGATACTTTCCGCTCACACTCTATGTTCCTGCCCTCTCAGCCTGTACTTGGCCCAATGTATCAGTCACAGTGCCGCCATACTTTCTCAACAGGGGGATCACACAGTACAAACCATCTAAATTACTATATGTCATGAAAATCCGATTCTGAATTGGATGGATCTTTACCGGATCTGTATATCCCAAAAATGGTCCCTTTTTGGGCGGGAACTGTTCTGTCTTGTGGGAATGTCATGGGCATGCAGCTTGAGTTCTGTATAATTGTGTTTGTGAGTCATACATATGGAGAATTGAAGCCTGTGTCTGAAAGATCCCATGCATCTAGCAGGGAGCTGGCACAAGTGCCGGTACTAATGAGCACACATGTGGCTGAGGACTGAAAATCAGTGGGTGGAGTTGCTTTCCTCGTAAAGCGTTATGGATCCTTGCATTAGCCCTTTGGTACATTGCATTAGCCCTATGGAATGTTGCATGAGCTCTACGGTACCTTGAATTAGCCTTATGGAACCTTGCAATAGCCTTATTGTACTTGCATTAGCTCTATGGAACTTTGCATTAGCCCTATGGTACCTTGCATTACCCCTATGGAACTTTGCATTAGCCCTAGGATACCTTACATTAGCCTTATGGACCCTTGCATGAGCCCCATGGAACCTTGCATTAGCCCTATGGTACCTTGCATTAGCCCTATGGAACTTTGCCTTAGCCCTAGGATACCTTACATTAGCCTTATGGACCCTTGCATTAGCCCCATGGAACCTTGCATTAGCCCTATGGGACCTTGCATTATCCGTATGGAAATTAAAGTAAGTTAATAAATCTGGCTTCCGTGGCTTTACATGACTACAGCCACTTTGTGTCTAACTCAGAAAAATTCCCACTGTTACATAGCATTATATAGTAGAATATATAGTCAAGTGACTGTAAAAGATTTTTCTGCAAGTATTAATGGGCTTATTGATACAGTTATATTTGTTATGATAACAAAGGGGATAATTTACGGCTCAATCAAAATTCTACTACTTACATACTTTAAGATGTGAAGTCTCATTTTGCCTGGATTGCCATGACAACAATAAATCATATTAGACGTTAACTATAGTCCGTACCAGAGCACTGCATTTAATGATCCCCTTTTGTACATATTACAGGCATTTTAAACATGGACGTTTGGTGAGTTAAATGGCTCAGGAGGCGCTGGCTAGCACCAGAGCCAGATTTATACGCAATACTGTACAGTATATGAGCCAAAGCGTACATCTGGGCATTATACACAGGTGCAGCAGTCTAAACTCCTGGAAATTTGGTGAGGTTTGATCAGAAATGTGCGGAAAAGATAGACACTGCCTCACCTGCCATAGACTTTTTACTCCAGAGTTTGGGCAAGAAAAATATTAGAATAATGCAAAGAAGATATTTCAAACAAATTCTTTGTATACAGTAGTCAAAACTCTGGAACAAACATTAGTATGACAGGAAAGGCTCTGCCTTACCCACCTCACCCCACCGCACGTCACTGATTTTAAAGTAGTAAGCACATCAACATTCATATAGACATACTGTAGAAAAAGGTACCATTCTGATAGCATGACCATGGACCTGATTCTGATTTGGGAAAAATATAGAAAGAGCAAGTAACTTTACACCTGTACAAACCATGCTGCACTGCAAGAGCTGCACATGTATTTATTTTTTGCATGTAGGGTAAATACTGGCTGCTTTTGCATGTAGCACACAAATGCTGGTTATATATTTATTTTTTTACACTACAAGTTGATTCGAGTTTGGACACAGCCAGGGCCGACATGATGTAGTAAACCTGGTAATAAATGGAGGGAGACACCAGCCTGGCAAGGTTACCTCCCTGCTCCGCTCAGAGCCGGATTACTGACAAGGCAGTGCAGGTTGCCTAGCTAGGACACATCCGCCTGCAACCTGCATTGCCTCCGGAATATAGACCCTGTAGTGCTTTTATTATCCAGAGTGCCTATTGGTATAGCTCTGCCCATGACTCCACAAGTAAGGAATGCAGGAGGGGGTGCTATGTTCACTTGTCTTACTGCCAGGAATTCCGTGCTGGTTTTAATAGCCACAAATTTCAGACTGCACATGTGCGAGACTGGGGAATATCTACGTCATGTTCTGTGAAAGAGGTTAAACTACTTAAAGAGGCCAGCCACAATGGAATTATGGGTAGCGAAGGTTTAGCCCATGAAATAGAGGAGGAGCAACAAGATTCAGAGTGCGGTGTGCTGACACTCTGGTATTGCCTACGAGGAGCAGAAGCCCAAGAAGGTTAGAAGGTTAGTTTGTTTAGTCTGAGGTTGAAGTGGCACATGACGAGCCTGGAATAACACATGGGGGGTTGGAATGACACAGGAGGGGGCTGGCTGGAGTGACAGGAGCGGGCTGGTTGGAGTGACACAGGGTGGGCCTGGAATGACAAATGAAGGGGCTGTAGTGACACATTGTGTGTGTGGGGGAGTCTGGAGTGACACAGGTGGGGGCTGGCTGGAGAGACACAGGAGTAGTTGTAGTGACACATAGGGGGCTGGCTTAGAATGACATGAGGCTGACTGCAGGTAACAAATGGGGTGTGGAAGGCCTAGAGTGACATGTGAAGAGTGCATTATGTGGAACTGATACAGTAGCACCTGGTAAGTAGACACTGCTCCCTTTTTACAGTACTCTAAAGAAGTGGTCACTTTCATACTTTCATATGTATATTTATGCTTATTTATCCTTTATGTTTATCGTTTATGCTAATCATTGTGTTAGTTAATAAGACGGATGACACAGTCAATATTAAAAAATAAAAAACAGACTATTAATGGAGATGGTAACTTTTTTACATTTACTGTGCACGTTTGTGCATTTTATTGTAATAAAAATAATTTTAATATACATTCAAAATCACTAACCATGTCTATATCGAAAAGAAAAAGGATAGTGTACCCAAATGGCGCAATGCTGCTGGGGCACCTAGAGATTTAAGATAAATGTCACCACATTCAACATATACAATAAACGAGAAAGATAAACCTCTCTGGTGCGTTCAGCGCAAGAGCATATATCAAGAAAAGAACGGGAAAAAAAGGAAATATGTACGTCCCTGTTTTAAAACCGTAGAGTCAGGTATTTCCTTTTCAGATTTCTCATATGGATGGTGTTCAATACAGATGTCCCGGAAAGGAATATGGAAATAAAAAGCACAAAAAACCAATGTGTAGTATTTCGCATAAAGGTATATTTCAGTCTCAAATTTTCGGTTTAATATAGGTAGATGGCTAATTAGATGTGGAGCGTACCCCAAAACTCACAGAGGAGGATGGTGTACAAAACACATCAAGGTATCTTTGAGATATACAGATTTTCATATACAGCGTACCCAGACTCACACTTGATGGTGTATGATGAATCCTATAAAGGTATCTTTTGATTAGTCTTCCTTTTTCATGGGCATGAATCGTTGGGTAGATCTCATGTAACCTCGGTGTAATATATAAAAAAGAGAGGAAGACCAATGTGTAGTATGTAAGGCACCCACGTTGTATTTAAAATTTAGTCTCACAAAGAAGGTGGTATTCTATACACACCCAAACAATCTTTCAAAATATGTAGACTCCACAAAAGATGGCATACCCCAACTCACACTTGGTGATATATGGAAAATCCTATAAAGGTATCTTTCAGTGGACCCTTCTCCCCAATGTGAAAGGAAAGGCACGTGATAGGTGTTATAAAGATATCTTCACAAAGATGTGGCGTACCCCGACTCACACTGAATGGTGTGGAGTAAATCCTATAAAAGGTATCTTTAAAACGGCCTTTTTCTCCCGAAGTAAATCAAACCAGAACACGTGATGAGAAGAGATAAAAAAGGTGTCTTTACAGATATGTGATGATCTTCATATAGAGCGTACCCCAACTCACGTATATAAGTGAGATGATGTTCCCATAAAGGTATCTTTATGCTGTATATCCTGAACTCCACATCCACACCACGATATTTTCTTTAAAAATAGGTTTTATTCGGCCACACAAAGATTTCCATAAACTCCGCCGTGGAGTGTACAAAAATACAAAAAATCGAACAAGAATTTTTTAAGTCCCAAATCAAGACTAGTAAAAAAATTTTTTTTGTAAAGCATAAAAACAAGTCAAAAATAGATCCAAATTTAAAAAAGTAGCTACTCACACTCCCAGAGGTATATTCAATCAACGCGTTTCGGTCGTAACGACCTTTATCAAGATGAACTGGAGTGTACTGGGGTGAGATATTTATGAGACAAGTAACCAATCATGGTATACAGGAAGTGACATCATTCAATTAAATATTAAATGAACAAGCAGTATGTAAATTCCAATTTGCTACTGTGTGACATAAGATGCCTAACAAAATAAAACTATACATAACTTCATTAATATGTTTTTCTTTAAATATACACAAATAATACATAAACAGAAAGGGATCCGCTTTTATTTCCGTCAAGATCCGCTAACCGGAAGTTCCGGTCACTCGGAGGAAGCCGGGAAATGTAGTTTGCAACTTGTTCATTCTGTAGTCTTAGCGTTGATAGCCGGGAAATGTAGTTTTAATCATCCCGGTTTTGTAGTTCTGCGTAATGCCCGGAAGTAGCGGATCACGTGATTGCCGGAAGTGACTAGTCACATGATCGGCGGGGCTGAAACCCTGACAATTGAATCATGGGAATTGTAGTTTACTACAAATAAACACAACACTATCAGTTTAGATCCTCCAAACAAGTGTAAAACATGGAAAATATATACATATATGATGAAATTTTAAACAATATCAACAAGATTATAAGATGAAGGTGTTTTATATATAAACATAATGAATTTCGATTAAATGACAGTTCAATGGGACTGACGGACTGAAAGAGATTACAAAAACCATTTTATTTCAAAGTCGCAATTGAGACCATATGGGTCTAAGGTGTTATAATTATAAATGCAACCCATTTCAGTTTTTGCCAAAGCACATGCAATGTTTTTATTTCTTAATGACGCTTTGACATGTCTGATACCAAAAAAACCTGTGATCCCAGATACTGAACAATCATGTACATTTTTAAAATGTAAAGACAAGGAGTGTGTAGCCATACCCTTTTTTATATTTCGGATATGCTCTCCTATCCTAATTTTGAGGGGGCGGGATGTTCTTCCAATATAGAATAAATTGCATTTACACCTGATAACAACCAGCATACCCCACATACATTTTCTGTTCTCTGGGCCCCACAGTGTCTCCCCAGCCAACCCCTTTCTGTCTCTACCGCCACCCAGTGCCTCCCCAGCCAACCCCTTCCTGTCTCTACAGCCACCCAGTGCCTCCCCATCCAGGCCCCTTCTGTCTCTACAGGCCACCCAGTGCCTCCCCAGCCACCCTTTTCTGTCTCTACAGCCACTCAGTGCCTCCCCAGCCAGCCCCCTTCTGTCTCTAGAGGACACACAGTGCCTCTAGCTACCCCCCTTCTGTCTCTAGAGGACACACAGTGCCTCCCCAGCTAGCCCCCATCTGTCTCTAGAGGACACACAGTGCCTCCCCAGCCAGCCCACTTTGTCAGCTCTCAAGGTATATCTATGTTTCAATAATCGGCTTGCTGGAGATATAATTTGGCATTTATATCAGATTTTTTTTTCAAACACACACACACACACACACACACACACAAGCACACACGCACACACATTATATATATATATATACACACATACATACGCACATTCATATACAGCACTGGTCACACACCCCGTATCAGTAGCCACACGCCTGCCATACTGGTCACACCCCACGTGGAGGCACAAAATAGGCACAAAATAGGCCCTTCAGAAATATCAGCTCCAGGCCCATGAGGACCTTAATCTGGCACTGCCTAGGACACATCCGCCTGCAACCTGCATTGCCTCCGGAATATAGACCCTGTAGTGCTTTTATTATCCAGAGTGCCTATTGGTATAGCTCTGCCCATGACTCCACAAGTAAGGAATGCAGGAGGGGGTGCTATGTTCACTTGTCTTACTGCCAGGAATTCCGTGCTGGTTTTAATAGCCACAAATTTCAGACTGCACATGTGCGAGACTGGGGAATATCTACGTCATGTTCTGTGAAAGAGGTTAAACTACTTAAAGAGGCCAGCCACAATGGAATTATGGGTAGCGAAGGTTTAGCCCATGAAATAGAGGAGGAGCAACAAGATTCAGAGTGCGGTGTGCTGACACTCTGGTATTGCCTACGAGGAGCAGAAGCCCAAGAAGGTTAGAAGGTTAGTTTGTTTAGTCTGAGGTTGAAGTGGCACATGACGAGCCTGGAATAACACATGGGGGGTTGGAATGACACAGGAGGGGGCTGACTGGAGTGACAGGAGCGGGCTGGTTGGAGTGACACAGGGTGGGCCTGGAATGACAAATGAAGGGGCTGTAGTGACACATTGTGTGTGTGGGGGAGTCTGGAGTGACACAGGTGGGGGCTGGCTGGAGAGACACAGGAGTAGTTGTAGTGACACATAGGGGGCTGGCTTAGAATGACATGAGGCTGACTGTAGTAACAAATGGGGTGTGGAAGGCCTAGAGTGACATGTGAAGAGTGCATTATGTGGAACTGATACAGTAGCACCTGGTAAGTAGACACTGCTCCCTTTTTACAGTACTCTAAAGAAGTGGTCACTTTCATACTTTCATATGTATATTTATGCTTATTTATCCTTTATGTTTGTCGTTTATGCTAATCATTGTGTTAGTTAATAAGACGGATGACACAGTCAATATTAAAAAATAAAAAACAGACTATTAATGGAGATGGTAACTTTTTTACATTTACTGTGCACGTTTGTGCATTTTATTGTAATAAAAATAATTTTAATATACATTCAAAATCACTAACCATCCTTTTTCTTTAATATAAGACATCCACGAATATACCTTTAAGGCAGTGGTTCTCAAACTGTGTGCCATGGCAAAACCAGAGCTAGTGGCTGTCCGTCATAAACTATGTGGACAAACAGAAGCAAATCTAGACCTTCACCGCATTACTGAACCTAAGGAAGACATATAAACACAATTAACTTAATTTAATATTTCTGCGTCCCTTAGTATGCACAGTGCACTTCCTTCCTGCATGTGTCGCAGATCTGCATTATGCTCTCCTCCACCAATTCACAGCATGGTGTAGGTGACACAGCAATTTGCCAGCATGGCTTCCCAGTAGAAATAACTGCCAAAAGTCAAAGTCTCTTATTAGACAATTGGCTCAGGTACCATGTCATTATTTTGGCGCGTTTAATCTGCAGAGGGAGCATGTCTCCTCCTCCAATAGGTACAGTAAGTCTCTTCCTGTTTTTTTTTATCATTCTCTGTGTTCTTGCCTATGTCATCCTCTCAGCCTTTTTCTTCTGTGTCAGCCTCTCTGCCCATCATCTTTCAGTGCCAGCGTTCCTGCCCATCCTCTGGCAGCCTCTCTTCTTTTCCTCTGCCCCAACATTTCTGCCCTTCCTCTGTCAGCACCAGCCTTTCTTCCCATCCTCTGCACTGGTCTCTCTGCCCATCATTTGCAGCACCAGTATCTCTTTCCTATTTCTGTGCTAGCCTCTCTGCTCATCCTCTGTCTGCACCAGCCTCTCTTTCCTTCCTCTGTGCCAGCCTTTCTGCCCATCCTCTGTCTGCACCAGCCTCTCTGCCTATCCCCTGTATCAGCCTCTCTTCCCTTCCTCTGTGCCAGCCTTTCTACCCATTCTCTGTCTGCTCCGGTATCCGGTCTTTAGGTGGACAGCACTAGGTCGACACTCATTAGGTTGACCACTACTGGTCGACATGCATTAGGTCGACATGGTCTACAGGTTGACATTGTCTATATCGAAAAGAAAAAGGATAGTGTACCCAAATGGCGCAATGCTGCTGGGGCACCTAGAGATTTAAGATAAATGTCACCACATTCAACATATACAATAAACGAGAAAGATAAACCTCTCTGGTGCGTTCAGCGCAAGAGCATATATCAAGAAAAGAACGGGAAAAAAAGGAAATATGTACGTCCCTGTTTTAAAACCGTAGAGTCAGGTATTTCCTTTTCAGATTTCTCATATGGATGGTGTTCAATACAGATGTCCCGGAAAGGAATATGGAAATAAAAAGCACAAAAAACCAATGTGTAGTATTTCGCATAAAGGTATATTTCCGTCTCAAATTTTCGGTTTAATATAGGTAGATGGCTAATTAGATGTGGAGCGTACCCCAAAACTCACAGAGGAGGATGGTGTACAAAACACATCAAGGTATCTTTGAGATATACAGATTTTCATATACAGCGTACCCAGACTCACACTTGATGGTGTATGATGAATCCTATAAAGGTATCTTTTGATTAGTCTTCCTTTTTCATGGGCATGAATCGTTGGGTAGATCTCATGTAACCTCGGTGTAATATATAAAAAAGAGAGGAAGACCAATGTGTAGTATGTAAGGCACCCACGTTGTATTTAAAATTTAGTCTCACAAAGAAGGTGGTATTCTATACACACCCAAACAATCTTTCAAAATATGTAGACTCCACAAAAGATGGCATACCCCAACTCACACTTGGTGATATATGGAAAATCCTATAAAGGTATCTTTCAGTGGACCCTTCTCCCCAATGTGAAAGGAAAGGCACGTGATAGGTGTTATAAAGATATCTTCACAAAGATGTGGCGTACCCCGACTCACACTGAATGGTGTGGAGTAAATCCTATAAAAGGTATCTTTAAAACGGCCTTTTTCTCCCGAAGTAAATCAAACCAGAACACGTGATGAGAAGAGATAAAAAAGGTGTCTTTACAGATATGTGATGATCTTCATATAGAGCGTACCCCAACTCACGTATATAAGTGAGATGATGTTCCCATAAAGGTATCTTTATGCTGTATATCCTGAACTCCACATCCACACCACGATATTTTCTTTAAAAATAGGTTTTATTCGGCCACACAAAGATTTCCATAAACTCCGCCGTGGAGTGTACAAAAATACAAAAAATCGAACAAGAATTTTTTAAGTCCCAAATCAAGACTAGTAAAAATTTTTTTTTTGTAAAGCATAAAAACAAGTCAAAAATAGATCCAAATTTAAAAAAGTAGCTACTCACACTCCCAGAGGTATATTCAATCAACGCGTTTCGGTCGTAACGACCTTTATCAAGATGTACTGGAGTGTACTGGGGTGAGATATTTATGAGACAAGTAACCAATCATGGTATACAGGAAGTGACATCATTCAATTAAATATTAAATGAACAAGCAGTATGTAAATTCCAATTTGCTACTGTGTGACATAAGATGCCTAACAAAATAAAACTATACATAACTTCATTAATATGTTTTTCTTTAAATATACACAAATAATACATAAACAGAAAGGGATCCGCTTTTATTTCCGTCAAGATCCGCTAACCGGAAGTTCCGGTCACTCGGAGGAAGCCGGGAAATGTAGTTTGCAACTTGTTCATTCTGTAGTCTTAGCGTTGATAGCCGGGAAATGTAGTTTTAATCATCCCGGTTTTGTAGTTCTGCGTAATGCCCGGAAGTAGCGGATCACGTGATTGCCAGAAGTGACTAGTCACATGATCGGCGGGGCTGAAACCCTGACAATTGAATCATGGGAATTGTAGTTTACTACAAATAAACACAACACTATCAGTTTAGATCCTCCAAACAAGTGTAAAACATGGAAAATATATACATATATGATGAAATTTTAAACAATATCAACAAGATTATAAGATGAAGGTGTTTTATATATAAACATAATGAATTTCGATTAAATGACAGTTCAATGGGACTGATGGACTGAAAGAGATTACAAAAACCATTTTATTTCAAAGTCGCAATTGAGACCATATGGGTCTAAGGTGTTATAATTATAAATGCAACCCATTTCAGTTTTTGCCAAAGCACATGCAATGTTTTTATTTCTTAATGACGCTTTGACATGTCTGATACCAAAAAAACCTGTGATCCCAGATACTGAACAATCATGTACATTTTTAAAATGTAAAGACAAGGAGTGTGTAGCCATACCCTTTTTTATATTTCGGATATGCTCTCCTATCCTAATTTTGAGGGGGCGGGATGTTCTTCCAATATAGAATAAATTGCATTTACACCTGATAGCATATACCACGTTCTTGGTGTCGCACGTTATAAACTCTTTTATATCAATGTCAATGTTATTGATAGAAATATTCGTAATTTTACTGGTGCCTTCACTCTTGATATTCTTACAGCCAGTGCAACTTCCACATCTGAAAAAACCTTTTGACATGGTTTTCACTGTGGACAGTGAGGTGGGAAATGCACTAGCTACTAGTTTGTTTTTTAAATTGGGGGCTCTCCGGTATATATGGACCGGTTTTTCTGGTATGAGGGAACCTATTATGGGATCTTTTTTTATAAGATTCCAATGTTTTTTAAAGACATGTTCTATAGATTTATATTGAGAATTAAATTCCGTAATAAAAGCCCATTCATACTTTTCGTTCTTAACAACTGGTGTGGTTCTATTTTTTAGAAGATCTTTTCTATCTATCCTATTTGTCTTCTCTGTGGCCTCTTCGATTTTTTCTTTGCTATACCCACAAGTTTTAAATTTCTGGACTAAGTTGAGAGCTTGGCCTTGAAAAATCGCTTCACTACTGCAATTTCTTTTGAGTCTCTTTAATTGACTAACGGGGATGGAGTTGAGCCAATTTCCATGGTGACAACTCGTCGCTGCAATATATGTGCCACAGTCAGTGGGTTTGGCAAAGGTTTTTGTATGAATTTGTTGATCTTCAATATAGACTGTAATGTCTAAAAAGTTTATAGTGTTCTGACTCATCTCAAAGGTGAGTTTGATATTTCTATCATTTACATTTAGGGATGTGCAAAAATCTCTCAATGTGGCCTCATCCCCTCTCCATACAAAAAATATGTCATCTATATAGCGTGTATAGGACACCAAGTTCACCCCGAGTCTACTGCTGGACCAGATGGTTTTGGTCTCCCACAGTCCCATAAAGAGGTTAGCGTAACTCGGGGCAAACTTGGTGCCCATGGCGGTGCCCATCTTTTGCATAAAAAACTGGTCCTTAAAAAGAAAAAAATTATTATTCAAGATGAAATGTATCCCCTCTAGAACGAGATCTTTCACATTCCCAGATAATGTGGACTGATTAAGAAAAAAAGAAATCGCTTCCAAACCATGTTTGTGCTCTATAATTGTATAAAGTGAACCGACATCAGCTGTCACAAGCCAATCACCTTCTCTCCACTCAATAGTGTCTAAAGTAGTAAGAAAATCCTTCGTGTCTTTAAGATGGGATTTATTAGTGAGTACCAAAGGTTGTAATATGAAATCTATGAACTGCGATAAATTCGCTGTTACTGACCCAACTCCAGAGATTATAGGTCGTCCGGGAGGGTCCACTAAAGTTTTGTGGACCTTCGGGAGTATATATATCACTGGAGTTATGGGGTCATCAGATAGAATAAATTTGGCTTCTTTATTACTAATAGTTCCATTGTGTTCATATTTGTCTATGAAATCCTTCAAACGAGTTGAAGTCAGTTCGGTGGGATCATTTCTTAACTTTTTGTAAGTGGAAGCATCATCAAGGTGACGCATGACTTCCTCCTCATATTTATTGGTGTCCATTACGACAACACCTCCACCCTTGTCTGCAGGTTTGATAATTATATTTTTATTGCCTTTTAGATCTCCTAATGCTTTTCTTTCTTTGAAAGTCATATTGAATCCCTTTTTTGGTTTGGACTGTATTGTTTTTAAATCGTCCATAACACAAGAAATAAAAGATTCGATAAATGGTCCCTGTATGTGTTTGGGGAAAAAGACCGATTTTGGTCTGAAAGGAGTAACAGACTCGTTTTCTTGTGTCTTTTGATTCTCCTGGTTTGCAAAGAATTTTTTTATGGTAAGCTTTCGTGTAAATCTTTGTAAGTCTAAATATAACTGAAACGGATTTATATAATTGGTAGGTGCGTATTTTAGACCTTTCTGTAATACTGAGGTCTCACTGATAGTTAAATCGTGAGAGCTGAGATTGAAAATCTTTACTTTTCCTGTGGAACTATTTTCCTGTGTATTGATACAGATGTTTCCATCTGTCATGACTGGGTCCTTAGTTGCATTTAATTTCTTTTTTCTTGATGGTTTTTTTGGTCTTTTAGATCTAGTTTTGTTCTTTGATACACCCCCTCTCTTTCCTCTCTTTGTTTTATAAGTGTTTATCTGTAATTGATTTGATGTTTGCGTTCGTACAAAAAATGGGGTGACCTTCCTGCATTATATAGCGGGGAAAAGTAATTAGAAGTTTTTATTGGGTCCCTTACTGTCTGGTGTCTAGTAAATCTATTGTTTCTAGTCGTAACATTCCTCCACTCTGGAGTTCTATCTCCATAGTTTTGTTTAGGATTCCGATGTCTATCGGGAGTTCTATCCCAAATCTAGGAATAAATGGAGTCACGGACCTTCGGAATGGACTGGTTCTGTCTCTTCTATCATGTGTTGGTCTATAATGGTCAGGAGGAACTGTTTGAACATGACCCTGTGGTTTTCTTTTATTGAATCTGGACTTATTATTCCTAGGTTTAATATTATCCCTTTCCTCTATTTCTATAGGGTTGTCCGATTCTGATTTATCCCTATTGAATTTTTTTAATTTTTTTTCCATTAATTGACGTTGTGCTCTCTTTACCCTGACCTCTATGTCTCTCTCAAGATTTTTGAACTCCTCAGAATTAGCATATGGCGTAACCAAAGACCTATAAACAGTAATTTCTTCTTCTAATTTTGTCAATTCTCTTTTCCTTTCTCTGATGATGAGTCTCATCAGAGAAAAGGAACAGTTATTAATTATATCTTCCCATTCCTTTTTGAAATCCTCCCTTGAGGTCTCAAAAGTAGAAGTTTTTAAGATCTTTAAGCCTCGTGGGATCATCTCATTGGTAAGATAACGTTCCAGTGTGGTGGTCTCCCACCAAAGTCTGTTTTCTTTAATAATAGAGATCTCTAATTTTTCCATAATACCATGTAGGTCTCCATCTAACAGCTCTACCTGGTCATTGTCTCCACCAAAGTTTCTTTCAAACATGGTCTGTCTGTGATCTCTATAGGAAAACATATTTGTGCTCATTGCTGCCGTTCTGGTCCACTATCCAAATGGTGAGGAAAACAACAAGATATCGAAAAGAAAAAGGATAGTGTACCCAAATGGCGCAATGCTGCTGGGGCACCTAGAGATTTAAGATAAATGTCACCACATTCAACATATACAATAAACGAGAAAGATAAACCTCTCTGGTGCGTTCAGCGCAAGAGCATATATCAAGAAAAGAACGGGAAAAAAAGGAAATATGTACGTCCCTGTTTTAAAACCGTAGAGTCAGGTATTTCCTTTTCAGATTTCTCATATGGATGGTGTTCAATACAGATGTCCCGGAAAGGAATATGGAAATAAAAAGCACAAAAAACCAATGTGTAGTATTTCGCATAAAGGTATATTTCCGTCTCAAATTTTCGGTTTAATATAGGTAGATGGCTAATTAGATGTGGAGCGTACCCCAAAACTCACAGAGGAGGATGGTGTACAAAACACATCAAGGTATCTTTGAGATATACAGATTTTCATATACAGCGTACCCAGACTCACACTTGATGGTGTATGATGAATCCTATAAAGGTATCTTTTGATTAGTCTTCCTTTTTCATGGGCATGAATCGTTGGGTAGATCTCATGTAACCTCGGTGTAATATATAAAAAAGAGAGGAAGACCAATGTGTAGTATGTAAGGCACCCACGTTGTATTTAAAATTTAGTCTCACAAAGAAGGTGGTATTCTATACACACCCAAACAATCTTTCAAAATATGTAGACTCCACAAAAGATGGCATACCCCAACTCACACTTGGTGATATATGGAAAATCCTATAAAGGTATCTTTCAGTGGACCCTTCTCCCCAATGTGAAAGGAAAGGCACGTGATAGGTGTTATAAAGATATCTTCACAAAGATGTGGCGTACCCCGACTCACACTGAATGGTGTGGAGTAAATCCTATAAAAGGTATCTTTAAAACGGCCTTTTTCTCCCGAAGTAAATCAAACCAGAACACGTGATGAGAAGAGATAAAAAAAGGTGTCTTTACAGATATGTGATGATCTTCATATAGAGCGTACCCCAACTCACGTATATAAGTGAGATGATGTTCCCATAAAGGTATCTTTATGCTGTATATCCTGAACTCCACATCCACACCACGATATTTTCTTTAAAAATAGGTTTTATTCGGCCACACAAAGATTTCCATAAACTCCGCCGTGGAGTGTACAAAAATACAAAAAAATCGAACAAGAATTTTTTAAGTCCCAAATCAAGACTAGTAAAAAAAATTTTTTTGTAAAGCATAAAAACAAGTCAAAAATAGATCCAAATTTAAAAAAGTAGCTACTCACACTCCCAGAGGTATATTCAATCAACGCGTTTCGGTCGTAACGACCTTTATCAAGATGAACTGGAGTGTACTGGGGTGAGATATTTATGAGACAAGTAACCAATCATGGTATACAGGAAGTGACATCATTCAATTAAATATTAAATGAACAAGCAGTATGTAAATTCCAATTTGCTACTGTGTGACATAAGATGCCTAACAAAATAAAACTATACATAACTTCATTAATATGTTTTTCTTTAAATATACACAAATAATACATAAACAGAAAGGGATCCGCTTTTATTTCCGTCAAGATCCGCTAACCGGAAGTTCCGGTCACTCGGAGGAAGCCGGGAAATGTAGTTTGCAACTTGTTCATTCTGTAGTCTTAGCGTTGATAGCCGGGAAATGTAGTTTTAATCATCCCGGTTTTGTAGTTCTGCGTAATGCCCGGAAGTAGCGGATCACGTGATTGCCGGAAGTGACTAGTCACATGATCGGTGGGGCTGAAACCCTGACAATTGAATCATGGGAATTGTAGTTTACTACAAATAAACACAACACTATCAGTTTAGATCCTCCAAACAAGTGTAAAACATGGAAAATATATACATATATGATGAAATTTTAAACAATATCAACAAGATTATAAGATGAAGGTGTTTTATATATAAACATAATGAATTTCGATTAAATGACAGTTCAATGGGACTGACGGACTGAAAGAGATTACAAAAACCATTTTATTTCAAAGTCGCAATTGAGACCATATGGGTCTAAGGTGTTATAATTATAAATGCAACCCATTTCAGTTTTTGCCAAAGCACATGCAATGTTTTTATTTCTTAATGACGCTTTGACATATCTGATACCAAAAAAACCTGTGATCCCAGATACTGAACAATCATGTACATTTTTAAAATGTAAAGACAAGGAGTGTGTAGCCATACCCTTTTTTATATTTCGGATATGCTCTCCTATCCTAATTTTGAGGGGGCGGGATGTTCTTCCAATATAGAATAAATTGCATTTACACCTGATAGCATATACCACGTTCTTGGTGTCGCACGTTATAAACTCTTTTATATCAATGTCAATGTTATTGATAGAAATATTCGTAATTTTACTGGTGCCTTCACTCTTGATATTCTTACAGCCAGTGCAACTTCCACATCTGAAAAAACCTTTTGACATGGTTTTCACTGTGGACAGTGAGGTGGGAAATGCACTAGCTACTAGTTTGTTTTTTAAATTGGGGGCTCTCCGGTATATATGGACCGGTTTTTCTGGTATGAGGGAACCTATTATGGGATCTTTTTTTATAAGATTCCAATGTTTTTTAAAGACATGTTCTATAGATTTATATTGAGAATTAAATTCCGTAATAAAAGCCCATTCATACTTTTCGTTCTTAACAACTGGTGTGGTTCTATTTTTTAGAAGATCTTTTCTATCTATCCTATTTGTCTTCTCTGTGGCCTCTTCGATTTTTTCTTTGCTATACCCACAAGTTTTAAATTTCTGGACTAAGTTGAGAGCTTGGCCTTGAAAAATCGCTTCACTACTGCAATTTCTTTTGAGTCTCTTTAATTGTCTAACGGGGATGGAGTTGAGCCAATTTCCATGGTGACAACTCGTCGCTGCAATATATGTGCCACAGTCAGTGGGTTTGGCAAAGGTTTTTGTATGAATTTGTTGATCTTCAATATAGACTGTAATGTCTAAAAAGTTTATAGTGTTCTGACTCATCTCAAAGGTGAGTTTGATATTTCTATCATTTACATTTAGGGATGTGCAAAAATCTCTCAATGTGGCCTCATCCCCTCTCCATACAAAAAATATGTCATCTATATAGCGTGTATAGGACACCAAGTTCACCCCGAGTCTACTGCTGGACCAGATGGTTTTGGTCTCCCACAGTCCCATAAAGAGGTTAGCGTAACTCGGGGCAAACTTGGTGCCCATGGCGGTGCCCATCTTTTGCATAAAAAACTGGTCCTTAAAAAGAAAAAAATTATTATTCAAGATGAAATGTATCCCCTCTAGAACGAGATCTTTCACATTCCCAGATAATGTGGACTGATTAAGAAAAAAAGAAATCGCTTCCAAACCATGTTTGTGCTCTATAATTGTATAAAGTGAACCGACATCAGCTGTCACAAGCCAATCACCTTCTCTCCACTCAATAGTGTCTAAAGTAGTAAGAAAATCCTTCGTGTCTTTAAGATGGGATATATTAGTGAGTACCAAAGGTTGTAATATGAAATCTATGAACTGCGATAAATTCGCTGTTACTGACCCAACTCCAGAGATTATAGGTCGTCCGGGAGGGTCCACTAAAGTTTTGTGGACCTTCGGGAGTATATATATCACTGGAGTTATGGGGTCATTAGATAGAATAAATTTGGCTTCTTTATTACTAATAGTTCCATTGTGTTCATATTTGTCTATGAAATCCTTCAAACGAGTTGAAGTCAGTTCGGTGGGATCATTTCTTAACTTTTTGTAAGTGGAAGCATCATCAAGGTGACGCATGACTTCCTCCTCATATTTATTGGTGTCCATTACGACAACACCTCCACCCTTGTCTGCAGGTTTGATAATTATATTTTTATTGCCTTTTAGATCTCCTAATGCTTTTCTTTCTTTGAAAGTCATATTGAATCCCTTTTTTGGTTTGGACTGTATTGTTTTTAAATCGTCCATAACACAAGAAATAAAAGATTCGATAAATGGTCCCTGTATGTGTTTGGGGAAAAAGACCGATTTGGGTCTGAAAGGAGTAACAGACTCGTTTTCTTGTGTCTTTTGATTCTCCTGGTTTGCAAAGAATTTTTTTATGGTAAGCTTTCGTGTAAATCTTTGTAAGTCTAAATATAACTGAAACGGATTTATATAATTGGTAGGTGCGTATTTTAGACCTTTCTGTAATACTGAGGTCTCACTGATAGTTAAATCGTGAGAGCTGAGATTGAAAATCTTTACTTTTCCTGTGGAACTATTTTCCTGTGTATTGATACAGATGTTTCCATCTGTCATGACTGGGTCCTTAGTTGCATTTAATTTCTTTTTTCTTGATGTTTTTTTTGGTCTTTTAGATCTAGTTTTGTTCTTTGATACACCCCCTCTCTTTCCTCTCTTTGTTTTATAAGTGTTTATCTGTAATTGATTTGATGTTTGCGTTCGTACAAAAAATGGGGTGACCTTCCTGCATTATATAGCGGGGAAAAGTAATTAGAAGTTTTTATTGGGTCCCTTACTGTCTGATGTCTAGTAAATCTATTGTTTCTAGTCGTAACATTCCTCCACTCTGGAGTTCTATCTCCATAGTTTTGTTTAGGATTCCGATGTCTATCGGGAGTTCTATCCCTAAATCTAGCAATAAATGGAGTCACGGACCTTCGGAATGGACTGGTTCTGTCTCTTCTATCATGTGTTGGTCTATAATGGTCAGGAGGAACTGTTTGAACATGACCCTGTGGTTTTCTTTTATTGAATCTGGACTTATTATTCTTAGGTTTAATATTATCCCTTTCCTCTATTTCTATAGGGTTGTCCGATTCTGATTTATCCCTATTGAATTTTTTTTATTTTTTTTCCATTAATTGACGTTGTGCTCTCTTTACCCTGACCTCTATGTCTCTCTCAAGATTTTTGAACTCCTCAGAATTAGCATATGGCGTAACCAAAGACCTATAAACAGTAATTTCTTCTTCTAATTTTGTCAATTCTCTTTTCCTTTCTCTGATGATGAGTCTCATCAGAGAAAAGGAACAGTTATTAATGATATCTTCCCATTCCTTTTTGAAATCCTCCCTTGAGGTCTCAAAAGTAGAAGTTTTTAAGATCTTTAAGCCTCGTGGGATCATCTCATTGGTAAGATAACGTTCCAGTGTGGTGGTCTCCCACCAAAGTCTGTTTTCTTTAATAATAGAGATCTCTAATTTTTCCATAATACCATGTAGGTCTCCATCTAACAGCTCTACCTGGTCATTGTCTCCACCAAAGTTTCTTTCAAACATGGTCTGTCTGTGATCTCTATAGGAAAACATATTTGTGCTCATTGCTGCCGTTCTGGTCCACTATCCAAATGGTGAGGAAAACAACAAGATATCGAAAAGAAAAAGGATAGTGTACCCAAATGGCGCAATGCTGCTGGGGCACCTAGAGATTTAAGATAAATGTCACCACATTCAACATATACAATAAACGAGAAAGATAAACCTCTCTGGTGCGTTCAGCGCAAGAGCATATATCAAGAAAAGAACGGGAAAAAAAGGAAATATGTACGTCCCTGTTTTAAAACCGTAGAGTCAGGTATTTCCTTTTCAGATTTCTCATATGGATGGTGTTCAATACAGATGTCCCGGAAAGGAATATGGAAATAAAAAGCACAAAAAACCAATGTGTAGTATTTCGCATAAAGGTATATTTCAGTCTCAAATTTTCGGTTTAATATAGGTAGATGGCTAATTAGATGTGGAGCGTACCCCAAAACTCACAGAGGAGGATGGTGTACAAAACACATCAAGGTATCTTTGAGATATACAGATTTTCATATACAGCGTACCCAGACTCACACTTGATGGTGTATGATGAATCCTATAAAGGTATCTACACGGACAAGGTCGACATGTAAAAAGGTCGACATAAGGTTTTTTTTGTAATTTTTTTTTTTACTTTTTCATACTTAACGATCCACATGGACTACAATTGGGAATAATAATCTGTACCAAGCGCAGTGGTAGCAGAGCGAGACATCTTGCCGGTCACTTTACAAAGAAAAGATACAAAAAACCCATTAAAAATCCATGTCGACCTTTGTCCATGTCGACCTTGTCCACGTCAACCTAATGACAATGTCGACCTATTTCAGGTATCGAACTAATTACTGTCGACCCTATGATCCACACCCGTCTATACCAGCATCTCTTCCTTTCACCTGTGTCAGCCTCTTTGCCTATTTTCTGTACCAGCATTTCTGTGCCAGCCTCTCTGACCTTCCTTTGCACAAGCTTCTCTGCCTATCCTTTGTCTGTGCCAGCCTTTCTGCCCATCCTCTGTTTTCTCCAGCTTCTTTTCACACTAACTCTCCCCATCACCTTCTCTCTCCTGTCACCCACTGTCTGTCATCATATACCCATCACGCTCTCTCTCCTGTCACTCTCACCCTGTCACCCTCTCTCTCCTGTCACTCTCTAACTCTACCTGCCACTCATTGTCTGTCTCTGACCGTCACCCTTTACCTCTCTCCATCACCCTCTACCTGTCACCCGTTGCCTCTCCTAGTCACCCTCTGCCTCCACATCACCCACTCCCTTCCCCTGTTTCCCTATCCATGTCACACTCTATCTCTCCTTATTGTCACAGCCTCTCCCCAGCGTTACTTACTACCTGTCACCTATTGACTGTAACCCACTGCCTCTCCCCGGTGTCACTTACTGCCTCTCCCCAGCGTTACTCACTACCTGTCACCTATTGACTGTAACCCACTGCCTCTCCCCGGTGTCACTCACTGCCTCTCCTCAGCGTTACTTACTACCTGTCACCTATTGACTGTAACCCACTGCCTCTCCCCGGTGTCACTCACTGTCCCCCCCCAGCGTTACTCACTACCTGTCACCTTGTGACTGTAAACCAATGCCTTTCCCTGGTGTCACCCACTATCCCCAGCATCACCCACTGCCTCTCCCCAGCATCTCCCATTTGTAGGAGGGTGCAAATGTATAGTTTGCAGGGATGGCGCTGAACACCCTAGCACTGGCCCTGGACATTCCCCTCCCAAATCAAAATCTCTCTGGACATTTTAAATATGCCCCAGGTGCACAGTAAAGTAATGTTTCTTACTTTACTCCCAAATCAGAATCAGGCCCTAAAAATTATGCAAAGTGGTACTTTCAACAAAATCTAACACTGCTGGCAGTGCACTTAAATTGGTGCACTTGTTTCAATCCTTTGTAACAACCATTTTGCAAGTGGTATCTGGACTATACAGCTAAAAAGCTCTACAGGAAATAGGTCTACCACTAATGGTAGACATGCATTAGGTCAACAGGGTCAAAAGGTCAACATGTAAAAATCAGACAGTTCAAAAGGTCGACAGCGTCAAAAGGTCGACATGATCATGGTAGACACAAGTCTTTTACTTTTTTAAAAAAAGTCATACTTTACCATCCACGTGGACTACGACTAGGAATAGGTGAGCGAAGCGAGCCATGTGAGGGGATGTGGAACACTAATGAGGCTTGTTTGTGGCAGAGAAGTGACAAAACACCTCCCACCCGGGAATTTTTTTTTGTGTCGACCATTTACATGTCAACCTTTTGACCCTGTCGACCTTTACTACTATCTACTTATTCTATGTTTACCTTTTGAAGGAGGATTTAGAGTTGTAATAAAGCCAGCAGATAAGGGGGGCGGGGTTGTCCTAATGAACAAGGACAAATATATTGAAGAGATTTTCAGACAGTTAAATTATGGTATCACGTATCAAAAACTTAAAACGGATCCTACCATTAGTATCCAAAAGGCCTTATTAGATCTGACCAAATCTGCCTTGGACAACGGAGTGATAACTGAAAAGGAATTTGATTTCATTATTATCAAAAATCCAACCATCCCAACCATCTATACCCTCTCTAAAGTACATAAAAATTGTAATAATCCAGTAGACCCATAATATCGGGTTGCTATAGTTTAACTTCCAACCTTTCTGCCTATATTGATTCTTTTCTTCAGCCTCTTGTTTGTTCAACAAAAGCATATCTCAAAGACACAGGTGATGTGCTAAGGAAATTAAATGACCTTAAGTGGGAATCTGATTTATTTTTATGTAGTGCCGATGTTAGTACATTGTACACTATAATTGAGATGGAGAGTGGCCTAACGGCTGTATCTTATTTTTTGGATAGGCGTGAGCTTAGCAAATCTGTTAGAGAATTCATCCTTAGGGGGATTGAATTCATTCTTACCAATAACTATTTCAGTTTTGATAACACCTTCTACATACAGGTGGTTGGTACTGCCATGGGTACCATGTTCGCCCCCAGTTACGCAAATGTATTTATGGCGTACTGGAAAGACCACCATGTGTGGCAGAATGGTGGTCTGGTGGCGGGTCTGCTATCCTGGCATCGTTACATCAACGACATCCTGTTTATTTGGAGAGGCGATGAAACTTCCCTGTTGTCATTTGAGGATCACTTGAATAATAATTTTGTAAACATCAGACTTACCTTTATCCATAGTCAATCTGTCATTCATTTTCTTGATTTGTCCATTTATAATGAAGAGGGTACTTTGAAAACCATGACATTCAGAAAGGCGACAGATAGCAATAGCTTTATTGAAAGAGCGTTACACCATGAGAATTGGCTCGAGGGAATACCATACGGACAATTCTCACATGTTAAAAGAAATTGCACCAATGAAGAAGTTTGTAAACAACAACTTGATGAGATGTCTGACCGCTTTTCTGAAAGAGGTTACTCAAGGTCCACCATAGAAAAAGCAAGAGTTAGTATAGATGGCAAAAAAAGAGAGATCTTTTAAAGATCAAGACTAAGACTGATACCATTGATGATAGATTCCAATGGGCTTTTGTAAGTCAATATAGTAATAGATTTAGATATATAGAGAAAGTAGTCAAAGCTATTTGGAAATTATTACTTCAGGATCCTGTTTTAGTTGAGAAAATACCACCAAAGCCTACATTCATCTACAGACGTGCTCCGGCACTCAGGGAAAAACTGGTATATAGTAACCTTGATTCTGAACCACGTCAGAGTATCCACACTAAAGGCTTTCACAGGTGTTGGGTTTGTCTTATGTGCCGCATGGTTAAAAGTAGCACTACTAAATTCAAAGAACTCACTGTGAATGAAAAAACCTTTATGATCAATCAATTCATCACCTGTAACTCTAGAAATATTATTTACATTTTGGAATGTAGCTGTGGGTTTGTTATGTCGGCAAGACAACAAGACCACTTAAAGTGCGTCTTGCCGAACATATCTACAACATTAGAAAGGGGCTTGAAACACATACTGTGTCAGCCCATTTTAAAAAAAGTCCACAGCAAAAAAGAATGTTTTATAGTCAGCTTTTATGGTATTGAACAAATACTACCTTAAAACAGAACAAGAGATCTAGATCAAAGGCTATCAAAAGCGGAAATGAGGTGGATTTATCAGTTGAAAACATTAACGCCTAAAGGTCTGAACAGTGAGTTCGAATTAAAGTGCTTTTTAACCTAGTTTTATGTATTTCCACTTTTTGTATAGAAAGGGGTGATTGTTATATTTAGTGTGATATACCATTTCACCTTCTCTCTAAATATTTGTTTTTTTTGTAGTGTTTTAATCTCTTTATCATGGATTTCAGTTCGGGACTTTTTGGAACGTATATTGTATATGTAAGAGGCGCAAGGTTCAGCGCTGTCTTCCGCATTGAAAAGCTCAGTGTTGAGCGTGACAGGAAGTGGCTCCTGTGGAACGCATGTATGGAACTCAGGCGACGACTCCTGGGTCACGTGATCAGAGCCCACCGGTGTATCTGATAACAATTCGATTAAGGGTCTTTATAAGGACAGCAAGTGGTGCTTTTATCACACATCTGATGAAGAATCCGCAGCGATCCGAAAACGCATTCATGTGTGATTTTTGAACATTTCCTTGGACAGCCGTTAAACACTGGTAATCGTGACGGAGGGGCTCTGGCAGATTCCGGACCTGCACATACCCACCACAACGTTGCTGACATATGTGGAATCCATGAGATCCAAAGTGCTGCTGCTTTGCCTATGGATGTTTACATGCTTTATTAAGTTTATGTTTGTGAGTGTATTTTATTAAATTTATATTCCCTTTGTGACAATTGGCTGCACGATTATGGTCTTTATTATGCTTATCCCTCTTGTGCTGCACAAGCCTTGAGGAGGAGAGCACTTATGTTGTTATAGGTTTATTAAGGATACACTTATCTGTCTCATATACCACTTGCAAGAAAAATACCCATGCTGAAGCTGGATGATCCCTAACATTTACAAGCTTAGTATTTTACTCCAATTGTTATGTGATTCATCTTTGTTATATGTTTCTCACATTGGTGTATCCATTTTATACATGGTTTTGTGATAAGCGCAGGTTAAAATATCTATCCTTTTGCACCTATTTATGTAGATGTTGGATGAACATCTTATATTTGTTTTCCAGCTGCACTCCACTGTTTACTGCGCACGTATTTAGCAATATTTATTCTTTCATTGACCTCTTGACCCTGTCAACCTAATGCATGTCTACCATTAGTGGTAGACCTATTGACTGTAAACATTTTTAATGTAGATCTAATAATCCACAACCTTTGCAAGTATAAAACCTCCAAGGTGGGAATTCAATTGTGCGCAAGGTTTAGCCTGCAAAAAAGTTTTGCCCCCAAATTTGGATTACCGCAGGTATGTGCACTCCAGATACCCACAGTATCCAATTTAAAATAAAATGCTTGGAGGGTTTTCAGCTTTGAAAATCCCACTGCACCAGAAAAATATCTAAATGATACTTATTGGTCCAGTGGTTTCCGGTGGTTTATGCAGCTCCAGGTGTTCTCCCTAGGACAAATCAGACTTGCGTGATAAAAAGATGCAGTGATGTCTATTGAAATCACTGCATCTCATGTTCTCTCCTTTAATTGAATAGGAAAACCCTGCATCTATTAGAGATGAGCGCCTGAAATTTTTCGGGTTTTGTGTTTTGGTTTTGGGTTCGGTTCCGCGGCCGTGTTTTGGGTTCGAACGCGTTTTGGCAAAACCTCACCGAATTTTTTTGTCGGATTCGGGTGTGTTTTGGATTCGGGTGTTTTTTTCAAAAAACACTAAAAAACAGCTTAAATCATAGAATTTGGGGGTCATTTTGATCCCAAAGTATTATTAACCTCAAAAACCATAATTTACACTCATTTTCAGTCTATTCTGAATACCTCACACCTCACAATATTATTTTTAGTCCTAAAATTTGCACCGAGGTCGCTGTGTGAGTAAGATAAGCGACCCTAGTGGCCGACACAAACACCGGGCCCATCTAGGAGTGGCACTGCAGTGTCACGCAGGATGTCCCTTCCAAAAAACCCTCCCCAAACAGCACATGACGCAAAGAAAAAAAGAGGCGCAATGAGGTAGCTGTGTGAGTAAGATTAGCGACCCTAGTGGCCGACACAAACACCGGGCCCATCTAGGAGTGGCACTGCAGTGTCACGCAGGATGGCCCTTCCAAAAAACCCTCCCCAAACAGCACATGACGCAAAGAAAAAAAGAGGCGCAATGAGGTAGCTGTGTGAGTAAGATTAGCGACCCTAGTGGCCGACACAAACACCGGGCCCATCTAGGAGTGGCACTGCAGTGTCACGCAGGATGTCCCTTCCAAAAAACCCTCCCCAAACAGCACATGACGCAAAGAAAAAAAGAGGCGCAATGAGGTAGCTGTGTGAGTAAGATTAGCGACCCTAGTGGCCGACACAAACACCGGGCCCATCTAGGAGTGGCACTGCAGTGTCACGCAGGATGTCCCTTCCAAAAAACCCTCCCCAAACAGCACATGACGCAAAGAAAAAAAGAGGCGCAATGAGGTAGCTGACTGTGTGAGTAAGATTAGCGACCCTAGTGGCCGACACAAACACCGGGCCCATCTAGGAGTGGCACTGCAGTGTCACGCAGGATGTCCCTTCCAAAAAACCCTCCCCAATCAGCACATGATGCAAAGAAAAAGAAAAGAAAAAAGAGGTGCAAGATGGAATTGTCCTTGGGCCCTCCCACCCACCCTTATGTTGTATAAACAAAACAGGACATGCACACTTTAACCAACCCATCATTTCAGTGACAGGGTCTGCCACACGACTGTGACTGATATGACGGGTTGGTTTGGACCCCCCCCAAAAAAGAAGCAATTAATCTCTCCTTGCACAAACTGGCTCTACAGAGGCAAGATGTCCACCTCATCTTCACCCTCCGATATATCACCGTGTACATCCCCCTCCTCACAGATTATCAATTCGTCCCCACTGGAATCCACCATCTCAGCTCCCTGTGTACTTTGTGGAGGCAATTGCTGCTGGTCAATGTCTCCGCGGAGGAATTGATTATAATTCATTTTAATGAACATCATCTTCTCCACATTTTCTGGATGTAACCTCGTACGCCGATTGCTGACAAGGTGAGCGGCGGCACTAAACACTCTTTCGGAGTACACACTTGTGGGAGGGCAACTTAGGTAGAATAAAGCCAGTTTGTGCAAGGGCCTCCAAATTGCCTCTTTTTCCTGCAAGTATAAGTACGGACTGTGTGACGTGCCTACTTGGATGCGGTCACTCATATAATCCTCCACCATTCTATCAATGTTGAGAGAATCATATGCAGTGACAGTAGACGACATGTCCGTAATCGTTGTCAGGTCCTTCAGTCCGGACCAGATGTCAGCATCAGCAGTCGCTCCAGACTGCCCTGCATCACCGCCAGCGGGTGGGCTCGGAATTCTGAGCCTTTTCCTCGCACCCCCAGTTGCGGGAGAATGTGAAGGAGGAGATGTTGACAGGTCGCGTTCCGCTTGACTTGACAATTTTGTCACCAGCAGGTCTTTCAACCCCAGCAGACTTGTGTCTGCCGGAAAGAGAGATCCAAGGTAGGCTTTAAATCTAGGATCGAGCACGGTGGCCAAAATGTAGTGCTCTGATTTCAACAGATTGACCACCCGTGAATCCTTGTTAAGCGAATTAAGGGCTGCATCCACAAGTCCCACATGCCTAGCGGAATCGCTCCCTTTTAGCTCCTTCTTCAATGCCTCCAGCTTCTTCTGCAAAAGCCTGATGAGGGGAATGACCTGACTCAGGCTGGCAGTGTCTGAACTGACTTCACGTGTGGCAAGTTCAAAGGGCATCAGAACCTTGCACAATGTTGAAATCATTCTCCACTGCACTTGAGACAGGTGCATTCCACCTCCTATATCGTGCTCAATTGTATAGGCTTGAATGGCCTTTTGCTGCTCCTCCAACCTCTGAAGCATATAGAGGGTTGAATTCCACCTCGTTACCACTTCTTGCTTCAGATGATGGCAGGGCAGGTTCAGTAGTTTTTGGTGGTGCTCCAGTCTTCTGTACGTGGTGCCTGTACGCCGAAAGTGTCCCGCAATTTTTCTGGCCACCGACAGCATCTCTTGCACGCCCCTGTCGTTTTTTAAAAAATTCTGCACCACCAAATTCAAGGTATGTGCAAAACATGGGACGTGCTGGAATTTGCCCATATTTAATGCACACACAATATTGCTGGCGTTGTCCGATGCCACAAATCCACAGGAGAGTCCAATTGGGGTAAGCCATTCCGCGATGATCTTCCTCAGTTGCCGTAAGAGGTGTTCAGCTGTGTGCGTATTCTGGAAAGCGGTGATACAAAGCGTAGCCTGCCTAGGAAAGAGTTGGCGTTTGCGAGATGCTGCTACTGGTGCCGCCGCTGCTGTTCTTGCGGCGGGAGTCCATACATCTACCCAGTGGGCTGTCACAGTCATATAGTCTTGACCCTGCCCTGCTCCACTTGTCCACATGTCCGTGGTTAAGTGGACATTGGGTACAACTGCATTTTTTAGGACACTGGTGAGTCTTTTTCTGACGTCCGTGTACATTCTCGGTATCGCCTGCCTAGAGAAGTGGAACCTAGATGGTATTTGGTAACGGGGGCACACTGCCTCAATAAATTGTCTAGTTCCCTGTGAACTAACGGCGGATACCGGACGCACGTCTAACACCAACATAGTTGTCAAGGCCTCAGTTATCCGCTTTGCAGTAGGATGACTGCTGTGATATTTCATCTTCCTCGCAAAGGACTGTTGAACAGTCAATTGCTTACTGGAAGTAGTACAAGTGGGCTTACGACTTCCCCTCTGGGATGACCATCGACTCCCAGCGGCAACAACAGCAGCGCCAGCAGCAGTAGGCGTTACACGCAAGGATGCATCGGAGGAATCCCAGGCAGGAGAGGAATCGTCAGAATTGCCAGTGACATGGCCTGCAGGACTATTGGCATTCCTGGGGAAGGAGGAAATTGACACTGAGGGAGTTGGTGGGGTGGTTTGCGTGAGCTTGGTTACAAGAGGAAGGGATTTACTGGTCAGTGGACTGCTTCCGCTGTCACCCAAAGTTTTTGAACTTGTCACTGACTTATTATGAATGCGCTGCAGGTGACGTATAAGGGAGGATGTTCCGAGGTGGTTAACGTCCTTACCCCTACTTATTACAGCTTGACAAAGGGAACACACGGCTTGACACCTGTTGTCCGCATTTCTGGTGAAATACCTCCACACCGAAGAGCTGATTTTTTTGGTATTTTCACCTGGCATGTCAACGGCCATATTCCTCCCACGGACAACAGGTGTCTCCCCGGGTGCCTGACTTAAACAAACCACCTCACCATCAGAATCCTCCTGGTCAATTTCCTCCCCAGCGCCAGCAACACCCATATCCTCCTCATCCTGGTGTACTTCAACACTGACATCTTCAATCTGACTATCAGGAACTGGACTGCGGGTGCTCCTTCCAGCACTTGCAGGGGGCGTGCAAATGGTGGAAGGCGCATGCTCTTCACGTCCAGTGTTGGGAAGGTCAGGCATCGCAACCGACACAATTGGACTCTCCTTGTGGATTTGGGATTTCGAAGAATGCACAGTTCTTTGCTGTGCTGCTTTTGCCAGCTTGAGTCTTTTCATTTTTCTAGCGAGAGGCTGAGTGCTTCCATCCTCATGTGAAGCTGAACCACTAGCCATGAACATAGGCCAGGGCCTCAGCCGTTCCTTGCCACTCCGTGTGGTAAATGGCATATTGGCAAGTTTACGCTTCTCCTCCGACAATTTTATTTTAGGTTTTGGAGTCCTTTTTTTACTGATATTTGGTGTTTTGGATTTGACATGCTCTGTACTATGACATTGGGCATCGGCCTTGGCAGACGACGTTGCTGGCATTTCATCGTCTCGGCCATGACTAGTGGCAGCAGCTTCAGCACGAGGTGGAAGTGGATCTTGATCTTTCCCTAATTTTGGAACCTCAACATTTTTGTTCTCCATATTTTAATAGGCACAACTAAAAGGCACCTCAGGTAAACAATGGAGATGGATGGATTGGATACTAGTATACAATTATGGACGGGCTGCCGAGTGCCGACACAGAGGTAGCCACAGCCGTGAACTACCGCACTGTACTGTGTCTGCTGCTAATATATAGACTGGTTGATAAAGAGATAGTATACTCGTAACTAGTATGTATGTATAAAGAAAGAAAAAAAAACCACGGTTAGGTGGTATATACAATTATGGACGGGCTGCCGAGTGCCAACACAGAGGTAGCCACAGCCGTGAACTACCGCACTGTACTGTGTCTGCTGCTAATATATAGACTGGTTGATAAAGAGATAGTATACTCGTAACTAGTATGTATGTATAAAGAAAGAAAAAAAAACCACGGTTAGGTGGTATATACAATTATGGACGGGCTGCCGAGTGCCGACACAGAGGTAGCCACAGCCGTGAACTACCGCACTGTACTGTGTCTGCTGCTAATATAGACTGGTTGATAAAGAGATAGTATACTCGTAACTAGTATGTATGTATAAAGAAAGAAAAAAAAACACGGTTAGGTGGTATATACAATTATGGACGGGCTGCCGAGTGCCGACACAGAGGTAGCCACAGCCGTGAACTACCGCACTGTACTGTGTCTGCTGCTAATATAGACTGGTTGATAAAGAGATAGTATACTCGTAACTAGTATGACTATAAAGAAAGAAAAAAAAACCACGGTTAGGTGGTATATACAATTATGGACGGGCTGCCGAGTGCCGACACAGAGGTAGCCACAGCCGTGAACTACCGCACTGTACTGTGTCTGCTGCTAATATATAGACTGGTTGATAAAGAGATAGTATACTCGTAACTAGTATGTATGTATAAAGAAAGAAAAAAAAACCACGGTTAGGTGGTATATACAATTATGGACGGGCTGCCGAGTGCCGACACAGAGGTAGCCACAGCCATGAACTACCGCACTGTACTGTGTCTGCTGCTAATATAGACTGGTTGATAAAGAGATAGTATACTCGTAACTAGTATGTATGTATAAAGAAAGAAAAAAAACCCACGGTTAGGTGGTATATACAATTATGGACGGGCTGCCGAGTGCCGACACAGAGGTAGCCACAGCCGTGAACTACCGCACTGTACTGTGTCTGCTGCTAATATAGACTGGTTGATAAAGAGATAGTATACTCGTAACTAGTATGTATGTATAAAGAAAGAAAAAAAAACCACGGTTAGGTGGTATATACAATTATGGACGGGCTGCCGAGTGCCGACACAGAGGTAGCCACAGCCGTGAACTACCGCACTGTACTGTGTCTGCTGCTAATATATAGACTGGTTGATAAAGAGATAGTATACTCGTAACTAGTATGTATGTATAAAGAAAGAAAAAAAAAACCACGGTTAGGTGGTATATACAATTATGGACGGGCTGCCGAGTGCCGACACAGAGGTAGCCACAGCCGTGAACTACCGCACTGTACTGTGTCTGCTGCTAATATAGACTGGTTGATAAAGAGATAGTATACTCGTAACTAGTATGTATGTATAAAGAAAGAAAAAAAAAACACGGTTAGGTGGTATATACAATTATGGACGGGCTGCCGAGTGCCGACACAGAGGTAGCCACAGCCGTGAACTACCGCACTGTACTGTGTCTGCTGCTAATATAGACTGGTTGATAAAGAGATAGTATACTCGTAACTAGTATGACTATAAAGAAAAAAAAAAAAAACACGGTTAGGTGGTATATACAATTATGGACGGGCTGCCGAGTGCCGACACAGAGGTAGCCACAGCCGTGAACTACCGCACTGTACTGTGTCTGCTGCTAATATATAGACTGGTTGATAAAGAGATAGTATACTCGTAACTAGTATGTATGTATAAAGAAAGAAAAAAAAACCACGGTTAGGTGGTATATACAATTATGGACGGGCTGCCGAGTGCCGACACAGAGGTAGCCACAGCCGTGAACTACCGCACTGTACTGTGTCTGCTGCTAATATAGACTGGTTGATAAAGAGATAGTATACTACTAATATTATATATACTGGTGGTCAGGTCACTGGTCACTAGTCACACTGGCAGTGGCACTCCTGCAGCAAAAGTGTGCACTGTTTAATTTTAATATAATATTATGTACTCCTGGCTCCTGCTATAACCTATAACTGGCACTGCAGTAGTGCTCCCCAGTCTCCCCCACAATTATAAGCTGTGTGAGCTGAGCAGTCAGACAGATATATAATATATATAGATGATGCAGCACACTGGCCTGAGCCTGAGCAGTGCACACAGATATGGTATGTGACTGACTGAGTCACTGTGTGTATCGCTTTTTTCAGGCAGAGAACGGATATATTAAATAAACTGCACTGTGTGTCTGGTGGTCACTCACTATATAATATATTATGTACTCCTGGCTCCTGCTATAACCTATAACTGGCACTGCAGTAGTGCTCCCCAGTCTCCCCCACAATTATAAGCTGTGTGAGCTGAGCAGTCAGACAGATATATATAATATTATATATAGATAGATAATAGATGATGCAGCACACTGGCCTGAGCCTGAGCAGTGCACACAGATATGGTATGTGACTGAGTCACTGTGTGCTGTGTATCGCTTTTTTCAGGCAGAGAACGGATTATAAAGTAAACTGCACTGTCCTCACTAGTAAACTCTCTCCACTCAGTCTCTACACTTCTACAGTAACAGTACTCCTCCTAGTCAGCTCCAGTAAATCTCTCTCAGTCTCTTATAATCTAAATGGAGAGGACGCCAGCCACGTCCTCTCCCTATCAATCTCAATGCACGTGTGAAAATGGCGGCGACGCGCGGCTCCTTATATAGAATCCGAGTCTCGCGATAGAATCCGAGCCTCGCGAGAATCCGACAGAGTCATGATGACGTTCGGGCGCGCTCTGGTTAACCGAGCAAGGCGGGAAGATCCGAGTCGCTCGGACCCGTGAAAAAAAACATGAAGTTCTGGCGGGTTCGGATTCAGAGAAACCGAACCCGCTCATCTCTAGCATCTATGGGGAAAACCCAGTGCCACAGGATTTGTTAAATCTCCGGCGCTCAACTGAATTCCCCCCCAAGTGCTTAACAAGCTTTTTCACATCCGAAAATAATCATCTTTCATTCTATTATCAGCATTTAAGTAGGATACCCAGGTTACATAATATTAGATTTATTTATTTCTTACTAAATTAAATGAACATGAAAGGATGAAAAAAACACCCAAAAATGACAATATTGCCCCAATACTAAAATGGCAGAGGCACATACATTCTGAATTCATAATATACAGTAGTCAGGTTATTGTAAATTCTGTCCTATTTTGCCGTAGGCAGTAAAACAACATTTGCTCTTTTATTTGCTTGTGTGTTTTGGAAAAAGGATGGACACAGCAAATTGTCACTTGTAATCACCTATTTATAATACAGACAATTACAACAACAAGACATAGTTTATCTACAGGCACTATTGTTCCATAAATACTATCACAACATTTTTACGAAAAATAAAACAAACAGAAGGGTGTGCAACAGTGCTGTTGATAAGGAACCATAGCAATTGAGAATGGAAAGGTATGTACACTATATATAGGTCAGTTCTGTAGGGATTGCAAGTATCTGCAAACATCTTCATTCCATACCGGAAACATGGGATGGATTAGCACTGCTATTTATGATATAGCAGCCGCCTTTGTGTTAATAATTTGCAGTGCACTTTGATTTGTTCAAATGTTGATGAGAATATGGGATCCGGATTGAAAGTCGACAGTAACTAGGTCGACAATGTCTAGGTCGACCACTATTGGTCCACAGTAACTAGGTCGACAGTGTGTCTATGTTGGCAGGGTCTTTAGGTCGACATGTTCTGTGTCGACAGGTCAAAAGGTCGACATGAGTTTTTCACAAATTCTTTCTTTTTTTTTAACCTTTTCATACTTAACGATCCACGTGGACTACGATTGGAACGGTAATCTGTGCCGAGCGAAGACTCTGCAGGGGAGGCAAATTTAACATGTGCAGAGAGAGTTAGATTTGGGTGTGTAGTGTTCAATCTGCAATCTAATTTGCAGTGTAAAAATAAAGCAGCCAGTATTTACCCTGCACAGAAATAAAATAACCCACCCAAATCTAACTCTTTCTGCACATGTTATATCTGCATCCCCTGCAGTGCACATGGTGCCCAATTGCTAACAAACTTGCTGCTGCGATCAACTCCGAATTACCCCCCATGAGTGGTAGTTTAGTGTACAAGTGTGTTTAGTGTTTGTGCTGAAGGGAGATTTTGTTTCACATATTCTCTTCTTATACTGTAGCATTTTGTTTGAATACCAGTCTCCTTCAGTGGGAACTGTATTAATCACAATGTAAGTATAACATAGACCCATCTAATGAATCACTAATAGCACAATGCACATTTAGATTTTGTCTATAAACACACTAGCATACCCACTAATTAACATCGGTTCATTGTTTCAAATAAGGACAAAGGAAAGTATCCTTTATATTTGCTTATGGTGTTCACATTAATAAGTACTTGTTGCCAATGGTTACCAGCTCCTGTATATGACATGACAAAATCCTAGCAATTATACAGGAGTTGGATGAGAAGCTTTCTAGGGCAAATGCATTGTATGCTTAACTGGTTGAGCTGCAAACATATCATTTTGAAAACATTTTTGGACTAGGGTAAGAGTTTCAAAAAAAAAAAAAAAAAGAAGAGAATCAGATGGCTTAAGTATTAGATATACTGTACCAAATTCCAAAATCAGTTTCTATGGCAACTGCAGTATGTTACTTATAAGCATGGCACAGACAGTTTCAGAATTATTAAGTATGTGAGTTCAAATGCATTTGATTTATTAAGTATGTGAGTTCAATTATTAAGTATGTATTTTTTCTCTCAATGTGTAATGCCACCGCAGATACAGAGTACAGAAGAGTCTACATTTAATTATACAAGAACTGGAAAGTCAGACCATTCTAGTACAGTACTTGGAAGCGGTGCCACAGATATAAATTGGTGTAGAAAACAAACGCTGGTAGGTAACTTTTAAATGTGTCAGGACCATTGGCGTGCGCACGGGGGGTGCCTGGTGCGCACAGGCACCCCCTAATGTCCGGCACCCCCCGAACACACGCGCACGCCAGTTGCTGCTGCTGCCGATTCCCATCTCAGTCTGACGCTGAACTTGAAGGGAGGAGAGCGCTGCGCGTCTCCCTCCTGCCCCTCACTGCGTGTCCCCGTCTCCGGCAGTCATTTAAAATGTCTCTCAGCTGTTAGCCAATCAGAGCTTGCAGACTGGCTCTTGATTGGCTGCCGGCCCATGAGCTTTGATTGGCTAACATGCCGGCGCCATATTTCAAATGGCTGCCAGAGACAGCGGCAGAGATGGATATCTGCGGCACTGGCAACAGAGGATGGTGAGCACAAATGGCGGCATATGTATCTGGCACCACTGGGGGCATTTATGTATCTGGCATCACTGGGGGCATTTATGTATCTGGCACCGCTGGGGGCATATGTATCTGGCACCGCTGGGGGCATTTGTGTATCTTGCACCACTGGGGGCATTTATTTATCTGGCACCTCAGGGGGCATGAGTGTATCTGGTACTGCTGGGAGCAAGTGTGTATCTGGCACTGCTGGGGGCAAGTGTGTGTCTGGCACCACTGGGGGTATTGAGTAAGGTGCACCACTGGGGGCATATGTTTTATTGCTTTGAGTGCCAATAGGCAGTGTTAGACACGCCCAGTAGGTGGTGCCAAACACACCCCTCTGACGGTGCACCCCCTAATAAAATGTTCTGCGCACGCCTATGGTCAGTACAAAAATTCATATAGAGAAACAATATAATGTTGATCAAAAAAGAGCCTAAACATTATACTGTTTCTCTATATGTTTGTTTGTCCTGACTCATTTAAAAGTTACCTACCAGCGCTTGTTTTTTACATATATAAATCTAGATTTTTTTCTAAATGAGCTGCTTCCATATACATAGCGCTAGATGAAAACTATATATATCTATATATATATATATATATATATATATATGTAGCAATAGAGGAATAGGCGCCTTTGGGATGTACTTCCTCCCAATAATAAATAGGATTCAGCAGGAATCGCTAGACGTATATTAATATATGTTTGCTCAATATTTTAGAGCATAAAAATCACATTAACATGTTCCATATAAAATTTATTATAACGTAAAAACACAAGCAATGGTACAATGAATTAAGTATCCATCCTTAACAAATGACACCGAACAATTATACAGAGGACAAGCAGAATGGAGCTGAACACTGCTGATCTGCTGGAGGGTCACACATCTATATGATCCCTTGTTAGACCTGTGTATTTGAACTTGTCAGTCAAGCATTTGAAATAAAAGGCCCAATCTATTTTTCATCTATATATCCCACTGATGTGTGGGTAGTATTCAAGTATCCTGAACGCCTATTTGTTAATTCATTTGACAGTCTATCAATTTTTATCAAGCATTCGAGATATACCCCTGATGAAGTCTTTGAGCAAGACGAAACGCGTTGGGTTTTTCTATTTGTCACACCAATCTCCAAACTTGCTATAAGGAGAAGGAGGAGTCTGTAAAAGTTATTCTGCTTGTCCTCTGTATAATTGTTCTGTGTCATTTGTTAAGGATGGATACTTAATTCATTGTACCATTGCTTGTGTTTTTATGTTTTAATCAATTTTATATGGAACATGTTAATGTGATTTTTATGCTCTAAAATATTGAGCAAACATATATTAATATACGTCTAGAGATTCCTGCTGAATCCTATTTATTATTGGGAGGAAGTACATCCCAAAGGTGGAATACTCTATTGCTACATATTCCTATTTTTAGTCCCTCCTAACAAGGGACTTAGCGGAATTTGGGCAGCCATATCTAATTCCCCATACTCTATCCCAAAGGTGGAATACTCTATTGCTACATATTGCTACATATTCCTATTTTTAGTCCCTCCTAACAAGGGACTTAGCGGAATTTGGGCAGCCATATCTAATTCCCCATTTTCTTGTTGTGTTAAAGCGCAGAGGGAGAGTATTTGTCTTTATATATATATATATATATATATATATATATATAAATTTGTGTAGGTTGCAGACGGAGAGTGTGGCTCTTTTCCTGCTAGGAAAGTGCAGCATTTCAGTAGAAAAATACGTGGCCACATTAAAGTGGGCGTGGCCACACTAATGTGGGTATGTCCTTGCAGGAAAAGGCTACCTTACACCCCAGTTTTTGACCTTGCACCCCCAGACATTGGCAAACACAGGAAAAAAGAAATTCCACCATATTATGCACCACACAGTAATGCCCCTTGCACCATATGCCCCATACAGTAAATGCCCCTTGCTCAATATGCCCTACACAGTAAATGCCCCATTCACCTTATTAAGCCTCTCACTGTAATGCCTCTTGCACCATACACCCCTCACAATTATGTCCCTTGCACTATATGCCCCTCACAGTAATGCCCCTTGTAACATATGCCCCACAAAGTAATACTCTTGCACCATGTCCCACACAGTAAATGCCCCTTGCACCATTGCCAGCGCCACTACCTGCTCGTTGTTAGAGGTTTCACACCACCGCCGCAGCCTCCTCCTTGTAGCTGCCTGCATGCTGCATCCATCACTCCTCGGTCCCAGCGCCACTCCAGGGGAGCAATATTCCTCCCAAAATGGCCATTTTGGGAGGGACATCGCTTCCCTAAAGTGCCATTAGTGATGCTTGGCGTGCCTAAGTTCCAGAGTCAATGGTGCACAAAATAGTCAAATTTTGAGGATACAGCAGGTGTATGTGGAAAGGTTAGGCATGAATGGCTGACAGTTATGCTGACACTGTAACCAGTAATAGTACAATAGTCACCAGCCACAGGAAGATAATTTGGTAGTTGGAAAATAAACTTATGTAACAATGTGTTAAGTAACACTAACAAACTAGAAAGATACTTGGTTACTGGACATGAAAGCCTATTGTAGCACATAAATCCTAACTAATGGAGTAAAAGTGATGCTTCTACAGAAGAAAGAACGAAGGGAAAATTAACTTAAAAAGATCAACATAGATAGGGATTTAGGATTAAAACTAGAACAGAATAGAGGAAGGATTCCTTTCCCCATTCATAAAGAGGACTAACACAGCCATGATCTTACAGCAACTGCACCTTGGATATCACATAGTACTGTTATGCATATTTATATTGTAAACTTATGGGCAAAAGAAGAATGGTATCTATGATGTGCGCTGGTTTTCCCAAGGAAGTGACAATAATCATAAAACAGTCTGGTTTATGACAAATAAGACAATTGTTTTATTCTAAAACATCCATGATATTAAAGTGACACAGTGCATATATCATGGCACAGACATACAAAAACGTAAAATTAAAAGCTGATTATAAAAGATGTATTGCACAGACCCTTATTTTGTAAACGTTAGCAGTAAACATTAAAGGATAGTCTTTGTGCAAATTAGTTAGCAAGGTGAGACTTCTGACTCGTACCGTTCAGGGTATGTGGTGTGTGCCTTGATGTAAAAGGGTTCCAGCTGGGCAGCCCAGCACCACACCACACGCTTAGCCCAATTGCAGATGGAAACAGCAAAGACGGCAGTAGGAGTCCAAGAAGGTTGTGGGTCCCGCTCCAAGCACAACGCGTTTCGGATTGTTATCCTTTTTCAAGTGCATGGATTGGAGTGGAAGATAGTGTCCTATTTAAAGGGCTTGTCCGGAAATGATTGGTTTCAAATTTCCCGCTATTGCGTTCCAACGTCTAACCGGAACCGGAAGTATGCGTTCCACCGGCGGTTTGCGTTCCAATGCTCGCCGTGACCGGAAGTGTGTCCTCACCTCTTGCGTTCCACAGCTTACCGCGACCGGAAGTAAGCATTGCCGCAACCGGAAGTAAGCATTCCATTCATTGGGGAGTGTTTGTCTTGTCTCCGCAGTTGGATATATTTGTTCCGCTTATTGTAGATGCAATTCCGGACTATATATTATAGAGAAATCAAGCATGCCACCATATTTCTACATGGTACTTAGTATTCCCATGAAGTCCATCCCTATCGGCAATGCTGAATTCTCTTATAATAATGTGAAAGAGAAAGGAAAAAATGAAAAATAGTTTAAAACATGTTGAATCATATAAAAATATATATATCACATCATAAACCATTTTAATTCGAAGTCTGCATTAAGACCATTTGGGACCAGGGTATTTAAGACATAAATCCATTCCATTTCTTTTTTAGCTAGACGGATGTCTATGTCTCTATTCCTATTTGATTCTAACACTTGTTCTATACCAATAAACCTTTTTATTTTAAATTCACAGTTCTCATGACATGTTTTAAAATGTAGTGACAGAGGATGATTTAAATTTCCTTTTCTAATATTGTATATATGTTCTGCCATGCGGATTTTTAAACTGCGTGAAGTTTTTCCAATGTAAAAGAATCCACACATACATTCTATTAAATAAATAACGTTCCTAGAATGACAAGTGATGAAGTTCTTCAGAGTATAGGTTTTACCATTAGCCTCGAACATGGTAGTTTTCCTAGTATTAAATGAGTTATTGGTGGATCGGCACATTAGACATGAGCCACATCTGTGAAAGCCTCTCGTCCTTTCACTGGTACTTTTAGGATCGTATAGGGTACTCTTTACTAATTTGTCTTTTAGAGATGGGGCTCGTCTGTAAATAAATTTAGGTCTGTCAGGTAGATATTCTTTTAGGACAGGGTCCTCTTGTAGGACCCTCCAGTTTTTTCGTATACTTTTTTCAACTGCTTTAAAGTGCGATCCATATTGACAGATAAACGCCCACTGTAGTGATGAATCTTTATTTTCAATCTTTTTCTTAGAGTTTAAGAGTTCATCCCTATTGATTTTATCAAGAGCAGTTCTTGCTTTCACTATATTATTCTCTGAGTATCCTCTATTTTTGAAACGTTCACTGACCAATTCTATTTCTGTTCTACATACCATTTCATCTGTACAGTTCCTCTTTATTCTTTTGAACTGACCTAAAGGTATTCCTTCTAACCACGTTTGATGGTGTTGACTAGAAGCATCAATATACGAATTAGAGTCAGTTTCTTTTCTAAATATACTCGTAAGTATGACGTTCTCTTTAATGTAAATATTCAAGTCTAGGAAGGAAACTATTTGATCACTAGTATGAAAAGTTAGAATAATATTAAAATCATTAATATTAAGATTAGTGCAAAATGATGATAAACTGTCACTGTCTCCCCTCCAAATAAAAAATACATCGTCGATAAAACGGTACCAGCATACCAGGTTTGCCCCTTTTAAATGATTGACAGCGTGGTTTTCCCAATATGCCATATATAAGTTAGCGTAGCTAGGGGCAAACCTGGTGCCCATAGCTGTACCTTGTATTTGTAAATAAAATGAACCATTAAAATAAAAATAATTATTATGTAGAATAAAAGAAATTGATTCAATGATAAAAGCTTGTAAATCTGCAGTATAATCACTTTTCTCTAAAAAGAATCGTATTGCTTCACAACCCTTCTCCCAATTTATAATGGTGTAAAGGCTACTTACATCACCTGTGCCTAAAATGAAGTTAGACTCCCACTTAATATCCTTAAGTTTATTGAGGGTGTCAGTGGTGTCTCTTAAATATGAATCATTTTTTATTACTAATGGTTGAAGAAAATGGTCAACCATGGCAGAAAGATTCGAAGTGATGCTATTGGACCCAGATATAATCGGTCTTCCCGGAGGTTTGGTTAAATGTTTGTGTATTTTCGGTAATACATATATTGTGGGTGTGGTTGGGTTCTGAATGTTAATGAATTTATCTTCTTCTTGGGTTATGACACCTTTTTGATGTGCTTCATCAGTTAATGCTTTCAATTTCTTTATAATCCCATTTGTGGGGTCACTTCTAAGTTTTTTATAGGTGTTGGTGTCTCCTAATTGACGATTCACTTCATTGATATAATCATCTTTGTTTAAGATTACCACCGCACCGCCTTTATCGGCGGGCTTTATTATTATATCTTTATTATCCCTTAGAGATTTTATGGCCAGATGTTCTTTTTTAGTGATGTTATATTTCCTCTTATTATTATTCTGTTGTATATTCCTAATGTCTTTTTCTACTAGAGTACTGAAGCAGTTAATACAATTTCCTTTCATTTGTTTTGGAAAAAAAGTTGACTTAGGTCTGAACTGAGATTTTGAAGTCTCGTTCTGATTATTATTAGTTTCGTCCTCTTTTGTTAGGAAGAATTTTTTTATACATAATTTGCGTATATATTTTTGAAGATCTACATATACCTCGAATGGATTAGTAGATGAGGTTGGGGCAAATTTTAGACCCTTCTGAAGAACGGCTAGTTCCTCCTTTTCTAAGACATGAGAGCTTAGATTAAATACTTTGCCCTTCTCAGGGCTTTTTGGGGGAATTTTTTTGGGGGGTTTATTTAATTTTTTCTTTTTACCTCCCCTTTTTCCCCTAATAGTTTTCTTCCTTCTTATATTATTTATGGAAACCTCCTCGGGGTTCTGTTGCCCCACTCTAAAAAAGAAGGATCATGTCTTGACGGGTCCCTTAATGCCTCAAAACGATTTCTTACGGGAAGATTGAAATCATTTTGACGGTATTGATTTCTGTATGGACGATCATACTCTACTTTCCTCCAATTTCCACTCATTTCATTGGAGTTTGTATATGTTGTTGGATATCTCTTGTATCCCCCATAATTCGATGATCTAGGTGTTCTATATGATTGAGATGGTTTTTCTTTGACAAAATTCTTCCTATTATAAGTATTGGTTCTTAAAGGTTTATTGGGTGGGGGCCGTGTCACTGTTTCTAAACATTCATTGGCACCTTTCAGGTCTCTCTGAAGTTTTTTTTGCTTTTTTATCTTTAATTCCCTAGTGTTTTTTTCTAATTTGAGTAAGATCTGTTTTTCTTTAGACTTCACATCCTCTGATTCCAAAACAGGTTTTAGAAGTGTGTTGATGGAGTCAATTTCCTTATTAAGTGATCTTAATTCTAGTTGTCTTTCTTTTATGATGAGGTCAATTAATGAATGGGAGCATGTTTTAAGTATTAATTCCCAATCATGCTTAAACTCAGGTCTTGCTGATTGGAATGAGGGTGTTTTGGTTAACTGCAATCCCTTTGGTACTAGGTTTTTTAACTGGTACTGTTCCAGGGTTGCAGTTTCCCACCAGATTCTATTTTCCTTTAACATGCTCCTCTCTAATTTATTTAGTAACGTAGTTAGATCCTCATCACATACACTGGAATCATCATTTATATTTTCAATAAAAGTATCTCTCATTTGATTGTTGCGTGTTTCTCTATATGCAAACATCCCTGCAGCATAGACCACCTATGGATGTTTGAAGATAGATCTGAGAAAAAATGGGTAAGGTGGACTTTTGCGCACTCGGGGAAAAAAAGCTGCACACTTAGAATGCCAGAGGACATACAAACACCATATGTCGGGTACCAAATTTTGAACAAAAGAAGAATGGTATCTATGATGTGCGCTGGTTTTCCCAAGGAAGTGACAATAATCATAAAACAGTCTGGTTTATGACAAATAAGACAATTGTTTTATTCTAAAACATCCATGATATTAAAGTGACACAGTGCATATATCATGGCACAGACATACAAAAACGTAAAATTAAAAGCTGATTATAAAAGATGTATTGCACAGACCCTTATTTTGTAAACGTTAGCAGTAAACATTAAAGGATAGTCTTTGTGCAAATTAGTTAGCAAGGTGAGACTTCTGACTCGTACCGTTCAGGGTATGTGGTGTAAAAAACTGGAGGGTCCTACAAGAGGACCCTGTCCTAAAAGAATATCTACCTGACAGACCTAAATTTATTTACAGACGAGCCCCATCTCTAAAAGACAAATTAGTAAAGAGTACCCTATACGATCCTAAAAGTACCAGTGAAAGGACGAGAGGCTTTCACAGATGTGGCTCATGTCTAATGTGCCGATCCACCAATAACTCATTTAATACTAGGAAAACTACCATGTTCGAGGCTAATGGTAAAACCTATACTCTGAAGAACTTCATCACTTGTCATTCTAGGAACGTTATTTATTTAATAGAATGTATGTGTGGATTCTTTTACATTGGAAAAACTTCACGCTGTTTAAAAATCCGCATGGCAGAACATATATACAATATTAGAAAAGGAAATTTAAATCATCCTCTGTCACTACATTTTAAAACATGTCATGAGAACTGTGAATTTAAAATAAAAAGGTTTATTGGTATAGAACAAGTGTTAGAATCAAATAGGAATAGAGACATAGACATCCGTCTAGCTAAAAAAGAAATGGAATGGATTTATGTCTTAAATACCCTGGTCCCAAATGGTCTTAATGCAGACTTCGAATTAAAATGGTTTATGATGTGATATATATATTTTTATATGATTCAACATGTTTTAAACTATTTTTCATTTTTTCCTTTCTCTTTCACATTATTATAAGAGAATTCAGCATTGCCGATAGGGATGGACTTCATGGGAATACTAAGTACCATGTAGAAATATGGTGGCATGCTTGATTTCTCTATAATATATAGTCCGGAATTGCATCTACAATAAGCGGAACAAATATATCCAACTGCGGAGACAAGACAAACACTCCCCAATGAATGGAATGCTTACTTCCGGTTGCGGCAATGCTTACTTCCGGTGGCGGTAAGCTGTGGAACGCAAGAGGTGAGGACACACTTCCGGTCACGGCGAGCATTGGAACGCAAACCGCCGGTGGAACGCATACTTCCGGTTCCGGTTAGACGTTGGAACGCAATAGCGGGAAATTTGAAACCAATCATTTCCGGACAAGCCCTTTAAATAGGACACTATCTTCCACTCCAATCCATGCACTTGAAAAAGGATAACAATCCGAAACGCGTTGTGCTTGGAGCGGGACCCACAACCTTCTTGGACTCCTACTGCCGTCTTTGCTGTTTCCATCTGCAATTGGGCTAAGCGTGTGGTGTGGTGCTGGGCTGCCCAGCTGGAACCCTTTTACATCAAGGCACACACCACATACCCTGAACGGTACGAGTCAGAAGTCTCACCTTGCTAACTAATTTGCACAAAGACTATCCTTTAATGTTTACTGCTAACGTTTACAAAATAAGGGTCTGTGCAATACATCTTTTATAATCAGCTTTTAATTTTACGTTTTTGTATGTCTGTGCCATGATATATGCACTGTGTCACTTTAATATCATGGATGTTTTAGAATAAAACAATTGTCTTATTTGTCATAAACCAGACTGTTTTATGATTATTGTCACTTCCTTGGGAAAACCAGCGCACATCATAGATACCATTCTTCTTTTGCCCATAAGTTTACAATATAAATATGCATAACAGTACTATGTGATATCCAAGGTGCAGTTGCTGTAAGATCATGGCTGTGTTAGTCCTCTTTATGAATGGGGAAAGGAATCCTTCCTCTATTCTGTTCTAGTTTTAATCCTAAATCCCTATCTATGTTGATCTTTTTAAGTTAATTTTCCCTTCGTTCTTTCTTCTGTAGAAGCATCACTTTTACTCCATTAGTTAGGATTTATGTGCTACAATAGGCATTCATGTCCAGTAACCAAGTATCTTTCTAGTTTGTTAGTGTTACTTAACACATTGTTACATAAGTTTATTTTCCAACTACCAAATTATCTTCCTGTGGCTGGTGACTATTGTACTATTATCTGGTTACAGTTTCAATTTTTCTCTTCTAAAATGTCTCAGTAAAGGATACATGTTAGGGTCTCCTGCCCTGTGCTGCCACGTCGTCATGGCAACCGGGAGACAAGTGCTAGCGGAGTAACCTGAGCGCAGCTGATACTTCGGTTCGGGTCTTTTGCTGTGCAGTGGTTACAGGCAGGGGATCCGGTGCTGGTTTTTGTGCTCACAGTCTGTGAGGTCTGAGTGGGGCGTGGACAGCACCTGCTTTATAAGGCCTCTTCTCAGGGTAAGCAGATGCTGCTGAATCTTTGTTGGTTAGTCAGTTCCTGAAAGTTAACCAGTACTGTGTAGCTTTGTATTTGTTGTTGCTTACTGCAAATAGGCCTGGGGATTTGGTACTACACTCTGCCAATCCAGACCTAGCAGTAAGACTGGAGTCAGTCATTTAGCCTGCTGAGGTTCTTTTGCTATTCTGTGAACCCAGCAGGTTTGTGGCTGTACTTTCAGACCTGCATGCTTAATCCTCTCTCACTGTGCAGGGCGTCCATGTGTCAGTTTAGTGGCAGTAAGCTGAACCTGTGCCCTGCAAGTGAGAATTAGGATTGTGGAGACTCTCCTTGTGTCTATTATTCCATCTCTGACCAAGGAGTTTGCTGCCACACCCGTTGATAACCCTTTAGGGTTTTGCTGTTGCCCTTAGCAACAGCATTTCGGGTTTTCTACGCATTAAAACACAACATCTTGCTTTTTCCATCTGAGCATTTCTAATACTAGGGAGACACCCAGTTTCTTAGCCTCTGGGCTTCTCTGTTCACTTTGTGTTGGTTTTGTTACCCTATCACCTTCTGTGTACGTAATGTCATATTTCCCAGTCTGTCTGTAAGTTCATTTGTTTTGCATCCCTCTCTGTTCAGACCCCAGTACATTCCTGCAGGCACTGGTCTGCATAACAGTTCAAATACCAGTACATTCCTGCAGGCACTGGTGTGCATAACATATTCAGCAGCCCAATAATCCTGTTGAAATTTTGTGGGAATATGGAGCATACCCCTCAAAATACGTTGCAACAGGTGGTCGATCAGGTGCAGGTCCTGACTCGACAATTTAATGATTTGTCCATTAAAATGCACACCTCCCAGGCTGCTGGCGGAGCTCCCGCAGCAGCAGCACCTTCAGGGGTTAAGGAGCCGAAAGTAAATCTTCCGGATCGTTTTTCTGGAGATCGCTCGCAGTTCTTTTGTTTCAAGGAGAGCTGCAAGCTATATTTCCAGCTTAGGCCTCAGTCTTCTGGGTCAGAGATTCAGCGGGTGGGCATAGTGATTTCCTTGCTACAAGGAGACCCACAGGTCTGGGCATATGGGTTGCAGCCTGACTGTCCGTTGCTTAAAAGTGTTGATGCTTTTTTTACGGCACTGGGCATGTTGTATGATGACCCTGACAAGACGGCCTCAGCCGAGGCTCAGATTTCGATCCTTAAGCAAGGGCAAAGGCCAGTTGAGGTTTACTGTACGGAGTTTCGGAGGTTGGCCCATGATACCCAGTGGAATGACCCAGCCCTGAGACACCAGTACCGAAGAGGTATTTCTAACCAGATAAAAGACCAACTGGTACAATATCCCTTGCCTGATAGCTTGGATCAGCTCATGCAGTTATCCATCCGGGTGGATAGACGGCTGAGAGAGCGTAGGCTTGAAAGGGAGACCGAGGTTTCCTTCTTTCCCAAGGGAACCTCAGACTCTGAGGAATTTTCCGAGGAGCCTATGCAGATTGGGGCTACCCGCCTCTCCTCGCGTGAGAAGACGCGGAGGAGACAGCAGGGGTTGTGTTTGTACTGTGGGAATAAGGGTCATGTGGTAGTATCATGCCCAGAAAAGCCGGAAAACTTCAGGGCCTGAGGGTGATGGGAAATATCCTGTCAGGCCAGAAGTCAGAATTTCCCAAGAAGACTTTTATCATTCCGGTGACCTTGAAGATCCTCGGTCAAACTGTCAAGACTGAGGCCTTTGTGGACAGTGGGGCCGACGGGGTTTTTATGGACAGCCAATTCGCCCTGAAACACTCTGTTTCCTTTGTACCCTTGGCGTCGGAAATTGAGATTTGTGGGTTAAACGGGGAACCATTATCCCAGGATAAAATTACCTCTTGCACTAGCCAGATTTCTTTGTTTATTGGAGCCACACACTCTGAAAAATTGTCCTTTTATGTGACTGTCTGTACTTTTGCCCCATTGGTGTTGGGGTTACCCTGGTTAAGGGCCCACAATCCTCAATTTGACTGGGTCTCTGGGGAGATTCTTAGTTGGGGTACTGATTGTTTCAGTAGTTGCTTGAGCCTTCCAGTCAGGCTCTCGCAGCTAAGTTTGCCAGGATTGCCAGGGTGTTATGCAGATTTTGCGGACGTGTTCTCCAAAAAAGTTGCAGAGGTACTACCTCCCCATCGCCCCTATGACTGTGCCATTAATTTGTTGCCGAATGCTAAGCTTCCCAAGAGCAGGTTGTACTCCCTGTCACGTCCTGAGACTCAGGCTATGGCAGAGTACATTCAGGAGAACTTGGCTAAAGGATTTATCAGACCTTCACAGTCTCCAGTTGGGTCGGGGTTCTTCTTCGTGGGTAAAAAGGACGGTTCATTGCGACCCTGCATCGACTTCAGGGAATTGAACCGTATCACGATTAAAAACTCATACCCACTGCCTCTCATTTCGGTCTTGTTTGACCAGCTTCGTACTGCCACCATTTTTTCTAAGATTGACCTACGCGGTGCGTACAATCTAATCCGAATAAGAGAGGGGGATGAATGGAAGACTGCCTTTAATACCCACTCAGGGCATTATGAATATTTGGTGATGCCTTTTGGGCTCTGTAATGCCCCGACAGTCTTCCAGGATTTCATGAACGATGTGCTCAGGGAATATTTGGATAGATTCTTAGTCGTATACTTAGATGACATCCTAATCTTCTCCCATTCCCTGGAGGAACATCGGAAGCATGTACGCTTGGTCCTCCAGAAACTCAGAGACCACCGGCTTGGGGGGAAGCTGGAAAAGTGCGAATTTGAAGTTCAGCAAATCGCATTTCTAGGATATATTATCTCCCCAGAAGGTTTCCAAATGGAGGGTTCCAAGGTACAGGCAGTCCTGGATTGGGTGCAGCCCACTAGTTTGAAGGCGCTTCAGCGTTTCCTGGGCTTTGCAAATTTTTATAGACGATTTATCGCTGGATTTTCGTCTATAGTGGCGCCCTTGGTGGCACTCACTAAGAAAGGGGCGGATGTTGCTCACTGGTCTCGTGAGGCCAAAGCGGCTTTTGCCCGTCTCAAAAGGGCATTTGTCTCGGCCAAGGTGCTGCGACACCCAGATCCAGAGCGTCCTTTTGTGTTGGAGGTGGATGCCTCTGAGATGGGTATTGGGGCAGTGCTCTCTCAGATGGGAGTGTCTGATAATCGCCTTCATCCCTGTGCTTACTTTTCCCGTAAATTTTCGCCTGCCGAGATGAATTATGACGTGGGTAACCGGGAATTGTTGGCTATTAAGGATGCACTCGAGGAGTGGAGACACTGGCTTGAGGGGGCTAAGTTTGTGGTCTCAATTCTCACCGACCATAAGAATTTGGCATATTTAGAGTCAGCGAAGCGTCTCAATGCCAGGCAGGCACGATGGGCTTTGTTTTTTGCTCGCTTTAATTTTTTGATAACATATCGCCCTGGGTCAAAAAACATCAAGGCTGATGCGCTCTCGCTGAGTTTTGCTCCAATCCAGGAGACCACCGAGGAGCCGTTGCCCATTGTGTCCCCATCATGTATTAAAGTGGGCATTACCCAGGACCTCTTGTCATTAGTCCTTAGAGCACAGGAGCAGGCTCCTCCAGACCTTCCGGTAGGTCTTTTGTTTGTGCCTCCTAGGTTAAGACAGCGAGTGTTCCTGGAATTCCATGCCAAGAAGTCGGCAGGTCACCCGGGTATTGCCAGAACTCGGGAGTTGCTATCTAGGGCGGTGTGGTGGCCCTCGGTGGCTAAGGATGTGGATCAGTGGGTTCGGGCATGTGACATCTGTGCCCGAAATAAGACTCCTAGAGGGGTTCCTGTTGGCCCATTACATCCACTCTCTATCCCATCTAAGCCATGGACCCACATTTCAATGGATTTTGTGGTGGACTTGCCCAAATCCTCGGGGATGACAGCCATCTGGGTTGTCGTTGACAGGTTTTCGAAGATGGCGCACTTCGTTCCACTGGTTGGGCTGCCATCGGCCAGACGCCTGTCTGAATTATTTATGCTGCATGTTGTGCGTCTCCACGGGTTGCCACTTGATGTGGTCTCTGACCGCGGATCCCAGTTTGTGGCCAAATTCTGGAGGGCATTTTGTTCCGATCTCCAGATTTCTGTCAGCTTGTCGTCAGGCTACCATCCGCAGTCTAATGGGCAGACTGAAAGGGTGAACCAGTCCTTGGAGCAGTTCCTCAGGTGTTATGTCTCCAAGTGTCAGACTGACTGGGTTGCTCATCTGTCCATGGCGGAGTTTGCCTATAACAACGCGGCTCACTCTGCTACAGGGATATCTCCCTTCCTTTGTGTGTATGGGCATCATCCTAAGGCCAATTCTTTTGACCCCCTGGACTCCACGCCTGGTGGTTCCTCTGTCGTTTCGGTCCTTAGAGGTATTTGGAGGAAAGTGAAGAAAGCCCTTGTGTCTGTGTCATTAGTGACCAAAAGGGTTTTTGATAAGCGGAAAAGACCCTGCAGCTTCAAATTAGGAGACTTCGTCTGGTTGTCTACCAAGAATTTGAAGTTGGGACAGCCATCTCATAAGTTAGGCCCCCGGTTCATCGGCCCTTATAAGATCACCAGGGTTATCAATCCGGTGGCATTTCAGTTAGATCTGCCCCGTTCTTTGGGTATCAATAAAACATTTCATTGTTCCCTTTTAAAACGGGCGATTAGTAATCCTTCTTCCAGAGGAAGACCTTCCCCTCTTCTGATACGTGGCCAGAGGGAGTTTGTTGTTGAAATGATTCTTGACTCCAAGATGGTTCGGGGTCGGCTGTCATTTTTGGTGCACTGGAAGGGGTATGGCCCGGAGGAGCGGTCGTGGGTGCGCAGTTGTGATCTTCATGCCCCCAGACTGATACGCTCTTTCTTCTCGCAGTTCCCCGATAAACCCGGTGGTAGGGGTTCTTTGACCCCTCGTCAGAGGGGGGGTACTGTTAGGGTCTCCTGCCCTGTGCTGCCACGTCGTCATGGCAACCGGGAGACAAGTGCTAGCGGAGTAACCTGAGCGCAGCTGATACTCCGGTTCGGGTCTTTTGCTGTGCAGTGGTTACAGGCAGGGGATCCGGTGCTGGTTTTTGTGCTCACAGTCTGTGAGGTCTGAGTGGGGCGTGGACAGCACCTGCTTTATAAGGCCTCTTTTCAGGTTAAGCAGATGCTGCTGAATCTTTGTTGGTTAGTCAGTTCCTGAAAGTTAACCAGTACTGTGTAGCTTTGTATTTGTTGTTGCTTACTGCAAATAGGCCTGGGGATTTGGTACTACACTCTGCCAATCCAGACCTAGCAGTAAGACTGGAGTCAGTCATTTAGCCTGCTGAGGTTCTTTTGCTATTCTGTGAACCCAGCAGGTTTGTGGCTGTACTTTCAGACCTGCATGCTTAATCCTCTCTCACTGTGCAGGGCGTCCATGTGTCAGTTTAGTGGCAGTAAGCTGAACCTGTGCCCTGCAAGTGAGAATTAGGATTGTGGAGACTCTCCTTGTGTCTATTATTCCATCTCTGACAAAGGAGTTTACTGCCACACCCGTTGGTAACCCTTTAGGGTTTTGCTGTTGCCCTTAGCAACAGCATTTCGGGTATTAAAACACAACATCTTGCTTTTTCCATCTGAGCATTTCTAATACTAGGGAGACACCCAGTTTCTTAGCCTTTGGGTTTCTCTGTTCACTTTGTGTAGGTTTTGTTACCCTATCACCTTCTGTGTACGTAATGTCATATTTCCCAGTCTGTCTGTAAGTTCATTTGTTTTGCATCCCTCTCTGTTCAGACCCCAGTACATTCCTGCAGGCACTGGTGTGCATAACAGTTCAAATACCAGTACATTCCTGCAGGCACTGGTGTGCATAACAATACACTAGTACCTTCAGCCTGGGTAAATTAGAACAGTCTCTCAACAATGTGGTAGATGAAATATATATAGACACATCTCGACTTTTAATCTTATTAGTTGGATGTCACCATTACTCAGAATAATATGTGGCTTTACAGAAGTAAATATAGCATTAATCAGAGGGTTTGTCCTTAATTAAAGTTTATTCTGAGTATCACTGAAGAAAGGCAGTTCCTCCGCTAATGTTCTCTCATGTTTGACTTCCTCTGATATATATATATATATATATATATATATATACAGTTCACCGCAGCATTGTCTGTTCTACCGCTAGAGGAGCGGCTGCATAATATATCAACTGTTTATTACTGTCACTTTGAACTAGCTGTATAATATAATATTACAGCCACTGGGACATCACTTGAAGGTGTAGTTGAAGATAACTTGCCTCAAAATTAAATAAGGTATACAGTCATTGCCATTTAATTACTGCTCCTTAATTATTTATACAACCTAAGGTCGATACTTATATCTCCTGCTGCTGGTGTTATAGCTGTTATAAATTGAGCCTTTGCAGAGAATTTTACCCTTACAGAGCTACCTTATGCAATATACTGGATTGCCTGGTATGGGCACTCTGTGTCTTAGTGTGTGGAGATGCAGAATTAAATAGGCACTTACGCTCCTCTGAAGAGCAAGCTGCTGGCACTCCCCCGACTCCTCCCTTTAGCTTCTGGAGGCTAGGATCAGCTGGCTTACTATCGCTGATAATGGATACGGCCCCAGTTACCAAGGAAGCCTTCTGACGGCTTCCGTTGTCTCTGCCGTTACCATGGGGACCCGCCGGCTTCTCTCACCGCACTTGGCTGTCACCACTCCCAGGGACCTGGAGCAAGCGCCTCTCCCTTCTTCAATAGGTGGCTCCTTACAGCGGGAGGTCCACCGACCTCCGGCAGCACCAGCGCATCATCCCCTTATTCACCGACAGCCGCCTTGACTCTCGCAGCAGGTCTCTGCCAACCTCCAGCGCACAAGCGCCACGGGTAAGCATTCCGTTTAGCTCACCCAGCATGGGTAGTACTACTTGGTCCCAGCAGCGCCGCTGTATGTCCGCAGCCAACAGCTCTTTGTCAGTGGTGCACAGGAGCCAAGTGTACACACTAGCCAGGGGATCTGCAGTCTGCTCTTTGCCTGCGGGGAGCTCTATTTATACCCCTCCAGACCCCGGCTCGTGCAGCTCTCTTTCCCGCCTAAGCCGCGCGCTACTCCCCCTGTCAGTAGCTAATATAGCACTCGCGATCCCTCTAGAATTTTCTGTCAGAGCTGTCAGTGCCTCACACAATGGTCACTGACAGCTGTCACTGAGCCCATACAGCTCTCCTTCTCTCTGTTTCTATGCTGCTCTACCATAAGCCACAAGTTAAGCCCCTGCACCTATGTTACATCAACTATACAATTATAAACATTTAGTTCATAAAATCTACTTTCAAACCTGCATATACGCATATCTTATACATATATACTGTATATATATATATATATATATATATACCATTAAATTATATCCATATATATATATATATATATATATACACACACACTCTTACGGTAACCATGTATATATTACATATTATAATTATAATTAATTTCTAATGAATTAATCTACTCATGGTATGAACTTTCATATTATGAATTTTAAATGAAGTAAATATATATATATATGCACACATATATACTCATCCCAAACTATCCACTAGTACATGGCTAAAAATAATAACCATAATCCATGTTACATCCCTCCAATCAGTAATGAGGATGTTGATGAGGAGGGTGTTAATTACATTATAATCTTGTAAAATAAATTTCATGTCTTCGCCGCAAATGACGTAACATGGAGGAGGTGCCTAGATGGCTAAAGTTCCTACCTCTACTAACTTTGGACTCAGAATTGGAGCAGATGCTTTTATAAACATTGTCAGGATTGGGGTAAAAATAATGCCACACCCAAGAGGTGGCTTTTTTGGTCTTCTGCCCAGGCATCGCAATGGCTTTCTTTTTATCACGGTCAACAACTGCAGCCACTGGTGGCAGATTTACACAAACATCATCAACATCCTCAGTGTAAGATTGTACACACATATCCCCCTCATCCCGTTCCACTTCCACACATGAATCCTCAATTTCTATTAGGTCCACCTCATCATCACCATCTTTACTTATACTGTTCCCAACATGTGCAGATGGTGCAGAAATGGTGAAAGGCGGTTTCTCTATGAGGACAGTGTGAGAAATGTCATACTCGCATAGAGCTGACATGGACACCCCTAAACGTTCCTCAGGAATGTCTGATAGTTCTGATTCTGAATGTACAGTTTGTTTTACATGACCTGACTCAAACCCTCAATGCCCCTGGGCATCGAACCTAGTAGATGACGTTGATGGACTTTGACGGACTTGTATCGTCATGACTGCTGGCAGCACCTTGACCACTGGTATGTGCTTCCTGCTCTCTTAATTGTTCGTCCTCCATATTTATCCACAAACACAAATTAAGTGGGGTACAGCACACACAATTTGTACAAACATTTTTAACACCTTCAGTGTAGCACAATACGTGTATGAGTCAGAAATAGTGTTACACAATACGTGTATGAGTACATAATAAAATATACTACACTGCGGATGACTTTCACCAACAGTGTCACACAATACATGTAAGGGTAGGAAATAAAATATATTACTGTGGTACCAACTTCACCCACAGCATCACACAATACTTGTATGAGTCAGAAATAGTAATTGAAAACTGCAGTTGATCTTCACCAGCAGTGTCGTACAATACGTGTACGAGTACGAAATAGTAATATACTGTGGTCTGACCGGCAAATAAAATAAAAATTGTATATTACATGGGGGTACAACACAAACAAAAAACATAATTTTTTTAAATAATTATATTTTCAGGCTTTTTGTTTTTATCTTTTATTATTTTAATTTTACACTGGGACGGAGCCCCTGGATGGACGAACAGATCACCCCAGATACAGCAGACAGAGCACCCCTGAACTGATACAGCAGACAGCGCACCCCTGGACTGATACAGCAGACAGAACACCCCTGGACTGATTCAGCAGACAGGGCACCCCTATACTGATACAGCAGACAGGGCACCCCTGGACTGATACAGCAGACAGGGAACCCCTGGACTGATACAGCAGACAGGGCACCCCTGGACTGATACAGCAGACAAAGCACCCCTGGACTGATACAGCAGACAGGGAACCCCTGGACTGATACAGCAGACAGGGCATCCCCTGGACTGATACAGCAGACAGGGCACCTCTGGACTGATACAGCAGACAGAGCACCCCTGGACTGATACAGCAGACAAAGCACCCCTGGACTTATACAGCAGACAGGGCACCCCTGGACTGATACAACAGACATAGCTCCCCTGGACTGATACCGCAGACAGGGCACCCCTGGACTGATACCACAGACAGGGCACCCCTGGACTAATTAAGCAGACAGAGCACCCCGCCTTGACTGATACTGCAGACTTAGCAACCCTGGACTGGTACAGCAGACAGATTACCCCTGGACTGATACAGCAGACAGAGCACCTCTGGACTGATACAGCAGACAAAGCACCCGCCCCATACCAGACAACAAAGTACTGAGACAGGCACGTCTGTCCAATACTCTCTCCACAGCTGTAGTGAAGATGCCGCCAATCATCGGGGACCTTTATAGAATCCAAAACCAGTTAGTATCCGACAGTGGGATGATGACATTTGGCCTCGATTTGGGATCCAAGTAAGGCAGGAAGTACCAAGCTGGACTCGGAACGGGAAGTTCGGGTGGGTCCGGTTCTCAGAGAACGAGACCCGCTCTACTCTATATTATACTGTATTTTTTTTTTAAGTAGTTATAGCACTGCAAGCATCATTTGACTTTACATTGGAGACTTCACGCATGCGCAATGGCGGTATTCAAAAGCAACACCTGGTGGACAAATACTAGTATTGCACTCAGCAGATACCCAACTCTTTACCCTGTGACTGCATACACCTCCCTGCGACTGAAAATGCAGTCCTGTGAGCGGGTGCAGGCATATATAATGCAACTAGTTTTTCCAACTACATGCCATACAGATGATAGATGAGTATGGTTACATCTACATTAGATTCAGGGGCAGATGTATTAACCTGGAGAAGGCATAAGGAAGTGATAAACCAGTGATATGTGCAAGGTGATAAAGGCACCAGCCAATCAGATCCTAACTGTTAATTTACATATTGCAGCTGATTGGCTGGTGCCTTTATCACCTTGCACAAATCACTGGTTTATCACTTCCTTATGCCTTCTCCGGGTTAATACATCTGCCCCACAGTGAGTATATGCTCCAACTCACTGGGAATTTTAGTGGGTTCCAGGTATTTTAATCTCAACAAAAAATGCCATCCTATTGCATTCTTCCCATAGAGTCAACCACATGGTTACATGCCACCAAAACCTACAAAAAAATAATCACACGAGTCACTACATTGACAGTATGATATTCAGGATACATCCTGATCTCACTTGGATCCCAGTGCATGTACTACAGGATTCTGGGTTGCTCCACAATACCACATTGCATTGATCTTCTGTTATACAGTATGTATGTTTTGTAGCTAGCACCTCTATGTGCTACCTGTCAAACTGTGTGTTCAGACTCTGTATTCTACACCTAGAGTGATAGGACATCAGCCAACAGATATGACTCAGTTTAATAAAGTGACCAACAAACTGGAACCAGCCCCATCCAGGTCACTCATTGACCCTCAATGGGCCCTCTGTTCAGCTATTCACAAAGATTATACTGAGCTCTCCAAGTTGCCCATATGTGTGGTCACACCTGTTTATAATCTCACTACCTCTTCTGGAGTGACATTGCAATGAGGTACTACATGCTGAAAACCCTCTTCTGTTAATTTGCCAGCTTACTTTCACTGCTTCATGACCATCTTCCTCGCATCTGGTGGTCTCATCCTCCATATGGTCCTTCATCAAATAGTAACCTTGTTAAGTCCTCTTACTGTCCAACTTCACCTGCATGCCCTTACAGTGTCAAACACATAGTTATCATCCTCCAGTTTTTTTCCAGACCCTTGACAGAATCATCTAACAAACATTGTTCTTTGGCTTTGTTTCCTTATGACCAAAGCCAACACTGTTTCCCAAAACTTGCCATGTTGCTCTGTTAAAAAAACTTTCACTTCATTGGCTTCCCCATTACTCTCACTTTCCGAAGTCTGTGGACCTTCTCTAAGTTCTCTTTCACCAGTTTTGGCAGTTCCAATTTACTCAGAAATGTTCTCAACATCTTGCTCATATTCTGTTTGAGAGTCATATATTCGCACTGACTCATCCTTAGAGTTGACCAATTTCTTTCATCTCAGGCATGTGCTTATTGTCTTTTAATTCAGAATTAAACTTCAATGCATCCAATAGGGAGTGAGCCATGACTAATGCTTTGAACTCTTTATCACAAGCATCAGCTTCTGCTCAGTTACATACATCTGCAGATTTTCGTCTCACAGAGTAATCATTCTATCGCTTGCAGAGCCTTTCCTAAAACTGAGTCTGTTTCTTTTGCTTTGCACCATTGAGAGGGTCACTGACAGCATTTTTATCTCTGCATTTCCACCTTTACCCAATTAGCTTGTGTCTGTAACAAGTGACGGGATTTGTCTTTTCCCTCAATGCATTCTTGGAGAGTCTTAGTTAAGTTTACAACTTTGGGCCTGATTCAGGGCAGGATGTACTAAAGTGAAAATGCAGTAAAATCCCAAATGTTTTTATTTTTTTTTTACAGCATTTTTGTATTTACTTTCATCCATCTGCTGGGTCTCTGCTTTTGCTGGCATTACCCTGTAGAAGCCTATGGTGCTTCTTCCGCAATGCGATATGGACAAGGTTCCACGATGGAACCCTCCCAGCATCCCCCGTGGCCGTCACTGGTCTGCACATATGCAGATGGACTCCTGGGTCATAGAACCGGAAATCCAGTAGCTGCAGCGCATCACAAACCACAGCTCTTATCAGGAGAGCTGTCCTTTGTGATACTAATCGCATATGTTAGCACATATGCGATCAGTATCAATGCAGTAAGTGGCAGGATGTGCCGCAATCCTTTGGTACATCCTACCCTCAGAGTGGCACACAATTTTGAGTGTCGATGGATCCCATGATTTTTAGCAAGCTGCACATGTTGATGCCTGCATACATAAATTAGAGCAACTACAATCTATTCTGAGCTGACTGCTTCTCTCATGTGGCTGAATGAACGTTTGAAAGTAGAAGAACTGTCCCATGTGTGCATTGTGGTCTTTTAAACAGAGGTGCTGGCTATTCAAAGATAAGTATCTGCAGAGATCCATCCGAGTTCTGTCAGGTCTCCTGCGCCAAAGGTGGGGCTGGTGCAGGTCATACTTACCTACTTTGAATGTCTACTCCTCGGGAGAAGCCCGGAGAGGAGACGCTGCAGGAGACTTCAGAGGCGGGATGAGATATCAACAAGCTCCACCCACACATCCAGAAAACGCAGTGATTTGCTGGTCTGCGGAGGGGGCGGGGCTCAAATGATGCGATTCGCATCATTTTAACCCCAGGTTAAAGGATGCGAACAGGATGCGGGAGACTTACCCACTCTTCCGGGGGTGTGGGGGGCTACCCCAAAAAACGGGAGTGTCCCGCAGCTTCCGGGAGAGTAGGCAAGTATGGCTGCAGGTACAAGTAATATTGATAACTACTCTCACAAGCGCAGAGATGGGGTGGTGGAGAGTAAGGAAAGTGAGGAAAAGGAGGTAGGACAGGAGACATTCAGGGCCCCTAATACATTCTTAATGTTTGCATTTACTGCTAAAAGACCACATAGTTTTAGGTGGAAAAAAAAAATCAACTTCTTGCATGATTTGTGCAGTGCTGCGAGGAGAATATGTTTGTGCTCTGCTTTCCGTGCAGTCTCTTCAATATCAATCACTTCCCTCAGTCTACTGTACATAGTCATAAGGGCTACTTGTTTGCCTTCCTCCTCACAAGCAGCTTCAGCTGTCTGTTTCTGGTGTTTGTTCTGTGGGCATTTGAATCAATTATCAGGTTTTAGACCCGATAATTGTAATTTTCTTATCACCACTATTCACAGCATTGTGGCATTACAGCTGGTGAAATCCAGAAACAACTGATAAAGGACAAAACACATTGGGCCTGCTCTCCTACAATTTCCCATCAGATACGCTATTTTTGCATTTTATTATCGGAGCATATGCTTCAAAACAGAAACTGCAGAGAAGTATATAACAACAAGAATACCCACACAATGGGGGTCATTCCGAGTTGATCGCTAGCTGCCGTTGTTCGCTGCGTAGCGATCAGTGAAAAAATCGGCTAATATGCGCGTGTGTATGCACCGCAATGTGCACGCGCGTTGTACATGTACAAAGCCCGCTGTGGTTGTGCACAGGTTCTAGAGATGTTTTCAGTCACACTGGCGGCCGCAAGAAGATTGACAGGAAGGGGGCGTTTCTGAGTGTCAACTGACCGTTTTCTTGGAGTGTTTGGAAAAACGCAGGCGTGCCAGGGTAAACGCAGGCGTGGCTGGGTGACGTCAAAAGCCATCCCTCCAACGTTAGAATCAACGCACATGAAGAGTAAGTCCAGGGCTCATCTTGTTTTGCACAAAATGCTTCTGCAGGCGCTCTGCTGCACAGGCGTTTGCACTTCTGCAAAGCAAAAATACACTCCATGGTGGGCGGCGACAATGCGTTTCCACGGCTGCTAAAACTGCTAGAGAGCAAGCAACTCGGAATGACCCGCAATATGTAAGAAGGAATACAATAGTCATCAGGATACAACAATGTTTTGCACCATTTAAAATCCCCCAAAACATGTGACATACAGTAAGAGAATCTCGCATAAGAAACATGTAAGTATTAATAAAAATCAGCAATTTTATTGATAAACAACTTTTCCATGTCAATCATTTATCATATACAATATGATGCCATGCTTCCAGCATTACAATTTTCTTGTTTTCCAATCCAACAATAAGTAGGACATGAGCCACTACTGTACTGCAGCCAACGCTTGGAGGAACAATCAAACCAAACAACTAGGGGCAGAACATCAATCTGCAATACTATTTATGCAGGAACTGAGGGTGAGTTAGGCGATATCTTTACAAAATAAATAGTGTTATAGTGCCCACACACGGTGCTATTTGTGCTAGGTGCGATTTGAGCCTACACAATGGGGCAGTTGTATTAGCCTGGAGAAGGCAAAAGGAAGTGATAAACCAGTGATAAGTGCAAGGTGCTAAACGCAGCAGCCAATCAGCTCCAATATGTAAATTACCGGTTGACTGGTGCATTTATCACCTTGCGCTTATCACTGGTTTATCACTTCCTTATGCTTTCTTCAGGTTAATACCTCTGCCCCAATGTGTGCTATGCGATTTGGACTAAGTGGGCTTTGCTATTTGTACTACATCTGATTTTGAATACACTACAGGCTCTCATTCCGTGTTGATCGCTAGCTGCTTTAGTTCGCAGCGCAGCGATCAGGCTAAAAATCGGCACTTCTGCGCATGCGTATGCGGCTCAATGCGCACGCGCGACGTACCTTCACAAAAGCCGATGCAGTTTTACACAAGCTCTAGCAACGCTTTTCAGTCGCACTGCTGGCTGTAGAGTGATTGACAGGAAGTGGGTGTTTCTGGGCAGTAACTGACCATTTTCGGGGAGTTTGTGTAAAAACGCAGGCATGCCAGATAAAGACGCAAGAGTGGCTGGGAAAAAGTAGGCATGGCTGGGCGAACGCAGGGCGTGTTCGTGACGTCAAAACAGGAACTAACAATCTGAAGTGATCGCAAGCTAGGAGTAAGTCTCCAGCTACTCAGAAACTGCACAATCTTTTTTTGTAGCAGCGCTGCGATCCTTTCATTCGCACTTCTGCTAAGCTAAGATACACTCCCAGAGGGCGGCAGCTTAGCGTTTGCACGGCTGCTAAAAGCAGCTAGCGAGCGAACAACTCGGAAGGAGGGCCACAATGTAAAATGGCCCCCATTCCGAAATGATCGTAGCCGTGCTAAATTTAGCACAGCTACGATCATACACACTGACATTCGGGGGGACGCCCAGCACAGGCCTAGTCCGCCCCACATATCATTGCCGCCCCCCCGCAGCTCCTTGGGCAGCCTGGCCACAAAGCCCCTTGCGGGCTAGCTGCACTCACAACAGGGTCTATTCCCATCTATGGGTGTCATGGACACCCACCAGTGGGAATAGTCCCTGCTAGTCGGCAAGCCGACTGTCGGGATTTAGAGGGTTCAGGATGTAGCTGTCGGTATTGTGACCGCCGGTCATATAACTACATCCCGTTAATGGTGATGGCGTAGCAGACCTTTACTGGGAACTACAACCATTTGAACTGGAAATGGTACTCTGATGGGATCAGAAGAATTCTCAGATTGAAGACAGTTTCGGGTGGATGCTAAAGAAGCGCCTAACAATCCTCCAATTTAAAATGAAACAAAAATCAACAGATTGTTGATAAAAAGAATTGTTAACAAATTATTGTTTTAAAACCTAGATTAACATGGTGCTAAAAATATATACATCTACTTATGCACTTAGGGTATTATTCAGTAAGTATTGCAGATTCTGTGTTTTAGCAAAATCTGCAATCCTTTCTATTGCATGCTGGGGGCCGCTCATCACAGGGCAAGGCTGCCAAGCATGCTAAATAGCCTGCCCAGTGGCTGCGACCGCAATTTAATTGTGGTTGCAGCAACTGTGGATGAACCCCTGCAGACACAGCTTGGCTGCGTATGCAGGAGGTCTGCTGCCATTTTTTGGGTCAGAGCGGTTGCGTGTGACATCAAAAAACAAATCTAAATCTGGGTTAAGGGATAATGATAATAAAAAACACATTTCACCACTGGGGGTGGACTTTTGAAAAATCCATACTTAGTGGGTGCCTACATAACAAAACAAAGCTACTGTCCAAATTTAATTTCCTAGTCCGCATTGCTTCGGAGATTTCCTGATGAGTCAGTGGGGCCCCTGAAGAAAACCACTCTGTGCTGAATGAAACAGCTGTCGGGCTGCAGCTGTCAGTCTATATTCAATAAAATCTTTATAAAGATTAAATAATCGTTTTTCATCTCCAAAAGTGAGTGCTGGTATCTCTTTTTTCATTACCTGAGAAAAGTGAGGGGTGCACTCACTTACTCCCCACTGACCACCTGCTCAAATATACATATACAGAGAACCCTGCACTCTCCTTAATAGTTTAATTCACCTTAATGCTTTAATATACAACTGAATATATATCTCTCATCTGTGGAACATTGCCAGAATCAAGCACTTAATTCCCTCAGAAGACCTGCCTAAAGTCATACGTGCATTTGTATCATCATGCCTAGACTACTGCAATGCCCTCTACCTTGGTCTCCCAGCAAAAGAATTGCACCACATGCAGATAGTACAAAATGTAGCTGCCAGATTATTAACCAACCAGCCTGATTCCATCCAGATAACACTCTTTCTATACTCCCTTCACTGGCTACCTGTAAAATGGTGGATCATTCTCAAGATTGGTTTACTCTTTCCCAGCCCGGCCCCTACATGACCAGGGTTCAAGATAATTGAAGCAGCTTCTCATTTCTTACTGACCGACTCGATTGCTATGATCTGTAGATGAAGGGCGATTAACAGTACCTAGAATCTCCCTGAATTAATCTGGTGGTCCAGCGTTCAGCTTTGTGGCTCTTACTCTATGGAACTCTCTTCCCAGCACAGTATAGCTTTCCTGTAACACTGCTGTTAGGAACTGAAACTGATATGTGTATCTAGCACTGTGGGAGCATATGTGTATCTGGCACTGGGAACATTTGTGTATCTGGCACTGGGATCATATTCATATCTGGCACTGTGGTGTCATATGCATATCTGAAATTGGGGGCATATGTGTATCTAGCACTGGGGCATATATGTATCTGGCACTATGTCGACATATTCATATCTGGCACTGGGGGCATATGTGTATCTAGCACAGTAGGGGCATATGTGTATCTGGCACTGGAATCATATGTGTATCTAGCACTGTGGGGGCATATGTGTATATGGCACTGGGGGCATGTGTTTATCTGGCACTGGGGGCATATGTGTATCTTAGATACACATATGCCCCCAGTGCCAGAAACGCATATGCCCCACAGTTCTAGATACAGTATCTAGCATTGTGGGGGCATATGCATATCTGGCACTATGGGAACATATGTGTATCTGGCACTATTGAGGCATATGTGTATCACATAAAAAACTGTTTAAAAATTCTGTAAAACAGGGCCTCTAGACCATATAATCACAAAGCACACATCACACAGTTGAAAAGTGGCAGCAAATTGTCTTGAAAATGTCCTAGGAAGGCTTGAAACACATTGGAGGTGCACAGGAGACTGCCACGTTTGGATCCAGAGGGGCTCTGTATCAAAATCCATAACGTAGTTTATACGGGAGGCCATCTGGAGTTAATGTTTTACATCTGTTTGAGGAACCTTCCGGTAATTACCCCCTCTTGGTCTGATACTGCGACCTCACCTGTGCAATATGTGCTTTGTAATTATATGGTCTAGCTGACCTTTTTTATAGAATTTTTACACTGTTTTTTTTTTTTGTCCAAATTAAAAAATGTACTGTATTGCATGAGATCTCCATATATTCTTGTTTTTTATATGATGACTATGAGTGACATCGCAAAGGGAAAAGGATTTGCATGAGAAGCACCTAAAGTTGGAATTACATGCAAAGGAAAACACCTATAACAGGAACATATATTAATTACTGCATTATATCTGTTTATGCCTGAATAAGTTTGCCTAATTGATCTGTATTATTGCTGCAATATTATGGGTGTATCTTAGAAGGGAGCACATGGAACAATTGATAATTTATTTTTGTTATTGCTCACTGGGGTGTAGGAAGCCCCCCAGAAGAGTACTAATTGTTAAGGCTGACCCCATTTTGCGCACAAGAGAAAATACCATTTTTTTCTCAGCTGCATAGTTGCTGACTGTGGGTTAGGGGTAGGGAAGGGGAGCACAGGAATGACAAGGAGAAGAGAGAGGAATGAGGAGGAAGGAGTGCTCTACAATGTATATAATGGCCTCTGTCAGGCATAATGTGTGTAAGAGGCTCTACCAGACATAATGTATATAAGGGACTTTACCAGGCATAATGGGGCATATGTATTAACCTGGAGAAGGCATAAGGAAGTGATAAGCCAGTGATAAATGCAAGGTGATAAACACACCAGCCAATCAGCTCCTAACTGTTAATTTACATATTGGAGCTGATTGGCTGGTGTGTTTATCACCTTGCACATATCACTGGTTTATCACTTCATTATGCCTTCTCCAGGTTAATACATCTGCCCCATTGTGTGTAAGGGAGCTCTACCAGACATAATGTATATAAGGTCACTCACTCCCAGCTGCTCCATAGAGTTTTGTACAGGTACAAGTGACCCGTCTAAGGTGGCCAAATTAGGGGCACCAAACTGAGATTTTATCTTGCCCCCCCAACTGAAAAATGTTCTGATACCCCTGGACTGACTGTTTAGTCTCAGTTACTGTCCACCATTTACTGACATCAGCTTAGAGTTGCATGTGGATTGTGTAGAAATAGATTAAATGTACACGGTCATAATGTAGTTCCATAGAGAGTGAAGTTAAAAAAAAGCAGAAGTACATCAAGATCTTATAATTCTATTTGTGCTGAGGTAGAGAGGAAAACAATAACTACCGAAACATCTTCAGATTTATCCTCACAAGTAGAAAAAAATCTTCCTGACCCCTTTCAAATGATTAATACTATTTTAACCATGTTGTTGTTGTTAGAGTTAACGTTAAGTAAATGACTGTATGGAAGTCAGATTTAGAAAAGCAAGTGCATATTTGTTTTTAAGGACCACACCCATATACAGGTCGAGAGACCACATTCTCTCCGCCTGGGTCAAAATGAATCAACAACAGAAACATGTCAATACAATGATTTTTATAATATACAGTTACGCCCCATTCTTATAACCCTCCCATATGATTTGATGCATCTTGAGTACAGTGTTATGCAATATTAGGACAATTGGCAAAGACATCCAAGAGATATTTAGCCAATACATCCTCGTGATGAGGCTGATTCGTGATTTTAACCATGTGTCCTTGATTATAATATTAAAGTATACAATTTCCTAAGTTTCCATTGTTTAAAGTTGTGTGTGGGGGTATTCCTTATTAGGAATTAAACTGGACTTCGGATGTGCGTACGTGGACTTAATTCTAGTCTCTTAGTCTGTATAAAGTTCATATGAATATGCTTTCTCATCTAGCTAGAAACAAAATGGATTCTCTTATGCTTTTGGACTATAATGGTGAATATGAGGTCACCTTTGATATTGTGATTATTATGTGTATGCATAATGGGGGTCATTCCGAGTTGTTAGCTCATTATTTTTTTTCGCTACGGAGCGATTAGTCGCAAACTGCGCATGCGCAATGTTCGCAGTGCGCCCGCGCCAAGTAAATTAGCACAAAATTTTGGTATTTTACTCACGGCCTAACGAGGATTTTTCATCGTTCTGGTGATCGGAGTGTGATTGACAGGAAGTGGTTGTTTCTGGGCGGATACTTGCCGTTTTATGGGAGTGTGCGGAAAAACGCTGGCGTTTCTGGGAAAAACGCGTGAGTGTCTGAAGAAATGTGGGAGTGTCTGGGCGAACGCTGGGTGTTTTTGTGACGTCAAACCAGGAACGAAACTGACTGAACTGATCGCAGTGTAGGAGTAAGTCTGGAGCTACTCAGAAACTGCAAAGAAATTTCTAATCGCAATTCTGCTAATCTTTCGTTCGCATTTCTGCTATGCTAAGATACACTCCCAGAGGGCGACGGCTTAGCGTGTGCAATGCTGCTAAAAGTAGCTAGCGAGTGAACAACTCGGAATGAGGGCCCATATACGTACTATCCTGTAGTACATATATATAGCTGTTAGGCCTTTAGAATGTTGCCTCTGTCACAGTATTTGACACATGACAGTCAGATTAAATCCCTGGATCAATCACCCTAACAGCTTGATTTGCTCATTATAGCTGCCATTCATAGTAAGCAAACTCACCCAATCAATGTTTCAATCCATCCAGCTATTCTGCCATTACTCCAGTGAATATACAGTAGGTGTAATTTTAATTTTTCCTTTCTCCTTTAAGAAATAAAATTAAGTATTTTATTCTAAAGAAAGGACATTACCTACCAATGTCACATATCAGTCTACTGCACACAGGGCCAGAATCAGAGGTGGGTGCAGTGGCGATGTTCACGTAGTGGAGCAATTTTTTGCAACTGTGAAATTCCCTAAAAACTCTTACAGCACATGTGTACGCACAAAGGCACTGTTGCTATCACAATGTACGGTGTCAGAATTGTTGTAAAAAGTTCAAGGTGTTCCTGGGAGGTGGTTAGTACTGCTTGCAGAAACGGTCCATTTAATGGGCATATCATGGGGCAGTAAAAGTGGCTGCCTACGCAGAAGCACCGCCGCAGGCATAGAAGGCCATAGAGAAACTACACCTGCTATAGGGCTGATGCAGGTCTTGATGGTGAGACCAATGGTCGAGTCTAAGGATGTACCAATTGGTATTACCGCATCTACAGATGCTACAAGTGGCCATCTCAGTCCTTGCCCATTCAGACGCATAGGAAGGAGTTTGTAGCGCATCTGCATAAAATCTCAGACACACATTTTTTTATACTCATGTCGCAATAATGTAATCCTTCATCGTTAGATATATTTATTGGCGACATTACTATTACTTTTTTATGCATTCCAGAATTGTATTTATTTTGTAACTGATACAGTAAATCTTATTCTAGCTTGCAACAAACAGCTACTAATCCATACAATCTAATTGAAGGAACACACTGTCCAAATGTCACATTCTCTTTGGCCAATATAAAGAATACTTGCAGTCCTGGGCTACTGCCAGCATTCCCTAACATTATCCGAAGCTTTGCTTTACTACTGGCTATCACGATGTGGACGATGTGTTTTCCAGTCAACCCGTGGAAACACACTGAGCTATATGAATTATATATTGTTCTGATCCACGTCAGAATGATATATCATCAAATATATTGCCTAATGTATACCTTACCATAGGGCTGCAGAGAACGTGCCTTATTTATGTTTCTACGGAAATGCATTTGCTAGGATCACGTGACTGGCCACTGCAGTAGCAGCGCTGGTGCCATGCTTCTCTGCGTACATGATTGCAGCTTAGAGCAGATACACGTCCTGAAAATGGCCATGACACGCCTGCGTTTTTGCTGCCATTCCCCGGCATTACCACTCCTAAATGGTATCTTCCTGTCAGTCACTCTGCAATGAAATCCTCAGCATAAAGGCACATTTATACATGCGCAGTGCAATTGCAGTGCCTTTTATACATGCGCAGTGCAATTGCAGTGCTGTTTATACATGCGCAGTGCAACTGCAGTGCATGTGCCGATAATTGCTTAGTTGTGTTAACATATCGGCATTGCTTGCAAACATGAATTAGGCCCAAAGACTACAGGGATTTGTCAATATTTTCAAAAATAAGACAACATAAAAACATTATTATGAAGTAAAGTCAATGTGTGGTGCTCAAGGCGTGGTGCAGGGGAGGAGAGATTGGGAGGGAATTCAGTCAGATGCGAAGGGGGCAGATCAGCCTTTACCAGGGCGTTTCAATGCTGGCATTGGAAGCTCAATTCGCCCAGCTGGCTGGATTTGCCTAAAAGTGCTCACTGCCTATGGGGCAGCAGGGCCGTAACTAGGTGTGTGCTAGTGGTACCAGGCACACAGCGCATTTGCATTGTGGGCGCAGGACCGCCGGCAACACCCGCAGGGCCGATACTATCATATAAGGCAGCTTCAACACCACTGCTGCTGGCTGCAGCGCTGCCTCAGGTGAGGTGCGCCCAGCTTATTCCTGCACCTCACGTAGTTAACTACATTACACCAGGTAGCGCTGCAGCTGCCCGTCCGCAGGCTTTGCCCTGCCATGGTCCCCCTCTCCTGCCACCGCTCCATTTGTCCCAGTGAGTGGGCAGCCGAAGCCCCACCCACTCATTTCCTTATGCCCCGCATCTAGCGTCTGCAGGCTCTGCTCCCTTCCTGGTCCCCCTCTCTGACCGCTGCTCTGCTTGTCACAGTGAGTGGGCAGATGAAACCCCGCCCACTCACTCACTAATGTCCGGCCTCCATGCCTGCATTATGGAGTGTCCGCAGGCTCCCCTGCCTCTCTGGTCCCCCTCTCCAGCTGTACCTCCGCTGAGTGGGCGGCCGAAGTCCCACCCACTCACTCCCTCATGAGAGAGTGCACTAGCCACGAGCGCCTGCCCCCCGCCCTCCCGCGCCTCCAGTACTGTGTGGAGAGGGACAGTTCTGAGGAACAGAGGCTGGAAGCTGAGTGTCAGTGTGATGGCATGTAAGTATGTGGGTAGTGTAATAGTTGCTTTACACACACACACACACACACACACACACACACACACACACACACACACACACACACCCCTCTGGCTGCTTAATGTGTAAAAAGGAGGTCTCTGTTACTGTAATGTGTAAAAAGGGGACGGTGTCTTCCGTAATGTGTAAAAAGGGGACGGTGTCTTCCATAATGTGTAAAAAGGGACGCTGTCTGCCGTAATGTGTAAAGAGGGGACGCTGTCTGCCATAAAGTGTAAAAAGGGGACGCTGTCTTCCGTAATGTGTAAAAAGGGGATGCTGTCTGCCGTAATGTGTAAAAAGGGGACACTGTCTGCCGTAATGTGTAAAAAGGGGATGCTGTCTGCCATAATGTATAAAAAGGGGGACGCTGTCTGCCATAATGTGTAAAAAGGGGACACTGTCTGCCAAAATGTGTAAAAAGGGGACGCTGTCTGCCGTAATGTGTAAAAAGGGGAGCGCTGTCTGCCGTAATTTGTAAAAAGGGGAATCTGTCTGCTGTAATGTGTAAAAGGGGCTCTACCTGGTGTAGTGGTGCTACTGTGCAGTGTAATTTGAATAATGGAGACTACTGTGCACCGTAGTATGAATTGGTATTATTTTGTGGCCACACCCCTTCCCTACGGCACGCACTGCCCATATTTTACATAAGGGGTGGTGGCGCCAATGACGTTTCTTGCACACAGCGCTAAAATGCCTAGTTACGGCAGTGTGGGGCAGTGAGCACTTTTAAGAGAGAACCCCGCTGCCGTAATAAGCATCAACATTGGGCGGAATTGCTGGGCGAATCTTCCAACCACCTAATTGATTTCCCTTCATAATGTGAAAAATAAAACAAATGTATATTTATTAAAAAGTTGTGTCATTCTTTTTTTTTTTTACATTTCTTTATTGAGTCATCATGGATAAACATGTATTTACACAGTATCAATGAATACCAGTTGTGTTGAATAGATTCGATGTCATACAGCATAACATATATTGAGAGAAATAAAGCATTAACATTGTTTGATCGTGTTGTATTAATTATGTCCATTCTTTTCATCAAAATCTACATCAAATCAACAATAGTGATAAAATAGCCTCGAGTGGAGCCGCCAACAAACCTCCAGCTCAGTACAGGAAAACAGGTGGATCCTGTGCTGCCAATCTTGTTAGATACCATGTGGTGTTTTCTAAGCTATGGTGTATTTGTTGCCGTGTGTTAAGAGGGAGAGCAGAGATATATGATTCCCATAACGTAAAAAAACGGTCCACCTGTTTACCCTTATCCATTATTGCCTCCACCCAATCCATCCGAAACAGATGATATAATTTGGATAAAAAGAAAGGTATCTGCGGAGGTGTAGTTTCTATCCATCCCTGGAGAATTGTCTTTTTCCCTGCCGCACTAAGGGCTATGAGTAATTTTTTGCATTCTAGCGGCATCCTAAGAGTTGGGTCAATAATGCCCAGAATTGCCCTTTCTGGTGTGAAAGGAACTTAGGTTATTAATTTGGCTTCAGCATATCGCCTAACGAGAAGCCAGAAGTATTGAATGATTGGGCAAGCCCATAAACAGTGATAAGTATCAGCTTCAGATTGGTGGCATTTTGGGCAAGAGTGAGATTCCGAGGTTCCCATACGGAAACGTCGCAGAGGGGATAAATATGTATTGTGATAAACATTTAAAAACAACTCTGTATACATGCTAGCACCTAGCAGGTAAGACATTACGTGAAAACAGTAGAGCTTTTTCCATTAAAGGAATTGTTAACCTGGGGAAATGATTTAACCACTTAGATATGCCTCCCGGAATTTTAGCGTGGTCCAAGATGTTTCTCAAGAAAGTATAATGGGAGGAAATAGCTTTACGTTGAGGGACCGGGTAGGATAGAAGAGTTATTCCAATCCGCTATTGTAAGGTGTCTGAGAACATGATTTACGTAAAATCGCAGTTGTACAAATGCTAAGGGGTATGGGCTGATCATGGCAAATGCCGAGGATACCTCAGAGAAGGTTAGCACCCTCCGACCCTCCGTGGAGACCAAGGATCGAATAGAACGCAATCCAGTCAATCCCCACACATTGAAGGGGTGAGCAGCCATGCCATCCAGAAAATCAGGGTTTTGGAGAAAGGGCAGGTGCAGGGAGTGGTAGTGATTCAATTTAGCATGATGGCGCAGAATGTGCCATAGTTTTCTGGTGGTCCACAGGAGTGGGTTGGATTTAATATACTCTGGAACCTCCTGGTCATGTTGGTGAAGGAAACATGTCAGATCAGTGCCCTGTAAGAAATTCTGTTCCAATGACGTGTTTGTATACACTGAACTTTTTTGTATCCAATTCCTCAGGTGTCGTAAGAGGGCGGCGTGATTGTATACCTCAATATCAGGGAAATTGATCCCTCCATTTGATTTAGGCTGGGTCAATTTCCGCATTGCTATCCTAGCTCTGCCACCCCTCCAAATAAATCCCCTAATGAGTGTATTAATTGATCGAATATTCGTTTTTGTAAGCAGGACCGGAAGCGTTTGCAGAGGATAGAGCAATCGGGGCATGGCCACAATCTTGAGTAAGTTGGCCCTGCCCAAATAAGATAATGGGAGACATCCCTTTATGTCAGTAGATAAGGTAGATATAGCTTTACTAACATTTAGTCTATATAGAGCATCTACATTTTTTGGTATCAGTATCCCCAGGTATGGAATGTATGCATCTGCCCAATGTAGAGGATATTGAGCAGTCCACCGGGTGCCAGTGGTGGTGCTGCATAGTAATAATGCTCTAGATTTGTCAACGTTGATGCTAAAACCTGAAATGGAACCGAATAATTGTATTTTGTCAAGTATTTGTTAAAAGGACCCGTTCAGGATTACTGATATAAAGGAGTATATCATCGGCAAAAGCAGATAATTTAATTTCCTGTGTACCTATTCTGATTCCCTGAAACGTTGTCCATTCTTGGAGTATACGCAATGTAGGGTCAAGTGCCAGATTAAATAGGAGTGGGGATAGGGGACAGCCCTGGCGAGTGCCCCTTTCTAGAAAAAATCGCGGTCCTCTAACTCCATTTATGAGGAGAGAGGCAGAAGGTTTATTGTATATATACCGGATATAGTCAAGAAAGTATATTTAAAAGCCCCTGTTCTCTAGAACCATGTATAAATGCGCCCATAACATCATGTCAAATGCTTTGTTAGCATCAAGACTTAAAAGCATTTTCGAGTCAGCGTGGGAATGTTGAGATGATACCACTGCCGCCAAAGCTGTGCAGATAGCCTTAACTGTGTGGCAGCCTTGTACAAACCCCATTTGAGTGACATTGAGAATATCGGGGAGAATCACCTGGAGTCTTGTCACCATAATTTTCGCTAAGATCTTATAATCGACGTTCAGGAGACTAATGGGCCTATATGAAGAAAGTAACGTTGTGTCTTTGTCTGGCTTCGGTAGAAGGGTTATATACGCTTCATTAAAAAAGGGAGATGGCAGTTTCTTTCATGTATAGCTTGGAACAGTTCCAACTATGATGGGGCAATATGTGGTTGTAATATGCGATAATAATCGCCTGAAAGACCAGCTGGGCCTGGGGACTTGCCATAGGGTAGATGTGAGATAGTATGATTGATTTCCTCCATTGTAATTTTGCCCGCTAAGGCTTCCAGTTGTTCAGGAGTCAGAGGTGGCAGTACGGAGTTTGTAAGTAGGTGATTCTGAATGTCCTTATCTACTTGTGAGGAATTTAATACAGTCATAAAGTAATCTTGAAATTGAGATACAATTTCCTGGGACTTGGTTATGATGGTGTCAGTTATAGGGTGTTTCAATGCGGTTATTGTGTGATGTTTCCTAGGGGGTCGAGACATGACAGCAAGCAATCTGCCCGCCTTGTTCCCCCACCTGTAGAATTTGTTTTTTGTGTAATCAATTGAATGTTTTGCTTGTGTCACTAGATAAGTTTCCAGTAATTGTCGCGCCTGTCTATATGTAGCAAGTGTGTTTTCCGATGGGGCAGAAACGCAAGTTTGAAAGGCATTTGACATTACTGTCTTTAATGCAATATATTCTGCTTTAGTCTCCTTTTTCTTTTTGGCCACATAGCTTATGATGTGTCCTCTCATCACTGCCTTAGAGGCGTTCGAAAAGATTTCAGGCTTGTCCCAATAATCTAGGTTCTCGTCAACAAAATTCGTCCAGTGGTAAGTGAGATAGAATTTGAAGTCTTCTGAGTTAGCTAGATAGTGTGGGAAGCGCCATATGTGATCTGTCGGGTACATTGAAGAGTGGGTAAGAGCCAAGGAGACAGGGGCGTGGTCCGATATCAATATATCATGTATGTCCACATGGCAAACACGAGACACCAAGTCATCAATTATAAAAAAATGTATCTATGCGGGATAATGAGTTATGGGCAAGTGATAAGTGAGTGTGTGTTCTATCCCCGGGATTAAGCAATCTCCACGGATCTGAAAGGTCCAAGGAGTGTCTAAATGAGGACAAAAACCTGCTGCGAGAATCAGTACTTCTGGGCATGGCTGGCGATCTATTAATCGTAGGATCTTCCACCATATTAAAATTGCCCCCTATTATCAGAGGGTAGTTTGTTCTACCCTGTATAATATGTTTGAGATCTTGAATGAACAAATGAGTGTTAATATTAGGGGCATAAACGTTCACCAAGGTATACTTTGTATGGAAGATTTCGGTGTCAAGAATTATATACCTTCCATCAGGATCAATTATATTATCCAAGATAGTAATCAGAAGATCTTTACGGAATAAAATGGCTACTCCCCTATTTTTCCTATGGAAAGGAGCTGATAGGCAGGAGCCAATCCAGGCTGCCTTCAATGTGTTATTCTCACTTGCTGTCCAGTGGGTCTCCTGTAAGAACACCACATCCGGATGCAGGCGTTTAAGGTGTGTGGTGACACGCCGTCTCTTGACAGGCGCGTTCAAACCACCAACATTCCAGGAAACTATCTGGAGGGGCTTTGGGGGGAGGGTATCAGAGGAATTATTTACAGAAGACAGCATGGCTACTCACCCCCCAGAGGCAGATGTGTTGCATGAAAATTGGCCAAATAACTTGGCCCATGTTGGCAGCTCCCCCCAGTACCAAGGCTGTATGCTAAAATGGATTGTACAGTGTGTTAAAAGAAAAAATAACAAAATATAAGACAATTTCAAAAATCCATAATGACTCACAACTCCCTTTTCAAATATTTTCCAACCAACAATAACTACGGTGGGCACCATATAGGCCTAGTGGTGCGCACACTGAACACTACTAAATATAGTAGTAAAATCCTATCATGAAGGGATGCCTCCCCAAAAAGGAACATAAGGAACATAAAAATAAAATAAAAACAAAACACAATCGGTTCCACCCGAGACAATGGAGTCTCGGTGAATCAGAGGTTGTGTGATGTCAAGATGACATTCTATCTACGTGGTGATCGCTGTGGTAGCCTATCCGTCAGAAAATGCGATTTCGCCACCTCCGGGTCATTGAAAAAAGTTTGACCGCCATTTTCCATCACTCGCAGTTTCGCAGGGTATAGCAAGGCAAATCTGATATTTTTGTTGTGTAAAAAAGAGCAAACCTCAGAAAATTATTTTCTCTTTTGGGCAACTGCGGCAGAAAAATCTTGAAAAATCTAAATTCTATGTCCTCCGACCACTAGGCCCTTAGCTTTATGATAAGTGAGTAAGATTTGTTCCTTAGCTCTAGAATAGAGATAGCGGGCAATGACTGGGCGTGATCGCTGTGATGCCCCCTCTCTCAAGGCCCCTAAACTGTGAGCTCGCTCAATATGGGGTATCTCTACATTAGCTAGGATCCCCAAGGATGTGGGCAGGTCCGTACCAAGAAAAGATGTGAGGGCTGACCCTGTAATAGATTCAGGTATGCCCACAAACCAGAGATTGTTTCTGCGAGATATATGTTCTAAATCCTCCAGTTTTTCCTGTAACTGTTGTGTAAGAGGGTGGAGGGTAGATACCTCATCCTGACAGGAATGGACATTGTCTTCAATATCACTTACTCTAGATTCTAGTGCCATGATGCGGGCTGCGTGTGAATCGATATGTGCCAACCTGGCATCTAAGCGGGTTTGAAGGTCATTGAATCTTTTGTCCATTAGGTGCATTATAAAATCGGCTATTTCTTTAGCCGTCAGAGAAGAATGTCTATCCCCATGTGTCTCTGAAGCGTCTAACTCTGGACTAACAGGAGAGGAGGGGCCAGATTTTTGGGTCACCTCCTTCCCCTTCCCGGCCCTGTTTGTGAGGTTAGATTGTTTTGGAGGCATATTTTTGTAGAGATATTTATCCATACCCCAGGGGAATTAAAGAGGAGCAAACAATGTTATAGGCCTAACACACAGATTAAAACAAAAACAATCACAGAGGATATTGTAGTTAGAAGCAAGATGTCTCGGGTGGTGGAATACTGTTACACTATTGCATTAAAGACACGGCTTACAGGGGAGGCATCCCAACAAAACAAAACAAAAAAAACCCCATAACATTGTGCATTCACATAGTCAAAGCACGTATTATGCAAACCTTGTGGAATCGCATAAACGAAACATGAGGTACAATGTATGAATAACAATAAGCAAACCAGGATGCAATGATGTGGATGAGTATGGGCCAGAGAATTATATGAACTTGAAGATGGAGAACAGATAAAAAATACTGGTGCAGTCCTATGTTGCCATTATTGGCAACAAAGTATGCCCATCGAAATACAATAACAAACACAAAAAAAAAATATCTAAACACACATATATATATATATATATATATATATACATACACATACACAATGGGAGGACTGAGTATATGAAACAGTGACAGCGTCAATAAATTTACGTGTTAAGACCTTAACAGATGTTGACACTTGAGTATGGTATTATAGTAGAGACAAGCTGTACCTGCTTATTTAAATTAATGCTGTCTGATGAGACAGAGATACATCCAATAATTGCTATATAAATAAAGCACCAATATAAACTCTTACCGAGCGATATAGTAGGTCTGGAAACTATGTTCACTTATATGATTAAAAATACTCAGTTTGTCAATGTATTATCAGAAAAAGTCACCAGGTGGCATAAGTGTCTAAGGAACTCACAAAAGTTTCACCGCTGTAACAGAGCCCAAAGTAACATGGAAATGTCCAACATGAACTGTAGCTTCCAAGATCGTGCCTCTTGAATGATATTTGGCTAAATTAGAAAGGTATAAAAAGGGTGTGCTTTAAATACCACCCAGTCCTCCACAGTACAGAAGCACAAGTATCCCTAAATAAATTGCCTGTGGGAATATCAGTTGCAGCAGCAATAGGGTATTATGAGGCTCCAGGCACAGAGTGTTCCAATATTCCTATTAGGGATAAATCAGCAGAAGAAGTAATAGAGTGAGGATAAAGCTTATGAGAGGTGGAAGGGAGGAAGCAGGTAGGAATGGTTATACTTAGAAGTAAAGGATCAGGTTTGGAAGAATAGACTAGAAGAAGGATCCAAGATGTTAATAAAGAGAGAATGTAACCAGTCACCATTTTGATTTGGGGGATAATGCAGGAAGCAGATCTTCGATGGTCCACAGTACTGTTCCAGGCACTGAACCCCAATACCGGGCTGGCAATAGAAGATGTCAGTTCAAGCGCTGAGGGAGCATAAGCCGGTGGTTGCCCCCTTCATCTCCAAATATATCAGCGTAAGTCTCCCCCAAGTATAGTGTAAAGATCCCCACTGCTGCACAGTGCAGCGTTTCCCCTTCCAAAAGCGTTCGACCACACTCAACTCTCAGCCTGGGCCGGGAGAAGCAGACCTGCTATGAGGATCGCGTAGCCGCGTCTGACATGTCAGACAGGACGGGGTGGCGAGGATCTCCTCTTTGCCGCGGCCACTACTAGGTCGATCAGCGGCCTCTCCTCACCTCTCGTCAGCAGGATCCAGACCAGGAACCGAGCAGAGTCACGAGCCTCGAAGCCTCCCGAGTGGCACCCAGGTTAGTCACACTCACGGATCCCTCAAAGGCCCGATTGGAGAGTGGAGGTCACCAGCCACCGATCGGTCCCATACCAAGCCGCCCGCAAAAGACAGCTGATGTCCGCCGATCACCAAAGGAGCAGGTTAGGATGGGATGCGCCCGCTATAGACCCATCACCGCTGCCTTGTTCGCGCCAAAACCGGCGTTCAGGCGGGCCATCGCTATAAGTGGCCAGACTCTGGTGGAAAGACAGAATCCCGGGGAGATATGGGGATCACTTGATCAAGCAGTATTTCAGGAATCCGTGGGTGTATTCAGCGTCCCTAGTATTTGCCTTGAAACGCAGGATTCAGGCTGATCGTGAGTCTCTAACCCGGGAGGGAAGTTAAAAGGCGGCCATACTCGATGCCCCGCCCACCGGAAGTTCAAGTTTGTCATTCTTTTTACTATAATAGGGTGGATCCCATATAATGCATAGCCTGCAAGGAATATCTTACTGGATTTGCTCCCCTTGCATGGAAGCATGATTTATTCCAAACACAAAGTTACTTGCTTTTTTTTTGCTCTACTTACAAATCTGAACCAGCCCTTAGTTCCCAAATATACTAAAACAATTATTACCGTGATTGAATATAACCTTATTAACAACTAGTGGTTAGAAATATAACCGAAAAATTGAGAGGCCAACATCCTTTGGGTCACTAATCTTAATAAGTACATTTTATAACTAATATTTGCTGAATCATTGTATCAATTTCACAAGTAACGTAATGTGAACCCGGTTATTAGTACTGTTCCCATTCAGAAAATACAATTATTCCCAAATTTCTACTTGTAATTTCAATAAATGTCAGCTCATGCAAACGTACCAAAAAAATAATTTTAGTTGTGCTTTCCATTTGCTCTGATTCCAGATCCCATGACCTTACCTAGCTGCCATCTGGAATAACTGTGCTAGTACCAGTGAGTGAGAGTTACAGAGGTAGATAATACCAGCTAAATGCTTGCCATTTCAGTTCTGTACAAACTACCAATTCCTGAATTAATACATATTTAACTAACTTGAAATGCATAATTTCTAACATAATTTTAGCTGTGTGTGTATTTTTGGAGAGAGCTCCAGGACATGTACTGTTGGGTCTAGCTATAGCAATTACTGTAGCAAGGTTTGACATTTTCCATGGAATTATTGCAAACATTAAGTGATGGTGACTTAATTGTCAACACCAGAAAGAACAAAGATGCTTAATTTACAATTACAATGTTAATTTTAGTTTTTGCAACTCTCGCTTAATTTGTCTAATTTTTCTCAATCATCTTCTACTTCTTCTACTATACATGTGACTATTGTGTAAGGATTAATACTTACCTACTCTCATGGTACATTTGAGAGACTCCACAATCTCAAGTGGATCTCCCAGATGCTCAGAAAATTAGGCAAGTCTCCCTGAGACCACCAGATGTTGTCACTGCTGCCTGAGCGAAGTGGGCAGTCTCTGGTGACTTGATGATGCCATTTGCACTGAGCTGTATCATCATAACCCTGCCCCCCATTTCACAAAGCCTGGAATAGCAGCTTTGTACCGTGGGGCAGTGTTACAATGACATGATCATGCCTCATGCAACGCTCATCTACCTGTGACAGGCAGCCTCACCCCTCACCTGGACATACCACCTGGCTGATACCCATAGTAGGGCATGTCAACATGTATGGTAAGGGTCTGATACAACAAAATATAATTAAATGTGTTTATGAAATATGTCAGAAAGAAAACAGACATATAAGAGTTAAAGTACTGTTATGAGCCACGGCTGTGGCTCATTCCAGTTTTGCATTTTTGTTATGTATTTTATGTTATACTTCTGTTTGTTCCCCGTGGGTGTCATGGGGTGCTCGGAGCTCACCCTTAAGGAGGGGATACTGTTATGAACCACAGGTAGTGGTTCATTCCTATATTATGTTTATAAAGTTATCTTGCATGCCAGGATTTCCTGTTGCTCTGTTTTAGGATGCTCTTGTCTGCTGTCGCTGGTGAGTCTGTGCAATTGCAGCTTGTTCCCATGTGTTCAGCCTCATCTGGCTGCTAATTGCATCTTGTCAGCTTGGGGAGTCTTGCAATAGGCCAGCTGCACTGGATTATTAATTAGGCCTCTCTGTTATATGCTGGCTGATTGCAGTTCGCAGATGCTGGTGATATTTCTTGGTTTGCAGTCTGCTTGAAGTCTGAGCTGGTTCCTGTCAGTCCCTGTGTTGATTCCTGTGTCAGTCCCTGTGTTGATTCCTGTGTCAGTCCCTGTGTCAGTCCCTGTGTCGATTCCTGTGTCAGTCCCTGTGTCGAATCCTGTGTCTGATCCCGTGTCCTGCTGTGAGGCGTTGCTGCCCCTGGTCAAGTCTTCTGGCTTCCTGGTGTCCACCGGTCTGTCGTTTGGGATTCTGCCTGTCCTCCAGTTCTGAGAGTCGGTGTCGGCAGCATTAGAAGTTCCTGTCCGTTTGCCAGTATTCGTACCGGTTCCGTGAGTAGCGGCTCTCCGTTGGCCTAGGTTGCTGTATTCCATTATTGTGTCTGTCCCTGGTGTTTTGCAGAGGGTTCTGCTTATGCTGTCACCGCCGGTACACAAAGGTATTGTGTCGGCGTGTGATCAGCATTTCCTTTGTTGTTCTTTTCCTTTGGTGGTTTCTCCGCACATATTTTAGGTTTTTAGTTAGCTTGTAGCCCCTGGCCTGTTTGCTTGGTTGGAGGTCCTCTTGTCATCATCCTGCCTCGGATTTCCCTTTGTCTCTCACTTGGACCGGGGGGCACCGGAGTTGGGCGGACGTGGTCCGCCCTTCAAACGTGGCTGCCAGGGGCTCAAGAAACCATGGTCTCGCAGGGGATTTCCGATAGCACGGGTGAGACGATAGAGTTGGGGCGCCAGGGGCTATTCCCTTTCCATTCCCCTTTCCCAGCGTTACGTCCTGGTGCTCTGGACTCACTTCATGAACATCTCCCTTGTTCTGAGCACCAGGAACCTAACATTATCACCAGCCATACCACAAAAAAGAAATAAAACTTTTTTTTCTTTTTTGGCCCAGTCCGGTGTTTAGAGATCCAGTCCGGTGTTTAGAGATCCAGTCTGGTGTTTAGAGATCCAGTCCGGTGTTTAGAGATCCAGTCCGGTGTTTAGAGATCCAGTCCGGTGTTTAGAGATCCAGTCCGGTGTTTAAAAAAAAAATATTTAGTCTTGCCTTGTCTAGTCTTGCCTTGTCTAGTCTTAAATCCTCCTATGTCTACTATGCAAGCCCTGCAGGCATCTCTCGCAGCCCTGAACTCTGCATTCAGTGCTTTGAGACCAGAGCGACTAGAAGTATTGCAGCAATCCCTAAAGCAACTGCAAAACCTTCTGACTAAAATCTTGCTCATCTTGCCAGAAGTCGTTGAGAGTACATCTATCTCTAAAGAGACTCTAGCTCACAGTATGGTGACAAGAGAACCCTCTGGTTTATTTGAAGAGAAAAGGTTTAAAAGTTTTCTGCGGCCCAGGCTCTCAGAAGAGGAGCGTCTGCGTCGCAGAAACTTAAACTTATGCCTATATTGTGGGGGTTTAGGCCTGCAGACCTGTGAGTTGCGCAAGCCAAAGTGTGGTGACGAGTCTTGCCCTCTGGCCAAGTTGAGTCAGGATTCAAGACCTACTCCTGTCTCTACTGTGGCAGAGGTACTTGTCACACAACCCACATTAAAAAGCTCTCTGTCCTATGATTGGGGTCCTTGGGCAAGGGAGCCCCATTATAGATTCAGGAATCAAAAGAGAATGTTTCTCTCCTCTCTTCAGGTTCCTGTTGAAGCGGAGTTGCAAACCCCTGGAGTGGTGCCTGATGCCCAGGGTCCTGGAGTGGTGCCCGATGCCCAGGGTCCTGGAGTGGTGCCCAATGCCCAGGGTCCTGGAGTGGTGCCCGATGCCCAGGGTCCTGGAGTGGTGCCCGATGCCCAGGGTCCTGGTGCGGTGCCCGTAGCCCAGGGTGCTGGTGCGGTACCCGATGCCCAGGGTGCTGGTGCGGTACCCGATGCCCAAAGTGCTGGTGCGGTACCCGATGCCCAGAGTGCTGGTGCGGTACCCGATGCCCAGAGTGCTGGAGCGGTACCCGATGCCCAAGCTTATAGAGGGACATCAAAAATTGTAGCTCAGGTTTCCATTCCAGAAGGGGTCTCAGAAGCTGTTACCCCAGGTAGGGACTTGAAGAGCGTAACCCCAGAAAGGTTACCTAAAACCATTATGCTAGAAGAGAACTCGAGAAGCAAAACCCCAGAAGGGATATTTGAAGTAATATCCCCAAGTGGGGTCTCGAGAGACGCAGCCCCAAAGAAGGGTCTAGAAGTCGCTTCCCCAGGAAAGAACTTAAGAAGCATAGCATTAGTGGAGGATCTGAACGTTATTACTTCAGCAAAAGTCCCGGAAGTCATAGTCCCGGGAGAACTTTCGATAATTATCGATTCAGAGAGGGAGGCCGATGGCCCGATCCCAGTCAGGGAGGCCAACGGCCCGGTCCCAGTAAAAGAATCCGAGGTGCTGACCCCAGCGGTGTTCCCGGAGGCCACTGCCCCAGCGGTGTTCCCGGAGGCCACTGCCCCAGCGGTGTTCCCGGAGGCCACTGCCCCAGCGGTGTTCCCGGAGGCCACTGCCCTGGGTGGGGTTCAGAAAGTCACTGCCCCGGGTGGGGTTCAGAAAGTCACTGCCCCGGGTGGGGTTCAGAAAGTCACTGCCCCGGGTGGGGTTCAGAAAGTCACTGCCCCGGGTGGGATTCAGAAAGTCACTGCCCCGGGTGGGGTTCTGAAAGTCACAGCCCCAGGTGGGGTTCAGAAAGCAACTGCCCCGGGTGGGGTTCAGAGAGTCTCAGCCTCGAGTAAGGTCAATAGTGACCAGGTCATAGCAAAGCACTCCAGTCAGTCAGATGAGAAGGAAACAGATCCTGACTCTGATATCTCAACATCCATAACCTTTGATGGGGACTTAGCCCATTTTCAGGCGCTTTTCAAACACTATTACACTATTATGTTGTCTAGACCATTTCTGGGCGTCACTTCAGAAAACCTTGGGCTCTATCTGATTTATTCTTTTAGAGGAGAGCCTTTTGAGTGGGCGACCAGCCTAATGAAAGCTGAAGATCCCATTCTTCAGGATCCCCTAGCATTCTGTGATGCAATTATTAAAAGATATGGTTCCAAAGAAATTGGTTCAGGTTCCTCTAAGTCACCCGTCTTGTCTGCTGAGAGTCCACCAAATACTGTAAACTCGGCACAAGAGTCCCAGCCCGTTGTTTTGACTGCAGGATGTGCTTTTCTGACTTCTTCTTCTAATAGTACTTTGCCAGAAAGTTCAGCTCCCAAGGGTAAGAAACCTGTCTCTGATTTGAACGCAGCCTTGCTGGGTGGTACCATCAGTTCAGACAATGTTTGGGGAATTACCTTGGTCAGACCTAAAGAGCTTTGTAAAAAGAAGAAGAAGAAAAATAAATAATTTTTTGACTCTTGCCTTGATTTAAAAAAAAAAAAAAAAAAAAAAAGAGATTTTTTTTTTTCTCCTTGTCTTGTGTCCTGTGGCCACCGTTAGGGGGAGGGCACTGTTACAAGTTGTTGCTACAGCTTGTTTTTGTTTTCTTGTCTGTTAGACCAGTGTGTCAGGTTTTTTTTTGTATCCCTTGTTCTGGATAGTCTGAATTTTGGGGTCTTTTGACCCCTCCTCAAGGGGGGGGTGATGTTATGAGCCACGGCTGTGGCTCATTCCAGTTTTGCATTTTTGTTATGTATTTTATGTTATACTTCTGTTTGTTCCCCGTGGGTGTCATGGGGTGCTCGGAGCTCACCCTTAAGGAGGGGATACTGTTATGAACCACAGGTAGTGGTTCATTCCTATATTATGTTTATAAAGTTATCTTGCATGCCAGGATTTCCTGTTGCTCTGTTTTAGGATGCTCTTGTCTGCTGTCGCTGGTGAGTCTGTGCAATTGCAGCTTGTTCCCATGTGTTCAGCCTCATCTGGCTGCTAATTGCATCTTGTCAGCTTGGGGAGTCTTGCAATAGGCCAGCTGCACTGGATTATTAATTAGGCCTCTCTGTTATATGCTGGCTGATTGCAGTTCGCAGATGCTGGTGATATTTCTTGGTTTGCAGTCTGCTTGAAGTCTGAGCTGGTTCCTGTCAGTCCCTGTGTTGATTCCTGTGTCAGTCCCTGTGTTGATTCCTGTGTCAGTCCCTGTGTCAGTCCCTGTGTCAGTCCCTGTGTCAGTCCCTGTGTCGATTCCTGTGTCAGTCCCTGTGTCGAATCCTGTGTCTGATCCCGTGTCCTGCTGTGAGGCGTTGCTGCCCCTGGTCAAGTCTTCTGGCTTCCTGGTGTCCACCGGTCTGTCGTTTGGGATTCTGCCTGTCCTCCAGTTCTGAGAGTCGGTGTCGGCAGCATTAGAAGTTCCTGTCCGTTTGCCAGTATTCGTACCGGTTCCGTGAGTAGCGGCTCTCCGTTGGCCTAGGTTGCTGTATTCCATTATTGTGTCTGTCCCTGGTGTTTTGCAGAGGGTTCTGCTTATGCTGTCACCGCCGGTACACAAAGGTATTGTGTCGGCGTGTGATCAGCATTTCCTTTGTTGTTCTTTTCCTTTGGCGGTTTCTCCGCACATACTTTAGGTTTTTAGTTAGCTTGTAGCCCCTGGCCTGTTTGCTTGGTTGGAGGTCCTCTTGTCATCATCCTGCCTCGGATTTCCCTTTGTCTCTCACTGGGACCGGGGGGCACCGGAGTTGGGCGGACGTGGTCCGCCCTTCAAACGTGGCTGCCAGGGGCTCAAGAAACCATGGTCTCGCAGGGGATTTCCGATAGCACGGGTGAGACGATAGAGTTGGGGCGCCAGGGGCTATTCCCTTTCCATTCCCCTTTCCCAGCGTTACGTCCTGGTGCTCTGGACTCACTTCATGAACATCTCCCTTGTTCTGAGCACCAGGAACCTAACAAGTACAAAAGAAAAAGAGTGAAGCAAAATCTAAAACACATGAAAGATATACAGAACAAGCCCAAATAGGCATATGAGCAACAAAGAAGTCCAAGACACATGGTACAAGATCAGGAACTCCACCACATATGTATAACAAACCAGCACCAGGGAAAAAACAGGATGAAAATCTCTTTTTAATATAAATTACATGTTCCTTAACATAAAATATTTTTGTTGGGGATTCATCTGCTCAGATTTAAATAGGGTCAAGCCATCAGTACCATGTCACTGCCACTCATGCTTGGTCCTGTTTCCCTCTTGACATCTCCTGTGAACAATGTGCATAACAACAATTTTGGTTGGCATCTGTCATTTTTGTGTCATTTTATTCCAACACATATACAATAATTTACTAAGTTCCCGTGTTTGTCTAACTCATAGTTTACGATGTCTTAGCTATCCATAATCCAGGAAGGTATTTTAAAAACTCTGCCGCACATGGATGGATTTTACTCCAGTTCGTATTTCCCAAATGTGTCTGCATGATTGGTTGCAAGTGTCATACATGGGAGTGTCATGTCAGAGCCATATAAATAGTTACGCCCCAAACCGCCCAAACGTCATGTGTTTAGTTAGTGGAGTGTGGAGAGGGTGTGGATCTGGTAAGTTGGAAAGTGGTGTTGGTGATTTATGAGTGCTGTATTGTGTATGAAAGGTGTGTTGTCTTTATTATTGTCTTGTTTATTAATAGTTTGTCTTATTTTTCTGTCAGTGTCATTTTAATTGAAAATCTTTTGTCATTGTGTGGGTATCCGGTTGATAGATAGACAGTGTCTAGTTAGACAGTCAATAGATAGACACCATATATTAGACAGACATTAGGTCGACAGGGTCAAAAGGTCGACAGGGTCAAAAGGTCAACATGAAAAATGCAGACAATACAAAAGGTCGACAGGGTCAAAAGGTCAACAGGGTCAAAATGTCGACATGAAAATGATCGACATACAAAATATCGACAAATGATTTTTTCTTATTTACCATGTTTTTGGACTATTTCATACCTTCTCTATCCATGTCGGCATAGAGTTGGTTATAAATCTTGTGGCAAGTGCAGCGAGCCACTGAGCCCGAAACATGGCGAGCGAAACGAGCCCCGCTAGGGTATGCCTTTCTACAATTGGGGGTCCCAGATGACAAAACTATAAACACAAACCCCAAAAATGCAAAAAACATGGTGTCTACCTTTTTTATGTTGACCATTTTCATGTCGCCCTTTTGACCCTGTAGACCTTTCGTATTGCCTACCTTTTGACCCTGTCGACCTTATGACCCTGTCGACATTTTGACCCTGTCGACCTGATGTCTGTCTAACATATGGTGTCTATCTATTGACTGTCTAACTAGGCACCATCTATCTTTTATAACACACCCGTGTGTGTGTGTGTGTGTGTGTGTGTGTGTGTGTGTGTGTGTGTGTGTGTGTGTGTGTTGTCTGTGGTGTATACTGTTTGGGTAGTTGGAGTGGAGGAGTGTGTTTGTCCTTTATTTTTTTGTGTTAACTGTTGTACTAGATCGGATGCTGATGAAAGTGAGGTGGGGGGAGGTGGCAGTTGAGGCGAGATGCACCTGCTACCTTTTCCCTCTGTACACTTTACTAAGTCTCAAGCAGAGTAGCACCTCACTACCTAATTAAGGTGTGCAAATTAGGACCCTTTTCCCTCTGTAACTGATGTATTCATACATTTCTGAAGGTAGGAGACACCTTCACCCTAATTTAGCACCCTGCCCCACCCACCCCTCTGATTTAAATAGTCCAACACTCTAGTCTTTACATTTGGAATGAGCACACTGAGGTAAGGCTCCTACATTTTGTTTAATATGGCAGTCCATAATGGGGGGAATTCTCTGGAGTGTGGGGCTCCCTGTGCCTGCCGTGGCTGGGTGTCCCTGGGGCATCGCAATTTAACACTATTTCATCACTCCATGGCCCTTATAGTTTGTTTTATATATATGTAACACCTTCACATAATTTTCTTTTACTCCTCACATTATTCACACATGCAGCAACAGCTGCTCCTACCTCTTTAACCCTATATTTTTATCACTCCTGCGATGCCCTGGGGTTGTCTGGCTGGGTGGCTCTGGGGTGTCCTGCCCCCCGGACCTGAACCCTTATAGTTAGTGTTAGGGACTTACCCAATGAGAGGCTACCTTGATGCGGTGGGTAAGCTCATAGCCCTGGCCAGGAATATGCTAAGTGCCTCTGGTTACTACAGGTTGAGCTAGTGTGAGATAGAGCACCTGCTACCTTTTCCCTCTGTACACTCCCAGGTATTTAGCCTGAATAGATAACTCCTCCAAAATGTTGGCGGCACTTAGAGACTCACAACACACTGGTTTAATGCATAAAGCCCCGCAGGGCATGCTGTTTAATTTGTGAAGTGTCCAGGTAACAATCCCCTTCCTTAGACAGGGTCTGAGGAAGGGGATTCTTACCCTGAAACGTCACAATTTAAACAGCACGCCCTGTAAGGCTTTATGCACTAAACCAGTGGGTTGTGAGTCTCTGAGTGGCACCAAAATTTTGGAGGAGTTATATATATATATATATATATATATATATATATGGAGAAAGCTTCCCAAGGGAGCTAGATGCAATTCTCTGATATGTTACAAATTTAACTGTACATTAATCAGTCATTATTAAAAAAAGATTTTTTATTTTATAAAAATACAGTGAATTAAAACTGTTTTCATGACAACAAATGGTGCTTTACACATGCGATGGTTAGATTGACATTATTCCATTCTAGTCATACAATATGACGATAAGTCTTCCTTGAAGAAATTACAAGATCGCTGTCTATAAACCCGACATGTTTCGATAAAAAAATCTTTTTTTAATAATGACTGATTAATGTACAGTTAAATTTGTAACATATCAGAGAATTGCATCTAACTCCCTTGGGAAGCTTTTTCCATATCTATCTCCACTGTACCCCGTCTAACAGGAGGTATTTCCTGAAGGTGTAGCTGTCTCACGTTGTAAGCGCGAGAAAGAGTCTTAATATATTTTTTGGGTATATATATATATTTTGTCGAAGTCAAAAATATTACGTAGAGAGAACATCCAAACTCCAAACAGATGAGTCGCTATGCTTGCAAATACGCGCAGCGAGCACAGCAATATATAGTAACATACGCACTCACACAAACATGCCACAAAGATATATTCAACACATATTTCATACATCACATAAATTGAGCATATCAAGCACTAGACATAAGGTTTCAAATTATATAATGGAGTATAATGTCATGTATGTGTACTGTTGGAGCGGAGCAAGATGGGCATGTCATGCATGGTGTCAGGATGATCGGGGGAATGGGTGTGTCAATTTGGTGCCTGTGATTAGGTTGTAGCATATTGCCATGAGTAGATATGATTAAATGTAGGAATATGAAGTCACTTTTATTGGAACAAAAGAATATATTCAAAGGAGCATGTGTGGACAGGAAACCAGAGGCCAGCAACCTTGAACAAAAGCCCTCACACTGACCAATGACTCATCATAAAGGAGAAAGTTCCCTCCCCTAGACCAATAACAAGAGATCTGTACACCCTCAACAGACTCAGTGTACAGCTGATCCCACACAGAAGGCTTTCTTGTTTGTCCAGGGTGATGGTCGAGATGCTATCTGTCCAGTGACTGTTTGTTTTTACTGAGAGAGAGAGTGATATGGAGCGGAGGGTGCATTGAGCAAAATATGGTGATGTACTGCTGGCCGTGTCTGTAATGAATTAGTTTGTAATAACTGCTTACTGTGTAACTTGTAACCATGTAAATATATATATATATATATATATATACTGTACATGTGATATATTGTATACATATCCTTTTAATAACAAATATATACATCAATGAGCTTTGGAACTCAGACAATGTGTGGGTGTATTGTTTTCTCTTATGGGATGTAGTGTTTTGTGACGTACAGCACACATTTATAGCACATGGTAAGATACACCTGGCGTCCGCAGTATATATTAGAGCTGGCCTTTTAAATATTTATTAGAAAGTAATTTGACTTAAACAATTTATATATATATATATATATATATATATATATATATGGTTTGTACTTGTTAGTGCAATTTACCCTAGTACAGGTGCGCTTTACCCTAGTGCAGGTGCGCTTTCCATAAGTCTTGTGATCCACGCAATGTGTGGCAATGTCTCATAGATGTGCTATAAACTGCTGTGTGTTTGTGGCGCTGCTCTGTCGCTTCGTAACCAGTCAGCTTGCTGTAGCCTTTGATCAATATTGGTGAAAACAATATTGTGAGCTGTGAGATGGTCAAAATTGACTGGAAATGACTGGAAATTAATGTTATTGACGTTAATAATACTCTAGGAACCTAGGAACAAAAAAAGTCCCAAAATGATGTGATTTTAGCTTTTTTTGTACATTTTTTAAGAAAAAAAATCAAAATCCAAAGCCATTCACAGCGGTTTGGCAATTACAAAGCTGGACAATGAGTCAGAACCAAATCCAAATCCAGCAAAAATGGTCCCCCGCACATCTCTAACTGTTACACAAATAGGGGTGTATTCAATAATTGTCGGAAGCTGCTGTCTTGTCAGAAAGATGGCAGCTTCCGACAGGTTTAGGTCGGAAGGGGTTCCGACCTATTCAACAGGGGGCCATATTTTAAAATAAGTCGTGAATTCCCGACTTGTCGGAAAGCTGTCGGAATGCACGCAGAAGCCACCGATCTGCATATATTGTTGGAAGCGCGGCCAAACCTGACAGGTTTTTAGCCCCGTTTCCGACAATGTCAATCCGCCCTGCTTGTAGAAGGCCTTTGTAAGTGGCTTTCAACTCCAGAACGTTTATGTGACGACAAGTTTCTTGACTTGACCATCTTCCTTGGAAGCTTTCCCCCTGTGTGACTGCTCCCCAGCCTTGGAGACTTGCATCCGTGGTTACTAGGACTCAGTCTTGAATCCCGAATCTGCATCCCTCTAGTAGGTGAGAACTGTGTAGCCACCACAGGAGCAAAATTCTGGCTTTGGATGACAGGATTATCCTCTGATGCATGTGTAGATGGGATTCGGACCACTTGTCCAATAGGTCCCGCTGGAATACTCTGGCATGGAATCGGCCAAACTGTATGGCCTCTTAGGCCCCTACCATCTTTCCCAACCACCAAATGCATTGATGAATCGACACTTTTGTTGGTTTCAGACTTTATTTGACCATTCTCTGGATTTCCAGAGCCTTTTCTACTGGAAGAAATACCCTCTGCACCTCTGTGTCCAGTATCATTCCCAGAAAGGACAACTTGTCGTCAGTTCCAACTGTGACTTTGGAAAATGTATGATCCAACCGTGTTGTTGAAGTATTGTCAAGGAGAGAGAGAGTTCTGCACCAACCTTTCTCTGGACCTCGCTTTTATCAGGAGATCATCCAGGTCAGGAATTATAATGACTCCTTGCTGTCGAAGGAGGACCATCATTCCCGCCATCACCTTGGTGAATACCTTTGGTGCCGTGGAGAGTCCAAACGGCAATGCCTGAAATTGGTAATGACAATTCTGTTTTGCGAATCTCAGATAAGCTTGATGTAGAGGATAAATGGGAACATGTAAGTAGGTATTTTTTTATGTCCACTGACACCATGAAGTCCCCTTCCTCCAGACTGGAAACCACTGTCCTCAGAGATTCCATCTTGAACTAGAACCTTTGCAGGTAGAGATTCAGAGTATACAGGTTTAGAATCGGTATAACCGAGCCATCAGGCTTCGGAACCACGAATAGGCTTGCAATAAAACCCTTCTCCTTGTTGTAACAAGGGAACTAGGACAAGGACTTGATCCTGACACAATTTTTGTATTGCTGCTGCCACCACTTTCCTGTCTGGGATAGAAGCTGGTAAGGTTGATTTGAAAATACGGCCTGAGGAAATGTCTTGAAACTCCAGTTTGTACCCGTGGAACTCTATTTGTATGACCCACGGGTCCAGGCCAGATTGAACTCAGTACTGACTGAAGAGTTTCAGACATGTCCCCACCTGAGCGGACTCCCGCAAGTGAGCCCCAGCGTCATGCTGAAGATTTGGCAGAAGTAGAGGTTGATTTCTGATCCTGTGATCCTGGAGACGCTGTGGACTATATTTCCTTTTCCCTTTCCTTTACCCACAAAGAAAGGGGAACCTTTACCCTTTTTGTATTTATTGGCCCGAAAGGACTGCATCTGAGAGTGATGTCTTTTTCGCCGGCGCAGGAGCATTAGGCAAGAATGTCGACTTACCTGCGGTAGCCGCAGAAACTAAAGCATCCAGCCCATCTCCAAATAAGAACTCACCTTTATACTGAAGAGCCTCCATATTCCTTTTGGAATCTGCGTCAGCATTCCATTGGTGAAATCACAACGCCCTCCGTGCTGAGATTGCCATGGTAGCGGCTCTTGATCCCAAGAGACCAATATCTTTCATGGTTTCTAGCATGTACGCAGCAGCAACTTTGATATGACCTAATGTTAGGAGTATCTTGTCTCTATCTATTGTGTTAATGTCTGATGACAAGTTTTCTAACCACTTTTCAATAGCACTACTCACCCACACACAGGCAATGGTAGGCCTGAGTAGTGTCCTATTGGCCACATCAATAGATTACAATGTAGTCTCCAACTTGCGGTCTGCTGGCTCCTTAAGTGAAGCCGTCCCAGGCGCAGGGAGAAACACCTTCTTCTTTAACCGTGACAGGGCACTGTTTAAAATGGGGGGTGACTCCCACCTTTTCCTGTCCTCTGCAGGGAAAAGGGTAAGCTGCCTGAATTCTTTTAGGAATCTGAATTCTTTTTGGGTTAAAACAGACTCCTTCCAAGAGACTGTTCAGCTCATGAGGTGGAGGGGAAGTTACATTACTTCTTTACTAAAGTAAGCCTACTCCTGTGGTAAAGGAGGGTAAATATTCCCACTTCTCAATCTCTTCACCCGAATGCCTTCAGTTTAGTGAGGGAGCGCTGAATTGTGAGAAAACCAGAAGAGAATATGTCTTCCCTGCATATCTCTATTTCAGAAGCAACAAAAGACACATAATGCTATCAAAAGATGGTATTATGTTAGTCAGAATATGGGCCAGATGTACTAAGCCTGAAAAGTGATAAATATCACAGTGATAAAGTGCCAGCCAATCGGCTCCTAACTGTCATTTTTCAAACACAGCCTGTAATATGGCAGTTAGGATCCAATTGGCTGGTACTTTATCACTGTGATATTTATCACTTTTCAGGCTTAGTACATCTCCCCCAAAATGAGAGTAAGTTTTCTTCTCTCATACATACTGTACTGTGCCACAACAGCCTAGTAAACAGGGTGTAGTATGTTATGTCGGCACTTGGTACCCCGGTGCCCAGCATCCTGGTGCCAGGATTCCGACCGCCGGTATGCAGGCAGTGGGGTGAGCGCAAAAGAGCCCCTTGTGTGCACGGTGGCGCGCTAAGCACACCACGCTATTTATTCTCCCTCCAGGGTTATAGTGGACACCCAAAGAGGGAGAATAGTTGTCAATATGCCGGCTGCCGGGGATTCCGGCATCAGTATGGTGAGTGCCGGGATCCCAACTGCCGGCATAACAAATGCCTCCCTATTAAACCCTATGCAAGAACTAAACTGACATATTTTTCAAATATGTATATATGGACAAAACTAAAATGTCACTTTATCCAGCTAGTATTCTGGACGGAAGCCTTTATATAAAAAATTATATATACAGTACCCCATAGTCATTGTATTATGAGTACTGTATGTACCTGCATGATACAGATGTAGCCATGATCATCTTACTGCGATGCATTTTGTGACAGGCTGCAGTAAGCCATGTTGCAGCATGTTGCATCACAGTAAAAATAAGCATGGCTACATCTGTAAATGTATTTTTAGGTAAGAGAAAATAGTTCCTTCTCAACTGTCTGGGGCATATTCACTATTTGTTGGTTTTAGACCAAATAATTATAATTTCTTATCGCTGCTATTCGGATGTACTATTAATGACCAGTAACTATAGGTGCTCTGGATAGAGATGGCCCCTGTGATGTATAAGAAGTGAAATTATCACAATATCTCTAAACTCTCTTTTACATTAAAGCAACAGTACAATGGTGTACAATTTGGTCACTTTTCCTTTGGGAACTGGAGACATTCGGCAAATAGACCATGTTTGGCAGCCATTGTGGAGAGGGTTCCGGAAGTACTGTAAAGGTTTGGTAAATCTGACAGCTTTGTAGCCCTCATAGAAACAATCAGAAATTGAAGGACTGTGACAGATAGACATTTGGGGGGATCCTTAATATATGCAGGTACACAAAAAAAAGTATGTGCTGCTATGGAGTTAGTGGAAAAATGTGTTATTCCAATAGGCCCTTTAGTCTTTTGATACTTGTTACATTATCAAATATCCAAGAGGAACCAGAAGAGAGCTTATGTTATTGTTGTTTTAACTTTCCATGGATGTGTGCATTTACAAACTTTTCTTTTACATTAAAACAACATTAAACAATGGTGTGCAGTTCTGTCAATCTAAACTACTTATCAGCACAGTTGGTGTGGTAAATCGATAATCAGACTTAGGGGGTCATTCCGAGTTGTTCGCTCATTGCTCATTGCTGATTTTCGCAATGGAGCGATTAAGGCGAAAATGCGCATGCGCATGGTACGCAGTGCGCATGCGCTAAGTATTTTTGCTCAAAACTTACTAGATTTACTCACGTCCGAACAAAGAATTTTCATCGTTGAAGTGATCGGTGTGTGATTGACAGGAAGTGGGTGTTTCTGGGCGGAAACTGACCATTTTCTGGGAGTGTGCGTAAAAACGCAGGCGTGCCAGGATAAAACGCGGGAGTGTCTAGAGAAATGGGGAGTGGCTGGCCGAACGCAGGGCGTGTTTGTCACATCAAACCAGGAACGAAACGGGCTGAACTGATCGCAGTGTAGAAGTAAGTCTCGAGCTACTCAGAAACTGCTAAGAAATTTCTATTTGCAATTCTGTTAATCTTTCGTTCGCTGTTCTGCTAAGCTAAGATACACTCCCAGAGGGCGGCGGCCTAGCGTGTACAATGCTGCTAAAATCTGCTAGCGAGCAAACAACTCGGAATGAACCCCATAGTCCTGAAGACCACAAACTGTTCAAATTGTCTCTCTCTACCTGACACTGTCTCTTTCTCTCTGTCCCTGACACTGTCGTTCCCTGATACCGTCTCTCTCTTCTTCTATATCTCTCCATGACACTATCTTCCTCTCTCTTCCTACTGTCAAAGTCAGAAAAATATCTCTATACACACTGCCATATTTGCACCTCATTCTGGTCCGCGCTGCGCATGCGTACGCTCTACCGTGAGTGAGCATACTCACAGTCGCGGGCACCCGCAGGCGCACGGTATGCGTATTTACGGTAGAGTTTATGTGATCGTAGCGTGCGACTCAATCGTTACATATTTTCAGTAATAATGTATTTTGTAGATCATGGTCCCTTTGATAGATTCTGAAAGTTTAGTTAACATAGCATGTTCCTGAACAGAGAGATCCCTCTTTGTATTGTACGAAGGGTCTAACAGGGGTCATACAGTGGTGTTTGGTACCCATCGGAAGAGTATTTAAATAGCAATATTCCGGTGTTGGTTTGGAGCGGATTAATCGCTCGTGCGAATAGTTATGGACATAAGAAGTTTATGTCCATTTACTATTATTTGTTCTTATTTAATCATGCGGCGGGAAACCCAGTATCCCACCCACCTGAACAGTTGGAAGCAGTCACAGCCCACCTGTATGAATCAACCTATGACCTTTTGTTATAATGCGAAGCCGGATTCCTGTGTCCAATGAACAATGGGATTGTAGGGACCATTGAATTGTATTGTGTGTGGGGCATAAATAGGCAGGCCGACCATATCCAGTGCACTCTCTTCAACGGTTCTCATTGCTGATAATCGGGAGCTGGATATCGAGGCGCATGCGATCGTTTCCCCTTGTGCGTAAGTGTTTCTCCGCAATCATATTGATCTTCTTGTTGTTCTGAGCCAATCTCTCTCAATCTCTCTCTCTCTTTCTCTTTCTCTCTCATTTTCCCTTAAATAGTATTGTATTGTATTGTATTTCCTGTGTAGTTATCTGGTTAGGTAGTCTATGTTATATTGTAGTGTATGACTTGTATTGTGTTTAACTCTTTTGCAAGTATAGCATTCATAATATATATATTAGGCGTTGGACCCTGAGCACGGTATCTGTGTGTTTCTTATAGTGTTAAGTATTCTCAGAGCGTCGGTGACGCTCAAGTAGCTTTAAAGGTAATAAGGTTATTCTGTGTTGCATTTACACTTTATCATTACACTAAGGTTTTACTGCACAACACACTGTTTATGGTTTAGATATAAAGGTTTAATATTGTGAGCGTCAGCGCCGCTGGTGATCTCCTCGTGGTCCCGAGCGTCCGCTACGCTATAGTGAATCATTACGTTAGTCAACAGCCAATAACGTGTCTGCCTGTGATCTCTTGGCCGTGAGTGAACGTGACGCTTGAGCGTCTCGATCACGGCTAAGCGATTGTTACGCAACTAGCGTACCCTTACGGTACTTCATACGTAGATAGCGTACAGTGTTCTTAGACCTCATAAAGGGTATTATATAAGATAAATATTTAGCTTTATCAATTGGCTGCTCGTCCAGTCCTTCACATATCTCTGCTAGGTAATTTCAGCAGACATTATCCATCAGCAAAGGGCGGGAGGTTGTATTCCTCGTGGTGCTGTCGGGATAAGCGTCTGCTTCTCTTAGTAAAGGGTGCTGAAGGAATCCGGGAACCGGAGGTAAGAACAAAACAATAGTGTCTTTTTAAAACTGTTTATTTTTCTGTCTTGCGTATACACGCACGCACACATATATATCTGCATTTCCTTTTCATTTGTGTATTTTCGTATGTCACTCTCTTGTTTGCCAGTTCTATAGTTGATAAACGTGCTTAGAGAGATTTTGTCACTATTTTATAGCTTAAGAGCAAAGGTAACATAGTTAAAGTATAGACAAACACACAGTTTTTGCCTGGGAGATAAGGCGAAGTCAGTGTGGTGTGCGGTAGATGATCAAGGATCATCTACATTGATAAACATATAAATTGTGTTACGGTGGATCTTTATTTTGCGTACACGTGTCTCTAAAAAGGACTGAGATTTATGCACGCAAACCAAAGGCCGACGCACGCAGCGTAAATTACGCAACGGAGCGTCCGGGTACGCCCACGTAACTCAAAACACAAGTTTTTTTCCTCTCCTCTCAACGCGATAAGTAACGCCACGCGGTAAATAACGCCAGGCGATAAATCGCGCAAATCTAGTTTAACATTCCAAATTTAAATTAACAGATCCTTCTCCTTATTGGTAACACATCTGGTCTAAAGAAAAATTTCTGCGCAGAAATAGAAATAGAAACAAAAGTGTATATGCGGTGAGTGAGTGTTTGTTTTTACAATTTTAAAGGTTGAACCACAAGAAAAGTCGAGTACTCGTGAGGTACATGCGTGTAAGTGATGTGCACGGTGGCTAGGGAGGCATCCCTGGTTAAATATACAATTTGAGCATTAGAGTGTAGCAGACCAGGAGGTCATACTGTAACAGACCAGGAGGTCATAACAGACCAGCAGGTTCAGGTACAGCAGACAAGGAAGTCCGCTATACAGTCCACAGGCACAACACCAAGAAAGGGTTGGTGCAACACCCATATAGGCCATATAAGCTCTGGCTGAAGGAATTCGCAGCCGAAATTTTCGATTCCATTGGTCGCTCAGTACATAAGATTAGTTGCTTGTGTACTAAACGATTGTACCGCACGTAATTGTGTACATTAGTTAGTAATCTGACCTAGTACCATTAGAGTAAAGGGGTCACAAACGCTATTTGTACATTCTAACGTGATTTGTGTAATTTTTTTTTATTTTAAGTGAAGTTCGCTGCTCACTCAGGAACTATCCAGCAACCAATAGTTACTGGAAAGAGTAAGTGTTCTTCGGATCACCCTCACAGGTTCCAGTAAATAGAGGTTCAGGTCGCAGGGCCCCTATGTCGAGTACGCCAGCACCATATCGGTGTGATCAGGTCGTATTGGTCGGCGTGGGCGAGTGAGTGGGGTACTCGGTAAACCGCCACCGTCAGCCTATTTTTGGACATTTGGTTTGCGTAAGGGTTGGCTGAATAAAGCAACACTTTCGAACTATGGGGGCCACTTGTTCAGGTAGGGGGCGATCAATCTCGGTTCGGGTTGATTCAGTGAACCGACCAATTGGGTCGGCCAGGTATGTAATGTGTGAGAAATACGGAAGTCACACAGAAGCTTTATGTGATGAATGGGAGAAAATGACAGTACATGACGGGGAGAAATTCCCAAGAGTAGGTAGCTTCAGCTCAGAAGTGTTACAAAATTTAAGGAGGAGGATATGTCTCATTAAATCAGCAAAGAGACGAATCAAACATTACGATTATTTGCAGTTGTGGCAACAGGAAGGTGACATACAGAGAGGATTGGCTCAGGCGGCGGGATCTGGTTCTAACAGAAAACTGATTGCCACGGCCCCACCGCCACCATATATATCAGGAGAAAGATTGGTTGCGGAGAATGACGCATTAAGGGGTAACAAACAACAAACTCTTAGCAACTGTGTAAATGTTAAGGATAATGTTAACCAATTAACCAATGCAAGTATTAACCCGTGCAAGTTGTACCCTGTTTTGAACTTTCCTCAGGAGTGTGATCAAGAGGACGAATCGGCAACAATTTCAGCGCTCTCTCTAGCAGCCACCATAGCAGAGACCACAGTAGGCACAGCTCCACCCACGAGATTAGTAACAAAGGCCCCTAGCGGAGGGATAGGTGAGGTCGTGTCAACAGGTAAGTACGGCACCATGCATTATGCTGAAACTATTTCACCACAGCCTGTAGAATCTACACAGAGTGAGGTTGTTAGAGTTAACCCCGTTAGAGTAATAGCAGTGCCAAATGGGAAAACAGACACATCAGGAGCCACTCCCATTAGGAACATTGCCATGTACACCCCATTTTCCCGAATGGAGTTAAGGACCATAGTGTCTGAATTCCCTGACCCTAGAAAAGACTTAGTTGCCAGTCAAAAATACATCAGAGACTTAGGTAACACTGTAGAGCCCAACAATAAAGACTGGCTGATATTGCTGAGAGCATGTTTACCCTCCAATGTCGACGCAACTCAATTTTTAGCTGATTGCGAATTAGATCAGGATGTACCTCTTACAGATGTGTACAACAAAGATAATGTAAAAAGAATAAGCTTGCAGTTAAAAGAGTATTTCCCAGCGGTAGCTAAATGGAACAAGATATTCTCCATTAAACAGAAGGAGTCAGAGACAGCTGCAGAGTATTTTCACAGAGCATTATTAGAAATGGCAAAATACACAGGCATAGAGGACATTAAAACAGACACAAACCATCGGGAAGTAGCAGTATCGGTACTGATGGATGGTTTAAAAGAGTCATTGAAGACTAGGGTACAGACCACACAACCATGTTGGCGAGGTCTGTCTGTGGCTACTTTGAGAGAGGCTGCTATTGATCACGATAGAAACATCACCAGACATAGGGAACAACAAGGTGATAAATTAATGTCAGTAAGTATACAGGCCCTGACCACAAGGCAGCCTTTGTTTGTATCACCAAACCCTGTGGGTAAGTCAAGTGTGGTTACTTGTTATTCTTGTCATAAACAGGGACACATGGCACGAGATTGTAGAGTAAAGAATTCACGAAACTCATACCAACCCCCTAGACAACGACACGACACATGACATTGGGATCAGGGTCCGCAGAAACGGAGTTATGAGCCACATGCAGGGGAAACAAAAAGATACCCCCCGAACAGAGACTGGCACGCCTCTGGTAGTTCCCAATTAACTCCGTCACAAGTAGTTGCTGCCAGCGGGATTCAGGGAGGTCACAATACCCAATAGGGGTGTGGCCATACCTGTAATCTGCAGCCAGTAAAATTGATTGCAAGCCTTGGAAATGAACCCGAAATTGCAATCAATGTAGCTGGTAAATCATTAAACTTTCTTGTAGATACGGGGGCGGCCAAATCAGTGATCAATTCGACAGTGGGCATGAGGACCACTGGTAGGACAATTCCAGCCGTGGGAGTAACAGGAGTAGTCCAGCATTACCCTGTTAGCAAACCAGCAGAGATTACAATAGGGCCTTTACATACCAAGCATTCCTTTTTGCTGGCTGCATCGGCACCGACCAATCTCCTGGGTAGGGACTTACTGTGTAAAATGGGGTGCGTCATTTATTGTACTCCTGAAGGTGTATTCTTGGACATACCTGAGAATCACGCTCAGGAAGTGCGAGACATGTTAGACTCCCCATCAAAATTAATGTCACATACCATTATGACAAATAGGACTCCATCCCAAGTAGAAGAAATGACATCTCAGATACCAGAGTCACTTTGGACTAAAGATGGACAGGACACTGGATTAATGGCAAACGTAGCTCCGGTAATTGTACAAGTAAAAGATGGTAGGATAGCTCCAAAAATCCCACAGTACCCTCTGAAGCCAGAGGTGGAGTTAGGAGTTTACCCAGTAATAGAGCGCTTGCTACAACAGGGCATTCTGGTAAGAACGTCCAGCACTGCTAATAGTCCCATTTTCCCTGTCAAAAAGAGTGGGGGGAGGGGTTACAGGCTAGTGCAGGATCTAAGGGGGATTAACAAAATAGTTGAGAGTCAGTTCCCCGTAGTGCCAAATCCAGCTGTCATCCTAATGCAAATCCCTCCCACTGCGAAATTTTTCACTGTTATTGACCTCTGCTCCGCTTTCTTTTCGGTACCTCTGCACCCTGACAGCCAATATTTGTTCGCATTTACATACAGAGGAGTCCAATACACATGGACTCGATTACCCCAAGGTTTCATAGATAGTCCAAGTATATTTTCTCAGGCTTTGCATGATTGTTTACAGTCTTTCCAACCAGAGAGTGGATCAGTATTGATACAGTATGTGGATGATTTACTGCTGTGTTCAGATTCACTGGAAGCATCCCTGAAGGATACGAAACAGCTCCTGTTTCATCTTTCAGACACAGGACACAAGGTTTCCAAAGACAAGTTGCAATTATGCCAGACTAAGGTAAAATATTTGGGACACTGTCTAACACAAGGACTGAGACACCTGACCGCTGATAGAATTCAAGCAATTAGAGACATGACTCTGCCACAAACCCAGCAACAGATCAGAACATTTTTAGGAATGTGTGGGTATTGCCGTAATTGGATCCCAGGGTTTTCCATTTTAGCGTTACCTTTGCAGGAGATGGTCTCCTCAAACAAACCTGATCGGATTTCGCATACAGACGAGTCCGAGATGGCATTTGAGAGACTTAAACAGTGCCTAACGCAGGCACCAGCATTAGGTATGCCGGACTATGGGAAATCCTTTGAACTATACGGAACAGAAAGTGCTGGTTGCGCGGCAGGCATACTAACCCAAAAGCACGGTGATGCCAGCAGGCCAGTAGCATACTACAGCGCTCAGCTAGACACGGTAGCGCGATCCCTCCCCACATGCTTGCGAAGCGTTGCTGCGATAGCATTGCTAGTAACGAAAAGCGAAGACGTCGTGCTAGGTCACAACCTCACAATTCATACACCACATGCAGTGTCAGCCTTGTTAAATTCTGCCCAAACCAGGCACGTCTCATCAGCGCGGTTTACAAGATGGGAATTGGCACTAATGGCCCCCGTAAACATCACCATAAGGAGATGCAGTGCATTAAACCCTGCAACATATCTCCCAGGTGTGTCTGCACAGACACAAAGGGTGGAGGATGAGAGTGGTGGGGAAGGAGGGTTTAATACAAAGGAAGACACTCATGATTGTATGGAATATTTGACCCAAAATTTTACCGCAAGGCCTGACATCAGTGACAACCCACTGGAAGATGTAGAACTTACGTTCTACACGGACGGTAGTTGTCATAGACAGTCAGACTCGGGAGACTTGTGTACTGGATACGCAGTCGTAGATGACCAAGGCACCATAGAAGCGGAACCGCTAGGCCCACCTCACTCAGCCCAGGTTGCTGAACTGGTCGCCCTAACCAGAGCATGTGAATTGGCTAAGGGAAAATCAGCCAATATCTACACCGATTCTAGATACGCATTCGGGGTAGTCCATGATTTCGGAGCCCTATGGCGCCTCAGAAATTTCATGACGGCAGCTGGTACACCGGTAGCGCATGCAGCCCACATAAAAAGACTTCTAACAGCGATACAGGAACCTGACAGAGTGGCTGTTATCAAGTGTAAAGCACACACATATAGCCAGGACCCAGTATCACTTGGTAACAGCCGAGCAGACGAAGCTGCTAAGTTAGCAGCTGCTACCCCCATACAGACAGACACCACACAACTGATGGTATTTAATACCATCAGCACACAGAAGTTGTGTGAAATGCAAAATTTGTGTTCCACACAGGAAAAGGCAGTCTGGAAGGCAAAGGGATATGGCCAGGAGTCCTCAGGACTCTGGACGGATGGACATGGTAAACCAGTGGCCCCCAGAGCATATCTTCCATGTCTGGCTGAAGCAGCTCACGGGCTGACTCATCTAGGCAAGGAAGGGATGTGCAAGTTGGTAAGAGCATATTGGTGCGCCCCAGGATTCTCCTCTCATGCGAGTAAAAGAGCAATGTCATGCCTTACCTGTTTGAGAAAGAATATTGGAAAGGCAATACCTACAGAACCATCCCATATCCCACCTGCAGGCGGCCCTTTCCAGGTAATACAGATTGACTTCATTCAATTACCCCCTTGTCGGAATTTGAAATATGTACTTGTTTGTATAGATGTTTTCTCAAATTGGGTCGAAGCATTTCCTGCGGCTACAAATACCGCTATGTTTACTGCTAAGAAAATTGTGCAGGAATTTGTATGTAGATATGGTATCCCTAGAATAATCGAAAGTGATAGGGGTACCCATTTTACAGGTGATGTCTTTCAAGGAATGTGTAAGTTGATGGGAATTGATAGCAAGCTGCACACTCCGTACCGTCCACAGGCGAGTGCGAAGGTGGAAAGAGTGAACAGCACTATTAAAAATAAACTGAGTAAAGTTATGGCAGAGACAGGATTGACATGGCCAGAAGCTTTACCCATTGTATTGTACAGTATCAGAACCACTCCCAGGTCCCCTCTTAATCTGTCTCCCTTTGAAATCTTGTTTGGTCGACAACCGCATGTCATGATTAACCCTCAGGATGATTTGAAATGTAACAATGAAGTGACTGTAAAATACTTGATTAACATGAGTAAACAGTTAAGGAATCAAAATGATAATCTGAAGTTGGTGATTCCTGATTTACCAGATAGTAATTGTCATGACATTGAACCTGGGGATTATGTAATGATACGGAATTTTCTACGCTCAGGTTGCCTTATTGACAGATGGGAAGGACCATACCAGGTCTTATTGACTAGCACTACAGCATTGAAGGTTGCTGAGAGAGAGACTTGGGTTCATTCGTCCCATTGCAAGAAGGTCGCTGATCCAGAGAAGTCCTGTGATAAGGAACAGACGGTAGAGGTTGTATCACTGGAGTGTCTGTTCCAGGAGGACTGAGGCGGCACCTGAGCCTTGAAGACCGAAAGCAGTCGTCGATCCCCTGTTCCCTTTTATTGTTTTTCTCCAACTTCCCATCCCATCTCCCTCAATTATTTTTTTCCCCCTTCTCATTTTTCTTCGTCTCCTCCTATAAGATGGACTTGCCCCAAGAGACTGTGATCCGGATTTTCCTGTTGACCATGATGTTGACCAGAGCAGTCTGTTCCGGCGAGAGTACCATGGAGGTCGAGAGAGGTTCTGGAATGGGTTCTGATGATAAAGATGGAGGCGTAGTTTTCCAAGAACAACTTAACCAACAAGTAAAGGCGAGTATCAGAAAACGATCCGATAGCATTGACCATAGAAGGAATTGTGAAGGATTGTTAGCTGAAGAAAACTGTATCTGTAGGCTCTGTAACAATGTCATTGAGGATGGGTGCATTAAGAAATGCCAATCCAGTTTTAATATCCATATGGACCGGCATCCATTGAGTGACTATCACTCCTTAGTGGGTAATGTGTTAAACAAAACAGATTGTTGGGTATGCTCTCAAGTACCTCAGGGTCATAGCAAATCAGGGCTAGTACCATTTCCTTTAACGATAGGGGAGGTACTTGAGTTAAATGGTGGGAGACCGGTGGACCGGAGGTTTAATATCTCCAGCCCTCCTAGTTTGAAGCTCCACCAATACCATGTGGATAGGTCCCTATTATGTTTCAACATCTCCAATCCCCGAAAGCCGGGAAATTGGGAAGTGTCATGGAGTAACCAAACCATGACCTTTTCGCATAGAGCAGATAGAATGCCTACAGATACAGAGCTTGTACGCCACATAGCCAGTAGAGGAAAATCTTTCCGGTATAGGTACACTTTAGGAAATAGGATTACGAGAGTTGGAGAGGTATCACCAGGATACTGTGCACATATCGTACAACCTGATACGTGTACTAAGCAGATGGAAGAATTAGGGTTAGGAGATTTCACATGGAAGGTGTGTAATATGGTTATGTCCTACTCCGTCCCATATGTTCTCCCCGATGATGCATATTTCATATGCGGGAGAAAGGCGTACAAATGGCTTGCCCCAAACTCTGAAGGATTGTGTTATATTGGAAAAGTATTGCCTGAAGTAATGACTGTATCACATGACAAAATGAAAGACATACACCGTGGTGCCCAAGCTCCTTATACTCACACCCACTACGAGCACGTAGTTAAAAGGCACCTGATAGAGAAGACAGAGCATCCGGCCTCTGATCTGATAAGTGAATCCACCGGGATTCAATTCTTAATCGCGTTAGATTTCACCCGCACCGCTAGAGGAGTGCTGAATTATAAATACATATCGGCGCTCGCAAATTTGTTAGATAATATCACTGAAATGTACGATGACACGTTTAGGTATACTGGAAGGGAACTTCAAGCTTACAAAACAGAACTGGTACAGCATAGGATGGTTCTTAATTACCTCACAGCAGTGACAGGCGGATATTGTGTCACACTGGCAACACAATACGGCGTGAAATGTTGCACATATATTACGAATAGCACCGAGGATCCGGTTGAGGTCATAGACCAAAAGATGGATGATATTCTCCAATTGAAGTGGGAATTTCGCAGGAGACACAATCTCACTCTTGCTGCTGTAGGTGATGAGCTGACTGGTTGGGTGTCATGGTTGAACCCGCGAAATTGGTTTTCTGGTTTAGGAGAATGGGCTCAAGGAGTCATAATGGATGTTGGGAAGTTTCTCCTGTGTATCTTAGGTGTTGTCATATCGATTGGATTGATATTTAGATGCGGTCAGGCTTTAATTAAGTGCAAACATCGTACAAGGGTAATGAGTTTGAGGAGTGAGGAAACTGTAATTCCAATGGACTTGATTTACAACCCAACGGTAGAAACAATGATGTAATGAAAATGCGATTATACGGTCCGTTTCTTTCACCTGTTTTTCCGTTTTTCTCCAAGGTAAAAAGACCCACTTGGACGAGGAATTTGATGAGCCGATATACAGACAACAGATGGATTAAAGAAGAAGCACTGACAACCTTATACACAGATTTTTGATGAACTATGCCATGGATCCCCAGTTTCCCTAGAAATTTTAAAATTACGCTAGCCCAACACTTTTGTAAATCCGTGGACATTGACAGCTTTTGCCCGCACCTTATGGGCAAAAGCACAAAGAAGACTGCATTCAACAGACACCGAACAAGACTTCAACCGACAAATGTACATTAACCTGACATAGAATACCACTGCATTTACCATAAGTGTTCTTTATATTCATTTCTACAACCCTCAGGTAATGACACACATAGTCGATAGGGAATACAGGCACAGATATCAGCAATCACATACCTCCCCCATTCATGTATCATCAACTAAAATGTGCTCCCCCATTTTGTTACAACCACAGCCGAAAAGAGCTCGGTAGAGTTTGACAGCCCATCCACAGACCCTTAATACGGGATAAGAAGGAATTCAAATGTATACTTCGCAATACCTCGAAGCTTGATGTACCACACGTACGGCACGATGATACATGACCCCCCAAACATGGACTCATACACACATGCTTCTGCTATCTCACTAGGTCATACCCTTTTCACACCTTCTCTCCTCCCCTACCCAACCATGGAAATGTATTAACCCCTGACTTATATTTTTCTCCTTTTGAAATGTTTTAGAAGGTGGCAGTTATTATTGACTGCCAAAGGGTGGACTGTCAAAGTCAGAAAAATATCTCTATACACACTGCCATATTTGCACCTCATTCTGGTCCGTGCTGCGCATGCGTACGCTCTCCCGTGAGTGCGCATACTCACAGTCGCGGGCACCCGCAGGCGCACGGTATGCGTATTTACGGTAGAGTTTATGTGATCGTAGCGTGCGACTCAATCGTTACATATTTTCAGTAATAATGGCCCTCATTCCGAGTTGATCGGTCGCAAGGCGAATTTAGCAGAGTTACACACGCTAAGCCGCCGCCTACTGGGAGTGAATCTTAGCTTCTTAAAATTGCGACCGATGTATTCTCAATATTGCGATTACTAACTACTTAGCAGTTTCAGAGTAGCTTCAGACTTACTCTGCCTGTGCGATCAGTTCAGTGCTTGTCGTTCCTGTTTGACGTCACAAACACACCCAGCGTTCGCCCAGGCACTCCCACCGTTTCTCCGGCCACTCCTGCGTTTTTTCCGGAAACGGTAGCGTTTTCAGCCACACGCCCCTGAAACGCCGTGTTTCCGCCCAGTAACACCCATTTCCTGTCAATCACATTACGATCGCCGGAGCGATGAAAAAGCCGTGAGTAAAATTACTTTCTACATAGCAAAGTTACTTGGCGCAGTCGCAGTGCGAACATTGCGCATGCGTACTAAGCGGATTTTCATTGCGATTCGATGAAAAATACCGAGCGAACAACTCGGAATGAGGGCCTATGTATTTTGTAGATCATGGTCCCTTTGATAGATTCTGAAAGTTTAGTTAACATAGCATGTTCCTGAACAGAGAGATCCCTCTTTGTATTGTACGAAGGGTCTAACAGGGATCATACAGTGGTGTTTGGTACCCATAGGAAGAGTATTTAAATAGCAATATTCCGGTGTTGGTTTGGAGCGGATTAATCGCTCGTGCGAATAGTTATGGACATAAGAAGTTTATGTCCATTTACTATTATTTGTTCTTATTTAATCATGCGGCGGGAAACCCAGTATCCCACCCACCTGAACAGTTGGAAGCAGTCACAGCCCACCTGTATGAATCAACCTATGACCTTTTGTTATAATGCGAAGCCGGATTCCTGTGTCCAATGAACAATGGGATTGTAGGGACCATTGAATTGTATTGTGTGTGGGGCATAAATAGGCAGGCCGACCATATCCAGTGCACTCTCTTCAACGGTTCTCATTGCTGATAATCGGGAGCTGGATATTGAGGCGCATGCGATCGTTTCCCCTTGTGCGTAAGTGTTTCTCCGCAATCATATTGATCTTCTTGTTGTTCTGAGCCAATCTCTCTCAATCTCTCTCTCTCTCTCTCTTTCTCTTTCTCTCTCATTTTCCCTTAAATAGTATTGTATTGTATTGTATTGTATTTCCTGTGTAGTTATCTGGTTAGGTAGTCTATGTTATATTGTAGTGTATGACTTGTATTGTGTTTAACTCTTTTGCAAGTATAGCATTCATAATATATATATTAGGCGTTGGACCCTGAGCACGGTATCTGTGTGTTTCTTATAGTGTTAAGTATTCTCAGAGCGTCGGTGACGCTCAAGTAGCTTTAAAGGTAATAAGGTTATTCTGTGTTGCATTTACACTCTATCATTACACTAAGGTTTTACTGCACAACACACTGTTTATGGTTTAGATATAAAGGTTTAATATTGTGAGCGTCAGCGCCGCTGGTGATCTCCTCGTGGTCCCGAGCGTCCGCTACGCTATAGTGAATCATTACGTTAGTCAACAGCCAATAACGTGTCTGCCTGTGATCTCTTGGCCGTGAGTGAACGTGACGCTTGAGCGTCTCGATCACGGCTAAGCGATTGTTACGCAACTAGCGTACCCTTACGGTACTTCATACGTAGATAGCGTACAGTGTTCTTAGACCTCATAAAGGGTATTATATAAGATAAATATTTAGCTTTATCACTCCCCTCTCTTTCTCTCTCCCTCCCTGACACTCCATATCTCTCTCTCACTCCCTCTCACTCCCCTCCCTCTCTTGCTCCTTGCCCTTCCCTCTCTGACACCGTCTCTTTCCGACACCCTCTCTTTCCCTGATGCCATCTCTCTCCTTCCCCTCTCATCCCTTTCGCTCTTTCTCCCTGACTCCCTCACTCATCTCTCTTTTTCTCTCATTCCCTCTTTTCTATGAAACCCTCTTTCTCTGTCTCTCTCTCCCTGACCCTCCTGACATTTCTCTATCATTCTCTCTCCTTTCTTTCTTTCTTTCTTTCTTTCTTTCTTTCTTTCTTTCTTTCTTTCTTTCTTTCTTTCTTTCTTTCTCTCTCTCTCTCTCTCTCTCTCTCTCTCTCTCTTTCTTTCTCTCTCTTTCTCTCTCTTTCTTTCTCTCTCTCTTTCTTTCTCTCTCTCTTTCTTTCTCTCTCTCTCTCTCTTTCTTTCTTTCTTTCTTTCTTTTCTCTCCCCCTGACATCCTTTTTTGTCTTTATCTTCCCCAATTCTCTCTTGTTACCCTACTCCTGACGTACTACAGTACTTATATATTGGTAGATGCTTGAGCATCTACCAATACATATGTCTGTTGTGAGAGGCAGAGAGGTTCCTGCATTAGGAGGATGTGCAGGCCCTGACATGCCACATGGAGCATTATGGGGTTGCTCCAAGGTAGGTAGCTCTTAGCTTAGACATATTGTAGTAATGAGCCATTATCATGTGGCTCCTTGCTGGTTAATATTAGACCCAGATTCGGGTAATGGAAGTGTGAGGTGTGGTGCCTCTGGACTGGCTGAGCTGGATGGCTTTAGTGTGGCATACCTTTACATTCTATTAACACTTTTCACTTATTAATTTTTTAACACTATTTCTCTATTTTCATTACATTTCATGTTTATATCACCCTCTCTATAGCTTCGGCTTCTTAAATACTAATTTATTAACACTATAGTTTTTTCACTGTTATGCTATGCTGGGCTTTCTGGCTAATGCTGGTGTTTTGGGGTGCCACACCCTGCACCTAGATATAGCGCTAGGGACCCCAAATATACAGAGACGCCTTGATGCGGCTTTGGGGCTTAACCTCACATTTGCACAAATATGTGTAACGAAGATCTCTGAATTCTATTATTATGTGGGATTTATATCTGGTTACTGTTATCATCAGGCTGCTGGGGGAAACCAAATGCCTTTTTTTCTTGCTCAGAAATACCCCTCCCTTTCGAGCACCTGAATGATATCACTAAGCTAATTGAGCATCTACCAATATATGTGTTTGTTGTGAGAGGCAGAGAGGTTCCTGCATTAGGAGGAGGTGCAGGCCCTGACATGCCACATGGAGCATTATGGGGTTGCTCCAAGGTAGGTAGCTCTTAGCTTAGACATATTGTAGTAAGGAGCCATTATCATGTGGCTCCTTGCTGGTTAATATTAGACCCAGATTTGGGTAATGGAGGTGTGAGGTGTGGTGCCTCTGGACTGGCTAAGCTGGATGGCTTTAGTGTGGCATACCTTTACATTCTATTAACACTTTTCACTTATTAATTTTTTAACGCTATTTCTCTATTTTCATTACATTTCATGTTTGTATCACCCTCTCTATAGCTTCGGCTTCCTAAATACTAATTTATGAACACTATAGTTTTTTCACTGGTATGCTATGCTGGGCTTTCTGGCTTATGCTGGTGTTTTGGGGTGCCACACCCTGCACCTAAATATAGCGCTAAAGACCCCAAATATACAGAGACGCCTTGATGCGGCTTTGGGGCTTAACATCACATTTGCACAAATATGTGTAACGAAGATCTCTGAATTCTATTATTATGTGGAATTCATATCTGGTTACTGTTGTCATTCAGGCTGCTGGGGGAAACCAAATGCCTTTTTTTCCTACTACAGTACCTCACAGTACAGAGGTCATGAGTTCCATTCCCAGTTATGGCCAATCGGTGCAGAGTTTGAATGTTGTATTTGTGAATGAGTGGGCTCCTGGTGCTCAGGTTTAGTCCCACACTCCAAAAGCATATTGATAGGTCACTTGGCTGCCAGTTTGTGAATTAATCCTAGTATGTGTCCATGGGAAAGGGACAGGGTCTAGGTGTGAATACTGAAATATTTTCGGTAAAGTGACTGTAACTAGTAATAAGAAATAAAATATAATTCTACAATGTTCATACTATGATATTTGCCTGAAATGTACATACACCTAAGTACTGTAGCTGTAATGAATACATGGATTATGGTCAGAGCCGGCTTTAACCAATATGATGCCATAGGCAAGATTTTGGCTGGTGCCCCCTAGCACCACCGCTGGTACCGCCTCTGACCTTGCACCTCTTTCCCAGCACCATCACCCCTCACCCATAACAGTCCTTATTTTGGTGTTTGTACCCCCTATATTTTAAATAGGAACAGGTCGCACATTTGGCGCACAGCCCAAAAAGGGGTGTGTTTTTGCTGGCAAGGGGCATGGCCACACAATAGTAACCCCAATTCCAATGATGCCACACAGTACTGCAACTTTATTCACATTTGATCATGTGATAGTGTCCATAATTCATATTACATCCCACAGTGGTATCACTTTACCTTATAAACGTTACTCTTCACAGTAGTGTCCCTTATTCACATTACATCACACTGAATTGCTCCTTATTCACATTACACCACACCTTATTGATCTTTATTCACATTAGACAACATAGTAGTGCCCTTTCTATACGCAATGCCACGTAGTAGAGCATCTTATACACATAATGCCACACATTAGTAATGCATTTATACATATAATTCCACACAGTAATGCCCCTTACACATATGAGACACATTATTAATGTCCTTATAAACATAATGCGCCTTACACATTATGACAACCTTTATTAACTAACCCACTCACATGCACACAGCACTCACACTGCCACTAACACTGTGACCTCTGCCTCTGCTTGGATACAGATGTGTCCTCATAAATCTTGCCTCAATGCTAACTTTTTTTTAATGAAAATGCATCTTATTTGCATTGCTGTGTGGCTAGGATGCACAAGCAGCTTCTGCTAATTAAAATGATATGCAGCATGCTTATATTCTGTGTGCGACTGTGGCTGTATCTACATATGAAATGCTACACACAGAATATAGGCATGCGGCACATCATTTTAATCAGCAGTAGCTGCTGATGCCCCTAGGCATATCAAATGCCCTAGGCAATTGCATAGTTTGCCTATGCCTATGGTCGGCTCTGATTATGGTAGTAGATCCCTGGAATATTATTATTTTATTGTATTGAATGTCCACATGAATTTGTAGGATGGACTGAATTCATGAAGAAA